>NC_064870.1:3317794-3619411 GCF_943734695.1 Anopheles maculipalpis | reverse complement strand
TGGGTGGAAAGAGAGAGAGGCTTACCCAATTTGGCTGTGTGGCTTTAACCAGTCAGCGCTAGACGACCAATATCACATGTATAATCTTCATCTCGGTTGCGAAGAAGAAAGATGTATATGGTTTATTATGCTCGATTGAGAACTCCCGCAAAGACAGCTCGGGGATCGCACCAGAAAGTGGTGAAAGTTCCCGCTATCATCATTCAGTTTTGCGGTTATTTTCCCTTCTGATCTGGAGGAAGACACCACGGGGACGGGGGATGATGTTTGAACAGCATCCCTCTCCACCGACATGAACTTCACTCCGGTGTTCACAAATTAACCGGCGCCAAAGGGGGGGGGGGGGGGGGGGGGGGAAGGTATAAAAATCGCAGAACGTACGTGGGATGAGTTGAGTTCGCTGCGATACACGAGAGTTTTTGACAGTACCACAACGAAAATAAACGCACGGTTTGAATTGGTTGATTTCTACCTACAGGAATCAGCAAAAGTTCGTTATTTAATGGGTGTAGAGAAATTGGCAAACACTAATGCAACATCAGCCGTTCAAGGATCACATTTCTTCACAACGAAGCTAATCAAAAGCTGCTTGTGACGTTATACGGAACTGAGGATGATGAGGATATCATTCGTCAAGCCGGAAAACGTATGTGTAATATTTTAAAAATTGACAGTTCAAAGCCTAACCCGGGTAGAGAGTCTTCAGCATTATTAGTAGAGTCTTCAAGGATGTCTTCAGATGTGGCAGACTTCTTCGAGCGCTATGAACGCTAGAGTGAATTATGCACAACGCAAGCGAAAACTTTTTGCATTGCATTGTCTATTGGTGAACGAAAGCCTGGCTGGCAGAATATACAGTTTTCTGTCTATGCATGGAACTATCATAAACTGATCTCCCTGTCTCGGGTGTAGTTTTGGAAAACTAACACTATACAACGAATACTTTACCTCCCAGTGGTAATAATCGTAAATTTTTACTTTATAGAGCTGATACTAGGACGATGCCAAGCAATACGATACAAACAGCAAACTAGCAGTAACACTCTGGACATAGAGTAACGTTCCAATGCGATGATACCCAACCCAAGTGAGTTAGGAGTAGTGCACCAAAAAATCATAAGCGAGTTCAGAACGTGTCCGATTTGAATTCATTGCCAAATTCACATGACCGTAGGCAACGCAACAGCACACGATACGGCTGACGGACTCATGTCCTATCACAAAGATGTCGTGCTTGAAAGAAAGTTCCCTCTAAGGACAGGAAGCTTCGTGGAGGTAAATGGGTTAAAAATTAACGCAAGAATATTGCGTCTGAGAATTTTACAGAGTAACAGCAGCAGTAGCAGAAGATTCTGCTGACGGCGTCACGCAAAAATATTGCGTCTGAGAATTTTAGAGAGCAACAACAACAATAACAGAACATTCTGCTGATGGCTTCACGCAAGAATATTGCATCTGAGAATTTTACAGAGTAACAGCAGCAGTAGCAGAAGATTCTGCTGACGGCTTCACGCAAAAATATTGCGTTTGAGAATTTTACAGAGTAACAGCAGTAGTAGCAGAAGATTCTGCTGACGGCTTCACGCAAAAATATTGCGTTTGAGAATTTTAGAGAGCAACAACAACAATAGTATTACATTCTGCTGACGGCTTCACGCAAAAATATTGCGTCTGAGAATTTTAGAGAGCAACAACAAAAATAACAGAACATTCTGCTGATGGCTTCACGCAAGAATATTGCATCTGAGAATTTTACAGAGTAACAGCAGCAGTAGCAGAAGATTCTGCTGACGGCTTCACGCAAAAATATTGCGTCTGAGAATTTTAGAAAGTAACAACAACAATAGCAGTACATTCTGCTGACGGCATTACGCAAAAATATTGCGTCTGAGAATTTTACAGAGTAACAGCAGCAGTAGCAGAACATTCTGCTGACGGCTTCACGCAAAAATATTGCGTCTGAGAATTTTACAGAGTAACAGCAGCAGTAGCAGAAGATTCTGCTGACGGCTTCACGCAAAAATATTGCGTCTGAGAATTTTAGAGAGCAACAACAACAATAGTATTACATTCTGCTGACGGCTTCACGCAAGAATATTGCGTCTGAGAATTTTACAGAGTAACAGCAGCAGTAGCAGAACATTCTGCTGACGGCTTCACGCAAAAATATTGCGTCTGAGAATTTTACAGAGTAACAGCAGCAGTAGCAGAAGATTCTGCTGACGGCTTCACGCAAAAATATTGCGTCTGAGAATTTTAGAGAGCAACAACAACAATAGTATTACATTCTGCTGACGGCTTCACGCAAGAATATTGCGTCTGAGAATTTTACAGAGTAACAGCAGCAGTAGCAGAACATTCTGCTGACGGCTTCACGCAAAAATATTGCGTCTGAGAATTTTACAGAGTAACAGCAGCAGTAGCAGAACATTCTGCTGACGGCTTCACGCAAAAATATTGCGTCTGAGAATTTTACAGAGTAACAGCAGCAGTAGCAGAAGATTCTGCTGACGGCTTCACGCAAAAATATTGCGTCTGAGAATTTTAGAGTGCAACAACAACAATAGTATTACATTCTGCTGACGGCTTCACGCAAGAATATTGCGTCTGAGAATTTTACAGAGTAACAGCAGCAGTAGCAGAACATTCTGCTGACGGCTTCACGCAAAAATATTGCGTCTGAGAATTTTACAGAGTAACAGCAGCAGTAGCAGAAGATTCTGCTGACGGCTTCACGCAAAAATATTGCGTCTGAGAATTTTAGAGAGTAACAACAACAATAGCAGTACATTCTGCTGACGGCATTACGCAAGAATATTGCGTCTGAGAATTTTACAGAGTAACAGCAGCAGTAGCAGAAGATTCTGCTGACGGCTTCACGCAAAAATATTGCGTCTGAGAATTTTACAGAGTAACAGCAGTAGTAGCAGAAGATTCTGCTGACGGCTTCACGCAAAAATATTGCGTTTGAGAATTTTAGAGAGCAACAACAACAATAGTATTACATTCTGCTGACGGCATTACGCAAGAATATTGCGTCTGAGAATTTTACAGAGTAACAGCAGCAGTAGCAGAAGATTCTGCTGACGGCTTCACGCAAAAATATTGCGTCTGAGAATTTTACAGAGTAACAGCAGTAGTAGCAGAAGATTCTGCTGACGGCTTCACGCAAAAATATTGCGTCTGAGAATTTTAGAGAGCAACAACAAAAATAACAGAACATTCTGCTGATGGCTTCACGCAAGAATATTGCATCTGAGAATTTTACAGAGTAACAGCAGCAGTAGCAGAAGATTCTGCTGACGGCTTCACGCAAAAATATTGCGTCTGAGAATTTTAGAGAGTAACAACAACAATAGCAGTACATTCTGCTGACGGCATTACGCAAAAATATTGCGTCTGAGAATTTTACAGAGTAACAGCAGCAGTAGCAGAACATTCTGCTGACGGCTTCACGCAAAAATATTGCGTCTGAGAATTTTACAGAGTAACAGCAGCAGTAGCAGAAGATTCTGCTGACGGCTTCACGCAAAAATATTGCGTCTGAGAATTTTACAGAGTAACAACAACAATAGCAGTACATTCTGCTGACGGCATTACGCAAGAATATTGCGTCTGAGAATTTTACAGAGTAACAGCAGCAGTAGCAGAATATTCTGCTGACGGCTTCACGCAAAAATATTGCGTCTGAGAATTTTACAGAGTAACAGCAGTAGTAGCAGAAGATTCTGCTGACGGCTTCACGCAAAAATATTGCGTTTGAGAATTTTAGAGAGCAACAACAACAATAGTATTACATTCTGCTGACGGCTTCACGCAAGAATATTGCGTCTGAGAATTTTAGAGAGCAACAACAACAATAACAGAACATTCTGCTGATGGCTTCACGCAAGAATATTGCATCTGAGAATTTTACAGAGTAACAGCAGCAGTAGCAGAAGATTCTGCTGACGGCTTCACGCAAAAATATTGCGTTTGAAAATTTTAGAGAGCAACAACAACAATAGCAGTACATTCTGCTGACGGCTTCACGCAAGAATATTGCGTCTGAGAATTTTACAGAGTAACAGCAGCAGTAGCAGAAGATTCTGCTGACGGCTTCACGCAAAAATATTGCGTCTGAGAATTTTACAGAGTAACAGCAGTAGTAGCAGAAGATTCTGCTGACGGCTTCACGCAAAAATATTGCGTTTGAGAATTTTAGAGAGCAACAACAACAATAGTATTACATTCTGCTGACGGCTTCACGCAAGAATATTGCGTCTGAGAATTTTACAGAGTAACAGCAGCAGTAGCAGAAGATTCTGCTGACGGCTTCACGCAAAAATATTGCGTCTGAGAATTTTAGAGAGCAACAACAACAATAACAGAACATTCTGCTGATGGCTTCACGCAAGAATATTGCATCTGAGAATTTTACAGAGTAACAGCAGCAGTAGCAGAAGATTCTGCTGACGGCTTCACGCAAAAATATTGCGTCTGAGAATTTTACAGAGTAACAGCAGTAGTAGCAGAAGATTCTGCTGACGGCTTCACGCAAAAATATTGCGTTTGAGAATTTTAGAGAGCAACAACAACAATAACAGAACATTCTGCTGATGGCTTCACGCAAGAATATTGCATCTGAGAATTTTACAGAGTAACAGCAGCAGTAGCAGAAGATTCTGCTGACGGCTTCACGCAAAAATATTGCGTTTGAGAATTTTAGAGAGCAACAACAACAATAGCAGTACATTCTGCTGACGGCTTCACGCAAGAATATTGCGTCTGAGAATTTTAGAGAGCAACAACAACAATAACAGAACATTCTGCTGATGGCTTCACGCAAGAATATTGCATCTGAGAATTTTACAGAGTAACAGCAGCAGTAGCAGAAGATTCTGCTGACGGCTTCACGCAAAAATATTGCGTTTGAGAATTTTAGAGAGCAACAACAACAATAGCAGTACATTCTGCTGACGGCTTCACGCAAAAATATTGCGTCTGAGAATTTTACAGAGTAACAGCAGTAGTAGCAGAAGATTCTGCTGACGGATTTACGCAAGAATATTGCGTCTGAGAATTTCAATAAAGAAATAGATATCAAGCTACAAGGGCAATGTTTAGACACCAATTGACCTCTACTAAAGACTCCCGATTATTTAACCTAATGCTTGATACGTAGACGAGATAATTGGGAAAGAAGTCTACCAGCGGCGGTGCTTTCACCCTGAAACGTTTGTAAGCATCACCTGGGGCACTGCGGTCCAGGACCAACATTGCATGCATTTCAAATTTCCGCCATCTCTCTGTCAACGGTTGACGTAATCGGATTAGCTGAAACAGATACACAATCAGGCACCAACTCCATCTAAATGGTTGTGCAGTGTTTTGCGTGATCCCACCATACTAACACAAATACAGCAACAAACCAGCAACCCGCACCCCGAGAGCGGGAGAACACATGTAGGCTTGGAAATGTTTGTTCATTTTCCCAAAAACTCACCAATATTTTCATTAAACCCTTCATGGCCCTGCTCCCTCGCATGGTACGCTTTCCGATCCGTCTCGATGGATACGTCCGGTCGTCGGGCCGGTGTGTGTCGGTTGGGAAATGATGTGATGTTGGTGTTGTCAAATTTGAAACCCATCATCCAGCGATCAGAGATCGATCCCGCACACAAACCAGTTCCAACAGAATCGTTGAAGTAGAAACGGCGCAAATCACCACGACAAACAAAGCATTGATGAAATTGCTTCACATGTTCACTTTGCACGCATTATTTCGAAAACAAAAAACCACCGAGTTTCCTGATACTCCTCTTTCGCCCCTGTAGCGCGGGCGCTGTTTGCCGAGCGTTGGCAAAATGCGTTAAAAAATCTACCTTCCGGTTTCCAGCGTGGTCATCCGCAGGGTGTTGTTTAGGGGTGATTTGATTTCCATCGAAGCCGGTGGACGATTGATATTCACAACTAAATTTGTTCGACGAGCGTTGAGAGTAGAAGATTACCATTTTGCTGGGAGTAAGCTGATGGAATTGTTCCAGAATCATTCAGACTTTAATGTCCTAATGAGGTAAAAACATCACGGTTAACAGGCTTTCAACAGAAGCTAAATTGATGAAAGAGGGCAACTTGAATTTCATTCTCACTTTGCCTCCCTCTTTCTCTCTGTATCTCAGCGTGAAAATTTAATTTCAATATTTTGTAAACGTCACTTATTGACAAGCAAATAGCTAAAGTCGCTACAAATCAACAAAACAGCAAAATCACGGCAGCATTACGTGTCGTTTAGTTTGTTGCTATTGTTGCCCTTTGCCTGGTGGAATGCAATACCCACATTCTCAACCTCATGCGGATAAACCACGAGCGACGGGCGGAAGAAGAAAAAAAAACCGCAACACATTTTCCGGCTTTGCATTTCGCATCGGATGTATTGTTATGATAAGCACGAGAGCGCTCTGAGCAAGCGTGGCCTCAAGCTACTTCCGGGGGGAGGCAAATGCCAGCCCCATCGGGGGATGTGTACGTTATTTTGTTTTATTGATTTCAACCACCAGGCACAGTACCGAATGAAAAGGGAACGGGAAATGGTAGGTACGAGGATGAAAACCGCTCGTCCTTTCACACGCGCACACAACGGTTATTACGATGAGTTGGGCGCTCGCACGCGGTTGATTGATAGGAATTCTGGTTTGTGGAAAAGTTTCGCAAACCAACCTCAATACGCACACTACGCGCGGCTACGAAGGATTTCCTTTTTTTTTTTTTTTGCTCGGCTTCCTCACTTTCCCTCCGCCCGGCAATCTATGTCTAGTGTTCGAAGGAGTAGGAAGAGGAACACTACACGAAAGAAATTAATTTCGTAAGATACAGAGGATCCAACGCGTAGACAAACTAAAAAAGCCCGTCAAGATTACGATATCAACGACAACAACAAGCACAACAGCCACAGCTTACGGCAATTGGCGGATGACGGTGTTGTATCAGTCGCCAGTAACAACATCGCCGACCTTCAAAGTCCTTTGCAAACCGCACTGGACAACCTAGAAGCCTAGGTATCGAGTTTTCACCCGAGGAAAAAGAAATGCTCTAGCAAGAATGTGTGGAGGGCACATGATGACTATATCTTGTTAAGAAATACACCAGAAGAATCAACTTTCTCAGAACAATTACCGGATTCTGGTGGGTACCAGCTTGCCAGGGTCCTGCAGTTCCCGGTTTAGAGTAGACACTTTCCTCGTTGAGAGAGCAAACCAAGTCTATCCCCAATAGTCTTCGCAGGACAGCAATTCCTAGCATTTTTGTGGAAAAGTATGGCCATTGCACATTGGGCAAATGCCTGTATAAAAAAAACTAACTTCATGTTTTGTTAAAACTAAATACATTTTTGGAAAGTAGATACTTAAACTAAGGTAAATCCAAAATATGTCATTTTTAAATTTGAAAAGTCCTGAGAAATTTGACATCAAATTGTTTTTTTATTTTTATTTATTTATAATTAATTATGACGGTCCAGTGCCGCATTGTTCACACCGCTTGTGTTGAAAAAAAAAATTCAATTATATTGATAAGGCATTTCCTCTCTATTATTTGCCCTATCCCGGAAGAGCCCGGACTACTTCGTAAAAGAAATATTAAAGGTCTTAAGCTCATTGTTTGAGAAATCATACCGGATATCTCTTGTTTGGCTGCCGACACATTTCGGTATCTTCGGCAATGAAAAGGCAAACCGATTGGCCAAAAAGGGTGCTTCGGAAGGGTCCTTTTTCGACAGCGTGTATTTCAGTGATCGTTCAATCGATCCTGGAGTATTGATCGGTGATCTGTTCCCCGTCCACATCGATCGAATAGAGCGGGGTGCAGAAGTCCTTCACTAGATTTGCCTCCCGGAGAACCATTGGTGAACGGAATTATCTGTCCTAACCTGTTACGAGGCCGGCTGTATGGTCTTACATTTCTTGAAGATCACCGTTCCATCTCCCAACCCTACAACGATGCCCCAGCTTTGTTAAGCAGTATCCCACTCCCGTCCGCCAATTTATGTTGCCATCTGTTGCACCGCGGTAGGCCGTCAAAATCCCCTCCATATTGCTTTTCAAAATGTTCGACTTGTCGTCCCATCATTTTGATTTTAAGTTATCATTCACTACTTTTCGATCCCGATTGACACCCCCTTGCTAATTTTTCCTGTTTTTTCCTCTTTTCATTTTTGCTGCTCTGAGAGTCACAAACTAGTCGCGTGAACTTTTGATGGATTGTTTGTTTAAGAAAAAGAAAAATAATGAAGAACGAGAAAAAAAAACATTCACTTTCCGAATCAAAATATGTACCACGTTCGGAAAATTACAATAAATGAGTTCGAATTGGTATTTTAATCATGCGATTTTCAAACCCGTGCTAAACGAAGCGCAAACTTTTTGACCGATTTTTTGGTCAAATTTTGAGTTTAAAAGCTCACGTTTGCGCTTCGTGTACCGTACACCGGCTTTATAGTTTGACTGAAAATCAATAAAATAAACTACCGAACCAGAAACGAAATGGTTTTTTGGATCAATGCAATCACTTTACATGCAATTTAGAAACGTCAACACAAGATATGACTCGTAGTTGGTGTTTGAATGTTTTTAGCGAAAATTTGGTGCAAAATGGTACGAAACATTGATGCATCGAAACGAAAACCTTAAGCTGGAAGAACTCGCAGAGCCGGATTTGGCTCGGAGCTCCTAAGCAGAGCAGAAGTTGATAGACTCAATCACATTGAAGCTGCTGACCGAGAATGCTTTCTAAATTGTATGAAGAAAAATAGTGAATTTGTGAGGCTATTTCAAGCAATTTATCGAATTCGTGCAAAAATTTACGTTGTAAATAAAACGAACAAGTTACGAAAAAATGTCTCAGCTGGCCTTTCGTAGCTGGCGGTGTCGTTTCATGCGAGAAATATTATGACAGCCATCGGGGGTCCATTGAAGCGTTTCGGATTAATTTCACCAAGTACAGAAAATACCTAAACTCGCTCCATATTCGATCACGAAAGAATTCTTTGCACAACCCAATAGCAATGCAAATGTTGGACTTTTCTCCTCCGAAGTCCAATGATTACTTTACGATCTCGCGCAGCCCGCTCTAGCCCTTTCGAATCCATGCCTCTTGCTCCCTTTCGCCCTCCTTCCTCTTCTACACCTTTATCGCTTCACAATCCTGAAGGCATTCGCGATCAGGAAGAACGAAAACCCGCAGGAGCCACACGAGAGCCTCGCCGAGAAAATGGAAATTTGCGGTTTAAACGAAACAGATCAATCTCAATTTAAAGTTTTTTCGGTCTCACTCGGTGTCCCATACGTCTCCTACCTTCGCCGCTCTAAATATCTTCTTTTCACGCTTTCCAGGCAGCGAGAGAGAAGGAGAGTTGACAAAAGGATTGGGGGGAAACAAACAAGCAAGCGAACGATACTTGAAGCGCCAGGCATTTCGCTGGTACTTTTTAGATAAGACGAAGCGGAACACCGGGACCGGGGCACTGGTACGATACGCTTCGACGATCGTGTGGAATACGTTCGTCCGGGTCTGGTGGTATATGGTCCCTTTTAAATTGTGCAAAATTAAACAATTAAAATGCAAAATGGAAAACCTTACCACCAAATAAAAGACCTCCCACTCCTCCCGAACACCTTCTTTTTCCTGAAACTCGACAGTTCCATTGGAGGTTAAGGTGTCGGAGGGTGAAGTTTGCCAATCTGCTCATCTTCCGCACTTGCCAAGGGAAGGATGTCCCCCCCCCCCTCCTAGGGGAGGAGGGAATAGAAAGACGAACATTCGAAGCGAGCCTTTCGGGAAAGTGTTACGCTTCGACTTACAATCGGCAGAGGAGTGAGATGCCAACACGACTGGGCGCGTAGAAAATAGTTGTAGCTTTTTTAACTGATGCAAATGGAAGTTGCAGCAAAGCTGCAAGTAAGATGGAAGACCTTCAATGCCCAGGTGGGATTATATCGTCAAACTACCGCGCAGTGGTTGCTCTACGGGACCAACTCTAGATCTAGTCAGACAAGGCAAAGAAGATGACAGAAACACGTAGTAGAGACACGTAGTTTTTTAGACTCGATGAGATTTGAAGACCGGTTCTGCAGTGTAAAGACCGACACGACGATGTTGTCTCTAACACAGGACCTCCCTTAATTCGATGTTAACACAGCTAAGCGCAATGGAGGACTAATGAACGTCATAGAGCTGCGTATGCTCTATCTCGTATGCTAATAAATATTGAAACAAAATAACAGTTATAAGATCAACCGTTAAATTATAGCAATAATAAATCACCTACATCAATAACCGGTATCGCAAGTGACAAAATACATTCGAGAAAAAATTTTTAAAGATTTGATTCCGAAACTGAAGATAAAAATATAACAAAACACAGAATTAAATGACGTTTAATGTCTTTAAGATGACATATCCCTAACCGGTGAACCGGTGGACGTGGTCAACGTGGTCAACCACTTTCGCCCACCCTTCCCCCCCCCCCTCTCTCTCTCTCTCTATCTCTCTCTCTTCCCAACGTATGTCACAGTGTTGTGCCGAACCGTAACCACCACAAAGACGGTCCTTCCAAAGACGGTCGGAAGAAAGGAAACTAAAAAAAAAACATGGCAGACTCACTGTGTCACTGTGGATAACGGAAAGAGGAGAGAAGTACTTTCCGAGCAAGTTGGACCACAGCTTTTCACCATTCTCCATCAAGCGTAAGCCGAAATGGGGAGGGGGGGGGGGGAAGGGTCCTGATTGGGTGAGGAAAATTTCTTCCAGCCGAACACGCCAGCCCGAGAAATACCGTAAAGAGTGTTCCCCCCCCCACCCCCACCGGTTCTGCTTCGTTTACATTCCTCCTTCCTCTTTTAACTGAGCTTTTTCCTACCCTTCGTAGCCCTACCTTCCCCCCCCCACCCCGCCCACCCCACATTTTGGCACACTCTGCCTCACTATTATTATTATTTGCACTTCTCAATAGTGCAGGAGCTGCCGAGCGCACCAAGTTGCAGCAGAGTTCGTGCCTTCCGGTGACGAAAGAGAAAAACTCCACACAAGAAGCAGCAGTTTGTTGGCAAGACGAGATGGATGAGTGGTTGAGTGGGAAGGGGGGGCGGCTGTTTGTTAAAAGACAAATTTAACTTTCCAACCTCTCCAAAAACTGTTCCCATTCCCTGTGTGTATAAAGAGAGCAGTTTTCCTTTTGGGCATATTCTTCGTGGTAAATGCGCGAAACGCAAAGTTTTTAGTTGCCTATTAAGTGTATCCGAAGCCGACACGGTACGGTTTGCAAGCTTCCCCAAATGGGTGGAAAATGAGTGGCGATGCGAGACAAGAGATGAGAGTGAGAGAGAGAGAGTGATAAAGAGAGAAAGAGAGGAAGCATTCATCCTCTAGATCTATTTCCTGCTTCGTTGGAAACTTAACGGGAAGAGGTCGAGTCAAGGGTGACTCTTAATTAATTGAATAAAATGGTAAAACCCGTATGTAAATAAATTTCCAACCCCTCACCCATACAAACCGCCCCCCTCCCCTCCCCCATCGGCACGCTATGCAGATTTTCTTCCGGAGTTTCCGGACGGTTTCTTGAACAATAGTTTACGCCTTTCTTTCAGTTACCAATTATGGGGTATGTGTTTCTTTTACGATTAGAAGCAGCTTTTGCTCACTGTTGAACTCGCCCCCTTAGGGCAAGCGTGCAGTTGGAAGCAAATGCTAATAAAGCTTGATTCTAGCTGAAGGTATAATATTGCAGACGTGGCTATCCGACGGCGCTACAAAGCAGCGACATTTTATCGTTTGTCAAACCATTAATTGGTCCCGAACGCGAGGTGTGGTTTTATTTGCTTAGCTTAATGGGTCGTCGGGCGTGGGTAGTTTGACGGATTGGTTTACTTGAACCACTCCCGGGCAGTCGCGCGATATTGATCAATATTTCGCGCTCGATTCCCCATATACATAATGAACATCAGGGGCTTCCTCTGCGCCCATATTATATAGCAAGATTCCACCACAACGAGCTAGCCTACTGCAGAGATGGGAAGATCGGACCATGCCGAAGCGTTCCAAAGCAAGAGTCGAGTCGAGTCCGGCTCAGCACGTCAATAGCGCGCCGTGAAAGCCCCCTGCAATAGGGCGGAAGAAAGTTTTCTAATGATCCGCAAAGATTTTGCACGATCGACAAAGTCACGAGCGTAGTTTTTGTCCAATTCGTTCGATTGACTGATTGGGCCAGCGCTTCCGAGCGGGAAACTTTCCAACCGGCACTAGCCGAAAATTGATCTTCCCTGCTTATGGGGCAGAGTTTTAACAACCTCACAACGAAACGCAACAAAGTTTAAAGTACTCGGCAACGCGAACCGTATCGCGTTCGGAGCAGCTTGTTAACAAAAAGGTGAGGTTAAGAAAGTTTCTCTACCTTGAAAAACAACAACAAGTGCAAAAAATAAGGCTACAACACCTGTGTGTCACTCTTGTGTGCCTAGTTTTGTATGGAAGCTAGTTTTGGGAGATTTAAAAATAAAACCCAAACGCAGCTTTACTACCACACACGAATACAGCAAGCAGAGAGACATCGATGTACAAGCATGGATCATGTTTTTGTGTCAGCTGATTCATCGTTACCTCACCGGCACTAGATACCCACTCGAAGGTAAGCGCGGGAGAAGATGAGGGAGGTGTGCATTCTTCTTTCCACCTCGTATCGGTCGCATCAATCGATTTTGACTACATCATTAAAATTGAATTTGCATTCTTAGCAATTGTTTGCCCAGGAGCAAACGAACTTTTTCACGGTACAGCACACCGACCGAAACACACATCTCGAGTTGGTACCACTTTCGAATGGCAAACCAAATGAATGAAAATATTCCGACCGACCCACTCCTTTCCCTCCATCCCCTCCCACGAATAATAATGGTCGGAAAAGTCAACCGAGAATAAAATCGAGCGAATCCGATATTGCACCAGCAGAAGAACGCTCATTTTGATCTGCAAGACGAGATGCAGAGGAAAGAAGATGAATGAGAGAGAGGGAGAGAGGGAGAGAAAGAGAGATATCTCTCGTGCAAAGGATGGTTTTGTGTTTATAGCAACCGTAATGATGATGGTTCTGCGTACCTTCCTTCTGTCCTATGCGATTGGTGGCTTTCCTTGGGGTAAAGGAAGAGACAACTGAAAGAAGCTAACAAACTAAACGGTAAAGAAAGGCCTCTACAGGTGACGAAATGTACCACAAGAAAATGTACATCCAGTTGAGTTGTTCGTATCGAACACCATGTACTTGATGCTCCAGAATAGAAGATATCCAGATATAAGAGTAGATTCAAACCATATGTACGTTAGAAATTAGCGCAAGAATATTACATCCGAGAATTTTGTGAAAGTATGCTTAATTTGCTCATGAGATACAGACCATGCAAAATATAGGAGCGTTGTACATCAATGCTCTGCCCTACTAATTATCCAACAGTTGCTTTCAAACGCGGTAGACAATAAACCGTGTCTGAGAATGTAAAGGACGATTGGTAGCGAATGCGCCGCAGCGAGGAAGGAGATATCCTGTCGGACAAGCGAGAGGTGATCAACAGGGGGAAGTGCTACTTCGACAGACACCTTAACGGAGCAGATGCAGGAGGCACCGAACTAGACGCAGCAACAAATCAGCTGGCAGCCGAACTGTTCAAGATCGGTCCGGAGAGGATTTCCGCCATCATGCATCGGCTGATTGTTAACAATTGGGATCAGGAAGAACTACCGAACGAATGGAAACTGGATGTCATACACCCGGTGTACAAATAGGGCGATAGGATGGACTGTGCTAACTTCCGGGCCATCACAGTTCTGAATGCTGCCTATAAAATCCTGTCCCGAATACGCTTCTGCAGACTGGAGCTCCTTGCTACAGATTTCGTCGGAAGCAAGGAGTACGCACCACCTGTTCATTGACTAAGAGACCCCTACGCACCACATGTTCATTGACTTAGAGGCGGCCTACGATACCATAGATCGGACCGAACTATGGAACACCATGCAGCAGTACGGATTCCCTGGGAAGCTGGTACAGCTGCTAAAGACTTCTTAAGAATCGTTCGAATCTCACCGGTGTCTGAGGCGAGGAGACGGACTCTCCTGTTTGTTGTTCGACATCGCAATAGAATTAGATTGAGGATCAATGCGACGGCTAAAGCCATTGGTAAGCCTACCCAAGCGTCGAAAGTCTTGAGTTGTGAGCAAAATCAAAGAAACTGATTCGCGAAGGAACCTTCAATCAATGTGGTACGCGAGACCTAATCAGTCAATGTGAACGTCAAAGGAGTGGTGGCCGCGTGCGTCCGTCACCTTTTCGAAGGAGACGATTGAAATGCAGGAGGACTCGACGATGAATCACAAGCCGCAGCAACTCTACTCATTGAGCCTGAGTTTGCAACACAGGGAGGTGACTTAGCAATTGATGAGGAGGCGTTGGCCTCACACAGGCGTATACAGCGCCAAAAGGAATCACAAAAAGAAATATGAGTGAGTTGGGAAGGTGCCTAAGGCACGATTACGGTATCTGCAAGTGACGCGTGCGAGGCGCACACGCGTCTGAAACGCGAAACCAATAGAATTGGATTGAGCATCAATGCGACGAAGACAAAATACCTCCATGCCGGAGGCTCTGACCGTGATAGAGCCCGACTCGGAATCAGAGTATCAGAGTTGACGGCGACGATCACGTGTTAGAGGAGTTTTTACCACCCTGGAGACGATCGTAACTTCGGACAACAACGTAAGCAGCGAAATCCGAAGGCAATACGCCTTCGGGGGAATCGTGCCTACTACGGACTCCACAACTCCTGCGATCCAGAAGACTCCAAACAATACACGAAATGCACGATTTACCGCACTTTGATACGTCCGGTAGTCCTCTACGGGTACGAGACTTGGACTATGCTGACGGAGAACGCCAATGCACTCGCCATTTTCGAACGGCGGGTGCTAAGGACTATCTATGGCGGTGTGTGCGAGCAGTGCATGTGGTGAAGGAAAATGTACCGCAAGCTAGCTGAACTGTTTGTGCTGATATCCTGACGGTAGTCAAAACCAGAAGTATACGTTGGCTGGGGCACGTGATGAGTGGACTCATGACCCACCAAGAAGATGCTCGTCAGCGACGAGCGGAAGAAGAGTTAACACAGGCATTAAAACGGTGATCACCGGTTACAGCTGTATTGCGTGAGGGTTAACAGTGTGATTGCAGACTCCCCAGTGCATCCAACCAACATCACCTATCCCTAGACGAAACCGGAGGGTTGGGCAACCATCACCGCAGACGGTGCTAGCCGGTGATCAGCCGCAGCCGCAGTCACAGCGGAATCGTCCTCTGTTCCTTGAGATTGAGGATTCTTTTATGCTTAGAGAATAAGATGCCGTAGGAAACTTGAAAAAATTGTGAGAAAAAGCCTCTGGAGAGCCCAAACGAGCAAAGGTGGTAAAATCCTAAAAAGGTATGCCGCCATGGGGTACGAGAGAGTAGAGATTTTTTGAGCATATTTGTAAAAAGTGTCTATTTAAATTCTACAAATCGTTAGAAAAACAAAAAACCTACACTACTCGCATCATGGTGAGGCAAAGAAACCTTTACTATGCATGGTGAATGAGGGAATTCAATTTGCCAGGCTCACACTTCTCAACAACCGTCGACGCCCGCAAAGAACGAGAGAAACCCCAACACACATCATGTAATAAAACAAGTGTAGATGTTAATTTGCGCCTAAACTAAACGATGCTACTCGTACCTCACACACGCGCAAACCCCAACACGTTCACGCTATATCACTATCTAATCATCTCCGCACGAATCGGCCGCTGATCCCATCCAACGAGGCAAAAAAACGGGAACGGAGAAACGGGCGGACCGAGCCGAAATAACTTCAGCAGTACCATTATCAACATGCCCCGGTACCTCTGTTGCTCTCGACACACGCAAATGAAAAGGCGATGAAATCCTACCCACGCCGGCAATGAAGTTGAATGCACACACATAGGGAGGGTGAGCTTCGGCAAAAATTTGAATAACAAATCATTTGGGAATAATTTACACATTTCCACATCCTCATCCACATTCTCCAGTGTGTATGTGTGTGTTTCCTGACAAGGTGAGGGGGAATGGTTTACATCCAGGAGCTGAGTAGATGCGGGAGTGATTGTTTCCCTTTTGCATGGGCTCTGTAGAACTCGATTTGATGGTGGTATGGTCCCGTCTGCATGTGTCCTGGGTTCATTCCCGACAGAAACTTGATGAGATGGTGGCTTAACTGCACTTCAACCAGCACACGCACACCGCACAAACGACATGTCGCACACCGGACGGGCTAAACTTCAATTTTTAAGTCTACCAAACACGACCGGGACACTAACTGTGTCCAATGGACGACTCCTCTATTACTCGCCTATGTCCTCAACACGTGTGCATGTATGCGAAGGATGCACTCTTAACTACGCATTTAGATGACCATGATTCTCGCTTGTGTGTGTGTGTGTGTGTGACTCTAGATTGTCGGTTAGACATCCGGTGGCATCACACAGTTCAACTCCAACAAAACGGTAACTATCAACTTTGTTGGCATTTCGCTCTGTTGATAAGTTCCTAGAACCTCAAGACGGTTGCCTCCAAGTGTAGGAGCCAGATAGTTAACAGTTATTGATGTTCATTTTTTTTCTATAAAAGATAAATCATTCTTTTCCAAACGAATGATACTCCATTTGGTACAATTTACAACCGGATTGCGTTAACGCCACGTTTATAACTGCGGCTGCACAGTCGCGCACATTTGCGATGGCTAGATGTCGAGCCCACACGCCCATCACTTATGCATGGTCCAGGCCCAGGCTTGAATGCGGTTGATGATGGAAATGATTACATCTGCCAACCTTCGAACAGCTACGACAGTACGTGCGGCGCCCTTGCGTCTCACACGCCGATTTGCTGGCTTGTAACGATTTTGTGTATGATAATCGGATAAGTTTCATGCACATTACACCACCCGGTACCAATATTCGCGTAGACACGGAGGTGTGTGCGGTGTCGGTGCGTCGCACCTACGGAAGGCGTGTGACCAAGGTTTATGTAAAGGACACAACGATATAAAACGATGAGTACTATCTATTGGTAGCAAGCCAAACGAGACCTCAGACATTCCGCCTTATGATCGCCCTGAAGTTGGCCGGTACTTTAAAGTAGTCTAACGCGTGAAAACAAAGGACACTGTCTTTACGGAAGTTTTCCGGAAATTTTTGTGTGGGAAAAGATAGCTTCAAGATCTTGTTACGTTGCATTGGACAAAGCAAAATTGGAAAAAAGTCATTACAGTATCGAGGATTCTGTAAAAATTAAGCTATTGGGACATTTGATCAGAACAGTACATACTTTAGGAATACGATAGAAGTAGACGGCTAAAGGGGCTACTTTGAGTTTTAAGGTATATCCCAACACCAGACAATAAGTGGAACAGTGACCTGAAAGTACTGAGCCGTCGAAACACTTAACTCATGGGTTTAAAAAAACGAGCTAGCTTTCCGGCAATTTTGCCAACAACGGGGTACAAAAAGAGATAGCCGATGCACCATAGGATTTAAGATATGTCACTCAAATCACCACCGAGTAATAGAATATACCTCACGTCATGCATGAGACGAAGAGTCTGAGAACTCTCAGGGTGACAGATGTGTGTGTGTGTGTGTATGTTTTTTTTTGTTCAAGGGTTAACACATGGAGAAGTGGTACCTTCATTGGTTTCGTTAACGCGCACCCTTCACATTGTGCGGAACAGGTCTGACGTTGTCATTCCAGTGAGTGAAGCTTGCGCCTGACGCACATACACCAATGAATAGTGATCTTGAGTGATGATCCCCTCTTACCACTGTTTCTCACTCTCTTCAATTAATGTCCTTTTTACGGGGACATTAGCATACGTGTGATAGAACCTGCAACTGACAGTTCCGTATCCTTCTCCATCGCAGTTAGGTTCGGGAATGGTTCTTCAAGTGGGATACAGAAGGTACCGCGGACGCACAATATCCCCACCTAAAATACGGGTACCAAAGAGCGTTATTTGGGCTGTTGTTGAAGTGCAAGGCTTAATCCTTTAGCCCAAAACCAATACACTGGGGTTGTTTTTGTTAATCGTTAACGAGCTTTGCTCTCTACAAAAATGTAGACAGATAAATTTAAGGGGTGAAATGGAACAGGTAAATGTTCATGTTCAATGCATCAACGCTTACTTATTAGAACTAGACTTGGAGTTAGGAAAAAAAATCTGGGAGCAAAGTCTAACTTCAAGGACCAAAGATAAGTATATCCAGGAAGGCGTAATAAGACAGCTCAATTGTATGCAACAAAAACGAAGCACTTATGGAGAAACAATCCTCTCAAGAAAAGAACAATGCTTAAGAATATTCCTTAAGACTTCAAGCACCTAAACCCCGAAGGCCCCCTAGTTTCACAAATAGAAAAATTCTTTTTGTATAACATGTAAGTATAACATTAAATTGCATGTTGACGGCTAGTCATCACTACACACGTGTCAACTGTATAAGGGTGCGGTGTGCATATCTATGGAAAACAAATAAAAATGTGATTTTCTATTTGCATACTGCACATCACACACGTAACCCACCGCTGCTTCCCATTTATCTTTCAGCGTTTGACAAGCGAAAACGAATCGAACGAGAAAATTCATTCCGCTGACCCATGTACCAGGTTCGGTTTTATTTGCAGCAGTACTGCTGAGATTGTACTTCCGGTGCAAAAGAACGCGCGCGAACTGAACCCTCCCGGAAGTGGTTGAAGTGTGTGTGTGTGTGTGTGTGTGTGCATGCTTCAAGCAAAACAAAGCAGTACTCTTTTTCTCTCTCCACTGCATGAGAATACATGATTTGACGGTGATGAAAATCACGATGTCCATCCAAGTCATCCGTGGACACAGTAACGTTTTCAAATACGGATGCATCTTCCATCTCGGATCTCGGCGTTGCGATTACTTTCTCTCTCTCTCTCTATCTCTGTTTTTCTTTTTCAAACTCTCTCTCTCCCAGTCCCATGTTTGGCTAGCGGTTTTCAAATGACGACAGTAGTATGGCACGGTCGGCAGGATGCTCTTTCAAAATAACACCCACCGTCGACCCCAAGCCAACTTGGATCGATGGGAACGGAGCAGGACGCGATGCAACGATCCCTGAAGCTCGTTTCCCTGTTTGTTTAGAATTAATTTAAGGAATAAAAATTGAGAAAAAAAAACATTCCTCCACACACTTCTAGTTTCTAGCTGTGGATCCCCTATTAGTGATGGGTAAATCCTCTTTTTTTTTAGTCGAATTCAGGACCTACCGGAGTTTACTTCGGAGCAAGTCCGGAACTTTTAACGAAGGGTAATAGGGGGTTGTTTTGTTATAAGGCTTAGAAAATAAGTTGAAAGGTTGAAAACCAAAATTTCAACCAAGCACAGTTTCATGCTTCCTCGTACGATTTTCTGATTGTCAGTTGATCAGATCAATTTTTATATTCGACGAAGACCATTTGCATCTTAAGTTAGGATAGGAAGTTGGCAGGATTTTTTTTCGTTTATTTTTTAGAGGCTTTGGATCTGTAGAGACTACATTCGCCTCGTGTTGGCAGGAAACGTATCCTACGGTTGGTTTGCTAGCCCAACAGTATTTAAGTGTTCCAGGCACCTCTGTCCCATGCGAAAGGGTGTTCTTCTAAGCAGAACAAATGTTAACGTGGTAACAAAAGCAGCTCCGGAGCAGTCCGGAGTTACCTTCAATAGATGCTGCAATGAGCTCCGGAGTTGAATCCGGAGTAAACCGGTGATTTGAAGATTAATTTTTTTTTTTCGTTTGTTTATAGAGGCTTTTGAGTCTTAGAGACTACATTCGCCTCTCCGTTTTGAAGATGCATCCTCTCCGAAGTTCCCACCACTAGTTCTCTCCATCGTACGAGCACATCGACCAGCACACTCGGATGGGTTTTGGGGTTACGGAAGTTCAACCACCATTCAAATTCAATTCCTTTTCGCTTTTACTTCCCATGCATGGAAGGGAGGATGCATGTAGTCGTTGGTCGATGTCGTTTGCGAAAACATCGAAGGACCGAGCGATACCAACACGGATTGCAAAGAGTATGGTGTTTGATTTTTTCTTAAAGTTTAGATAAACACGTACTGGTAAGGCTGGAGCTTTGCGCATTCTGGTACGTTTGTTGGCCATTATCTCCATGGTGAATTACTTTAGCGACATTCGATTGCAGAGGTGCTGCTTTGGTTAGTTCGTTTGAAGAATTTGATAAGCAAGCGCAAAGCAACAAAGTCATAAAGGTTGAGCACGTGGCGTCCAATTGCTTCGAGGAAATGAAGTAATCGGTGTAAACACTTCTGCTGCAATAAAGTATAATGAATCAAACTAGAAAGTAGCAAAGAGCGGCACGCAGGCCTCAACAACGTTTGCTGCGAATTCATTTCCATTCGATTTTACCCGCGCTACTAGGGCTTGCCCAACGAAGCAAGGACGATGCTAAGGGTGTAGGACAACCAACAACTCGTGTCATCTCACCCCGCCCTGCCTCCATCAGCCCCCGGCCCACTACGGAATCTACGGACAGGGCGGAAACAATTGTCTCTCGCTAAGCGTTTAATCATTGTTTCGATCATTGAGCCTGACGTGAACTGTATCACCCAAACCGGCGGACCAGGAGCTCGATGTCGACACTGCCCACCTTTTGAAGTACCATCAATATATCCGGGCGAAACAGCGGGAGCATTCCTTGCACGAATGCAACGGTCCCGTGCCTTATAATTGACGCTGAACGTTGTATGTACTACCCCCTCCTCCACTCCAACATCAGCGTCACTTATTTATGAGCCTGCCCGAAGCATGGACGTTCGAAAATGCTGGAACCACAATGGCTTGGCATTTTGTGCGCCCGGGTTTTTGTGGTACGCGCACCCACACTCTCCGTGTGTGGGTGGTCAATGTTTGTGAAATATTTATGATCTTAACTCCCCTCACTCCCCCTCCCCACAGCGCTTACCGTACCCAAAGTGGGACAATACGAAGCGGTAAGTCTTGTGGTTGCGCGCGAAAACTACGAGTGTGGTTCAATGCTAACCTCCGGTACCGGTTCTACTACACCAAAACAAACCCTGCCCTCCGAGGTGCAACGAACGTGACAGCAAACATAAAAGAATGTGCCAATCAGTTGCGTGGTGATCGGTGCTGGTTGTAGTACGAGGTACCAGGCGCAGGCACATCACATGTTCGCCGGTGTTTGTTAGATCGGTACACGCTCGAAAATGGCGGCACTATTAATAAACCTCACTCTTGGAAGGTTGATGATTGTGTCTAACTTCAAACATACTCTTGGGCTGTGGTTTTTAGTAGAATTACTGGAAGACACCAGCGTGTGTTGCCTGCAAGGCTTACTTTCTACGGCTGCGCCAATCGCTCCGCGTCAGTCTCGTTTTTATTTACATATCTTATCCGCTAACTTGACTCTTGACACACTCTTGACTAGCAGGCTCAGAACGATACAGACAGGTTCTCTGTTTAATTCAATAAAACCTAATTGTATTCGAAGATACAACACTGACACAACCTCCACCTGCTAGTTCCTCACAAAGTTCCTTCAAGAGTTGATCAGTTTGAGGAGAGCTCAAGTTCTCCAGCTTTTCTACACGAAGTAATGACAAGTGACATAGACGAATACAACCTTTTAAAGCATTATAGCAAGATATGTCTCGAAGTGAGAGGCGAAAGTAGTCTCAAAGACTCAAAACCGCTAGGAATAAATGAGAAAAAAAAAACGTCTCGAAGTTGTACAAAGCGACAAAGATCCATACTTAGCCATCTGATCATTCCAAGAGCGTTCAGTTTTGTTCATTTTACTCCGCGAAATTACTTCCCAAATAGGGCGAAACAAAAATAAAATGTCTGCCTTGCAACAGCAGTGATAAAGATTCAAGTAGTAGAATCTTCCATAGTGAAGCATTGACATCGTTCTTACAACTCCCCTGTATACCTTCCCTCTTCCCTGGGCTCAAGTATCCAACGCGCGGTGGAAGCTTTCGCTTTCGTGGTTTGGAAATTTAATCAAATTCATGGTTGCCCACTCTCAACTGCTAGATAATGATGATGATAATGCACTTAAGCGCTTCTCTATTCTATCGTTTTATTATCCATCAGCATTGTTAGCCCGTGGCCGACCCTTTTATGGTTCGAGAATCGGTGCCGAAAGGTACTTCACACTGCCCCCACCTTTTTGCTCCTAGTCCTACAGTCGACTTGTGCCAAAAAAAAAAGCAGAGCGTTTTGCCCGGTTTCTAACACCAGCGCTCCTAAGACGGGATGGGGTCCTGTGTGGTGGGCCGCGTGCCTCAAGTGTCCTTTTAACGAGAGCGCGTGTCCAACACGCTAGGAAGATGAGGATGGAGGTGCGAGGGACTCCCACACTTTTGCCCCTATTAATCTTCTACTTCAGAGAAAGAGAGTGGGAGGATGTGGTCGCTCTTAAAGTTTGGCGCTCCTCAATGACGGAACAAAAAAAAACGGAAAAGAGACCGTGATTCATATGATTTCTCTCCCTCGTGTTTCCCTTTGTGTTTCCCTCTTTTTCTACAAGGGGAAAAAAGTTGACATTAGTGAATACGATTATATTTGCGGGACAGTCAAAATAATCAGATTACCATGACCAGACTTTCAGGCGGTGCTGACAGCAGTAACAACAGCGAGAGAGGCACCTGATGGCAGCGCCATAAGCTTCCATTACGGAGGCGGTAACGTCAGGTTGTTGAGGGGCCGTCGAAGCAGTAGGAACGCTTAAGCCAGGCGCGAACGCTTTTATAACCTTAACATGGAGTGTAAGGAACTTAACTTAAAAAATATATATAAAGACCCGAATGGGTAGCAAATCTGGTGTTGAAATCCCTAACGTGTAACGCCACCGGGTAGTTAAGCAGAGCCTTAAAAAATGACCAGACTTTCTCGACTTCAAAGATTCAAAACGACCACTAAAATGGTAAATTTGGAAAACAAAGTTTCCAAGGTGTGATAGCCAGACACACACACACACCAACCGGCAGTGCTATGCAACAAGCCTGTAGTCTGAAAAACCGCACCCGTGTACACACAAGATGGTAAACCGCACACACCACCTTCGGAGAGTCCCAAACAAATATTTGGGGCACACGTCAAACATCCTAAATGCGAAGAAGTTTCTTCGGTCACGTAAACACAACCCTCTATCGGTTGTGTGGATGTAACATCACAGATACATACAACACATTTGCTGAAGAAAGTAGTTTCACACGCACCAAAAAAAAAAAACTATATTAGCATACGGTGGGTGCAAAACAGCTAAATGTGCAAAAGCTGGTAAATCCCAATGGTTTTTGGAGCCCCTGTAAACTGTAAACCGATTAAATGTTTGAAGCTTAAAAATGGCCACCACCACCCAGAACAATGTTTTATGTGTTTAGGCAAAGTTTGGAGAACGGAAAATGGAGCCTCTCCCGGGGACGATATCTCATTAGCCCGAATTCGATGTCAACAAGAGCGGCTTTTATCCGTTAACTAGATGTGTCCGTAGGCAAAGAATCCTTTCGGCAGGATCCTGAAGATGCACACGAGTGGATCCTTCAGGAAGATGTAACATCGATAAGAAGTACAAGAGCCTAAGCTGCTGACGTGTTAAAGAGCAACACCAACATCCACCAAGAAAAACGCCAGAAAACAGACAATCGGTTTATGCGGACAATCGGGTAGCGGTGGAGCCAGAATTTCTGTCGCATCATTGGCGATTAAATCGTTCGGAAAAGACAAACATTCTTCATTTGCCCTTTGCGGATAACCGGTGAGCATTGACTCTAAAAGGAATGATTTGTGACATTATACGCACATCACATTTTACTATCCTGCGCCACACGCACACACACACATAATGCACTGATTTGTGTACGGAGCACGCTGTGTTTATTCATTCAACAGAATGAATTTTTCCCTCCGTTGCAAGCGAATCCTCAGCCACCCCATAATCGGTGGGGCCGAGGGCGAGCGAATATGCTGCCGAAGGTATTTAGTTTCCTTTCCGAGCGTTATTGATTAATAGACTGTCACTACCTTTTGGAACCGAACCTGCTACTACTGCCTCTGTTGGGACAAAGTCCTCGCTTCCCCAGCCCCACAATTAAACCTCTGGCAGACGAGAGACTTGTCGCCATGCGATTCATTGAATTGGTGGGTAGTTATATCGATATCGATTACTCGCATCAATGAGAAAGAGGAGTATGTGATGCCCCCATCCCTCCCCTCCCTTCCCTCCCCCCCCCCACAACACCGTGAACGCATATCTTGGGAATCTGCTGCTAAGAAGGGCACAAGAGCATTTCGCAATCGCAATTCCTCCTTCGGGAACCGCTCAAACTCCGATACGGCACACCACATACACACCCGGGGATGTTCGGTAGAACGGTTTGTGCCGGAGGTTTCATACCACTCCAAGCAGTTCAATGATGGAGGTAAAAGATGAAGAGGAGACAAATGACAGTAAAATGGGATGAATTATTTATCGCTCCTAACCGCTAAGCCCGACACAAAGATTTCAACCTGTGCCAACAAGCTACTAACAATGAGGATCCAGCGTGAGGATATATTCCTCGACTAGGTTGCTCACAGCGTTGAGGCTAGAGCGAGAGAAAACTGGGCCCTTCGGTGGAGGTTTTGCGGACTCACTGTCGAGTTTTGGTGCAGATCACTCCTTACTGTGTGAAGCCAACCGATTGCTGTGCCATTGTACCTGTACGGCAAGAGTCGTGTACGTTTGTGTCGCAGAGTTGAACGAAGCAGCTGAGCCTGACGTTTAAGGACCACGATGATTTCCTAAGCACATCCGCAATAGTTTTATATTAATAGTTAACCACTTTTTGTAAACAGCGGAGAGGTGAATATAGTCTCAGAGGCTCAAAATCAGTTATCATTATGCGGATACGAAGGTCATTCGGTTGAATCATGTAACTAACATGTAAGGGAAGTTGAACAGGCGTTGGAGTTACGATCGCGTGAAGCAAGTGGTAGGCATTATGATGATAGATTTAAAATAACGGAAATTTAGGCAAAAACTAGCAAAAAATAAACTGTTGCCGAATACAGCTCTGGGCGTCAGTGTCCGCAGCAACAGTAAGAGTGGTTTCGCGATGTCAAAAATGGGATCACAAAAGTCATTAAAACGTGCCGAAAAAAAAAATCGAACTACAGGGCCATGCCATGTATTATGCACGGGCGGCCGTTGCAAGGTTCCGAGTGACGTTCGACAGTTGTAAAACAAATAAAGCTAACAGAGGATGAATCCAAGGGGGGAGGGAAGATGCAAAAATATTACAATTATGAAATAAAAACAAGCCAATGACTACGCCGTAAGTTGACGAGAAAGCAGGTGATACAGTGTGACAGGAGGCAAAAAGAGAGATACATGGATGATTTACCACACAACCCACTGTCAGTCGGCAACTATGGTCAGCGGTGTAGTAACATAACAACATTAATAGTAACACACACAATCACTCCCCGTGGCTCATCAAAACGCAACAATCCCGGGTGCCGATTTACAGTAAATATTGATTAAATTTTCATCACAATTCGTATGTCCGGGCGCCATCCTGTCCCGCCGACCAGGTCTATGTTTGTGTGTGTGTGTGCGTGTCACCATGTATACCAAACTTGATTACCCACCGCGGGCGGACAATTGTCTTCCATTTTCCTGGTCCCCTGGCACATCCTTCCTACCTCTACTCACTCCCCCCCCCCTCTCCCGCACCCATTTTTAACATCAACTCCATCAAGGATGAATTAATAGTGTCACAAACATATACCCTTAAATGACCGGCGACAGACTGTACGACTGCTGCCAGACACAAGTTTTGGGAATGCGCTGTCGTTACGCGAAACTCTCGCAACAGGGGGAGAGAGAAAAAAAACTACACCGAAACACATGGACATAGCGGATGAAAGCATGAGCACGGGCCGGTGGAGCTTGATGGTTGAATAGTGCATTTTATTTAGTGTGCGCACATGACGATGCTGTTATGCCGCTTGGCTACGGTCGATATTTATTACACATGGATGCCAAAATAGGTTAACAGAAAAAAAGATACATTTAATTAAAAGTTGTACAAAAAAGGCCGCAAAGTTGCAAATGCAATGCAAAGATCAGGAAAAACTGCGATGAAAGCTTTGCGTAAAGTTGGTTACGTAGACTGAAGTGTTGAACCTTGCCACTACAATATAAATGGCCAACGACTACTGTTGATGATGAAGATCATCATTTAAAGTTCTTCGGCCAATAGGTTTCCAGTTTCCAAAAGGTTTGGAAACTCTATGCACATAAGATTTGGCAACTGTAACACTCTATCACGGTCCAGGAACATCTGTTGGTACAAAGATCCTCCTGCCACAGGATTAAAAACCTTTTATTCAGCGTCCTTGCAAAGCATTCTTTCGACTGCCAAACTCGTACGGCTTTTCTAACTCTCAAGATGTCCAAGAATGATATGACTGCATTTGCCGGTAATATCACAACCTATTTCCCGGTTAACCGATTGCCTGATGCAATGCGTATCAGTTAAATTCGATGCAGAAAGTCATCAGCGTCCATGCATGAAATCGAAAGTGACGGCCGAGAGCCAAGCTTTAAAGGACGCTGCTTTGTGTGGAAGTGTTGAAGGTGGGCCTACTGTATTTATCCGTGGTGGCCCGACCAAATGTACTATCTAAGAGTTCAACAGCCATCAAGCCAACAAGCATTATGTTGCAGTGTGAAGCTTGCCACAATAAATTCATGGTGATCACAGAGGACGACCAAAGTTATCCTGGCTTACCGATGGCGCGAGGCATATCGATACGCGCGTAAAGTACGTCCAGCACCTGTATGTGACACAGTGGTTCGTATTGGAGAACTGTCCAACCGATGCGATGGTAGCGAATGTACTGACCAAATCGTTGAGGTCACAACTATTTTGCGGGCCAATTTGGGTTGAAGTAACTTGGAATAATATGTATTTGAATGTATTTGTTGGGTTTGACACTTCTGTAACACTGCATATATAAACCGAAGCGTAATGTGAATTCTGACCGCCAGTAGCAATCGGACAACTGACGGATAAACGTGTGAACTTAAAGAAGTAGCAAAAGTGTCTTTCGTGTCTCATTTTAACATTAACAGTAACAAGGTTTTTCATCCACTGGTGCGGAACGAATTACTGTCACTTTCAGTTGTGTGAAACACTGGGATAAAGAATGCAGTGCAGTTCAAAACTGCGCGCCAATCCAACAGCCAGATGATCAGAAAACTTATTCATCTCGTAGTTGTTTCATCGCCAGACCGTTACAACAATTTAACCAAGAATGACGCAGAATTCAAGTGAGGGGAAACAAACCAAACTAGAAGAGATAAATTATCGTTGAGTTTGAGATGTGATTTGAGATTGTGTTTCAGTTGTCAGCATTCGTACATTCAAGCGGATAAGGCTGAAGGAACGCTAGTGAATCATCATTGCATGGATTAGTTTTTCTTTTAATTTAGCTAGGCTAGTTTACTAGTTGTTTTATATTGTTTTATTCAAATGAAACATAAACAAGTTATATAAGTAAGTATTTTGATCCATCTCTTCTAGTTTTGCTTGAACGTCACAAAAAAGGCTAAGGAATTTTTGATGCATTTCAACGCAACACGCATATACATCGCGTTTGATTACTGACTAAATGCTATTAAGACAACACACGCACTGAAAGGACATCACCTACAGCAAACGTTGGGAACACGACTGACGCAACGATAGCTCCAGCAGCTACACCAGACTCACTTTTATAGCACAAATCGATGCTCTCCTTCCCGATTTTATGGCGCGCAAACGCACACACGATTGCCGAGCACAACATCCCGAACGTTGAGTGCAATAGACATTAAACACACCATACGGCACTCCTACTCCGTCTGCAGAACGGTGAGCAGCGTACGGAGTGGTGCGATCCAGTGTGATAAGAGCTCAAACATTAGCAGAACGGTAGCGACCACCAGCAGGCCAAACAGTGTTTCAAAGCATCCGACCAGCTGATCGATGGTGAGTGGTGTAGGTGCGTGGTCGTATGCGTTTGGCTCTTTAAATGACTCATAATTCACGTACCGCTCCAAACGATAGCTAACGTACCCGGACGTCACAAGACTGTCCAGCTCGCGATCGAATTGATTAGCAAGGCAAGATTTTCTTGGATAGTACATACCGATCGGCAGTCGCACGAGCACTACGTTGGCGATGTATACGAGTCCCTGGCTTGCTCGGAAACGGTTGTAGTAGGCAACACGCTCGAGATCGGTGAAGAGAGCGGTGGCTGGTGCCTGATGTGTTGCTAAGCGTACCAGATGCTCTTCAGTGGAGGCATCATCACCATCAAGCCAGGTGATGCTAAGAAAGAGCAGGAGAGCGATATACATCTGTCAGTATTGTACAGGCGTAAGAACTGTCTCACATATGATAGTACCGTGACATTATCGAGGGCATCTGCTGCAGATAAAGAGCGGAACCGTACAGTGAATAGAAGCGATAGTTTTCACCCACCAGTGCATCGACCGTTTGTGGTGGGCTGAAGTTTTTGCGCTCCTGCAAGTATTCGAACAGCGATCCTTGATAGCAGGTGCGTACAATGAGACAATAGTACATCCAGAGCAGTAGCAGCGTCCGAGCAAAGTTCCGTACAGGTAGACGTTGTAGTGCACCGCCAAACAGTACGCTAAGTAGATTTAGTAGCGGTGTCGTTACACCACGCCCATACACGAACGCGCGCACGTTCGCCAGTCGCCTGAATTCAATCGTACAAATGACACAAACACCAACGAGCAGGTAAAATATCACCATCGCCCAGGTAGAGCGAGCGAACGGACGAAACAACTTCTCGAACGGTGTGTACTCACGGCCGGCCGGTACAGCAAATACCATGCGGACGGTATAATAGCTACGACTGCTCTTCATGACCAGGTTCCTATCGCCACTAATCGCAAACCGGCCCAGCGTAAGATTGACACGCTCGGTAAGTACCAACCGAACGCACCCGGACGAACTCGCCGTGATGTTGGCAGATGGCGTCGTGCTGGAAGGTGTCCGGCCCCACATCTCACCAGCTTCCGGTTCGATCAAGCGCACGGTAAAGTTAAGCTTCACGCTAAGCGCACGCAAAAGGTCACCCTCAAAGCCACCGTAGCTCAGCTGTTGCGGATTCTGGCGCGTCAGCACCATGTACGGTGGTAGATGAAAGGTACCGACCGTGATCTGGCAGCGATGAAAATTGGTCAGCTTACTCGGAAACAGTTCAATCGTTTGGTCTACCCATTTGCTACCCTTGCGAAAGCGATGCACCAGGTACGGCAGGTTCTTCTCACAACCGTCCGACGTGTAGGGGTAGTACGTGTACATCAGCACACTCTGCCAATGACTGTGGTCCTGCAGATCGGCCGTAACCACATTCACATTTACTACATTGAGCGTCCACAGTATGCTAAACATGCGGGCGAGCATCTCCACCGGTACGGTATCGAGCGTAGTTAGTACTATTAGATAGTAGCCGGAAAAATCGTTCTGTGCCGGATCGAGCGAGTCGAACAGCTGCTGGAATGCATCGTAACCGTCTATAAACGCAAGATTAAAGATCCGCGGTCTACGGGACGAATAGTGTAACGATACCGAGCGATACTCGTACGCGATACTGTGCGACGTACGTTGCATCACTTCGTCCATGATGTCCGACTGTAGGTCGTACGTCTGCCGGTTGACAGTGGACAGACGCATCAGCAGCGTGGACGAATGGTTTTGCACGTAGTACCGAACGAGAGTGTTCACAATTACCTCCGAAAAATGGTTGCCCACTGTGTCGCGCACCAGCAAATGCTTTATTCCAACATCCGGTGTGCAGTGGTAAGTTTGTAATAGGTGTACTAGCAATACTACTCCGACTAATATGTTCATCTTATCGTTACAGATTACGGACATAGTCTAGGGTAGAGTTATTCGTATATATATATAGGCTCAAATGGCGCACGGAAAAATGGATACTCATGCATTTTAATGACACACAAAAAGCAAATGCTACATGAGGCTCCATGGAATGAAGAAAAACATGGGTCCGAATGTCTGAGGCAGCAATTTTAGTAATAATAAAATAACTGACACGTGATCAGAACATCGATAATGGAAAGCAACTATTAAGACCATCCTGCATCAACTTTAGATGACGATTCGGAGGCACTAAAAGGACTCCCGGGCGCCATATGCAACGTTTGCAGCAAAATGTATCACGTTGTAATGTAATTTTGCACGAATCGTTAACACAATGAAGATGCAACGACTAAACTAAACCATTGTTAATGGAGAGAAAGGCAAAACTGAACTGCTGAATCCAATGCAGTTCTTGGTCACTTTAGTACAAAACACCAGGAATAATTGTATTTTTCACTTCAGGCTGAACATACGCGAGTTTGTCGCGGAGCGAGTAAAACGCGGCATGTTTATACCAGCCTTAGCCTTATAGTTTTGATCCAGATATAAGGCCTGATTGTGGAATCCAAACGACTTCTCAAACATCACATAATTGTCACTTTGGTATTACAGGGTTTTCACCGGTTTTATTGACACATTCAGCGCGTTCTAGAATCGTTCGAGCATACTATTGACTCGTTCGGCGCGCTCTTGACGTCTATTGCTATTGACAACCTTTGGTGGGCACATTTTTTTCCTGCTGTTACTGGGATTCAGCAACGAATTGCCACTTGCAAAATAACAATTTACCGGCGCTCCAATCGATGACACTTTTGTTTTGGCAGTATGTAAACATTCCGGTGAAAAAATTATATACATTGACAGCAGCAGAAATATGTGTCAACCAAGGGTTGTCAATAGAACTGCCGATCAAATCAATACAATCATCCGAAGACGTCAATAGCGCGCCGAACGAGTCAATAGTATGCTCGAACGATTCTATAACGCGCTGAATGTGTCTATAAAACCAGTGAAAACCCTGTACTTTCCGTTTGGCTATCTCCGGCTATCCGTTTGGGGTTTGTCTAAATCAAACGTTTAAAAGTCGATGACAAATCCTTGGTAAACGGAAAGTAGAAAATTTGCATTGCATGAGCCAAACGGAAACGCACGTTAGACCAAAAGTTTTCCGTCAAGTGCAACGGAATGTATAGTTTGTATTTATAAAAAAAAACCCATGTTTAAGCGTAAACCTATAGAAAAGTGTATACATTTTACGTGGATATTGTAGGGATTGAGATGTGGTGTTAGGCAATTATCAATTTGAAACGTGTTGGTAGGAGACAAACAGGCGCGATAAAATTAAAAGTAATTATAATTACGTAGAATCGTAACGACTAATCATGTTAGCAATGCGATTTAGAAAGAGATAAGGGATTGCACAATAGGAGAGCAAGAGAGCAAAGCAAATATGATGAACAATCACGACAGATATGTTATGGCAATCATTTTGAAGTCGTTTTAGTGATTTTATTTGGTGGTTTGCTGGAATTATTCTAAAGCAAGAACCACGAAAGTCCGTCACGTTAAACCAAACTAATTCATTAGTTACTGGTTATATTATAAATTAGCAATTAAAGATAGGTATAAATTAATTGAAATCATCTGTGAATGTATGAACTGAGAAACCTATGCCTGTATGAATATATGCAAAAAGTCGACGTCGACTCTAACGGGAGACCATAATACAAATTTGCTTTCCGTTTGGCTAGAGTCTTTCCGTCGGAAAGTTTTCCGTTTGGCTTTGACAAAGGCTTTGGTATTACGACAGCGGCCCCGATCTTTAAATGGTAGGACCACGATGTTCGAATTCTATCGGGAATAATCCTATTCTCCCCGTAATGAGGACCGACTATGCAAATACGTGATAATTCGCACCAACTTTCATTGCCCAAGTCGCTACATTAAACCGTTGAAAGAATACGAATTACAGCTCCTGCGATGATAGCGCACACCGCCATCGTACACAGTGAACGTGCCCCATCATCGTTAAAGCGTTGCATACTGTGAAACGGCAATGTGAATGTTATGTTGTGTGCAACTGTACGTATTTTACGGACCGGTACGGTATGGACCACCAGCTGCGGATCACATGAATGCGTGAAGCTGTATGGAACATTCTGAATGGACTATCGAATCTGCTAAACAGATTGTTTGGGGCTGAACCAGGGACGAAAGTGGACTTGTCATAGGCCGCTTTACATCACATCTGTTCAAATTGGTATGATAAGAGCAACGCCCTAAAGGAAATGCACGGTTATTTGGAAGGGCTTGCAAAATTGGGCCCCCGAGGCCGTTCAGTTTACTTACCGGTAAACTCGGCACAACAGATCACGACAATCACACCTGAGAGAACCGGGTAAGAACCAGTGGCAGATGGTTGTATAGAACTAAAGGCCAGCGCTGAACAACAGATCAGTAGAGTGGTTCCCCGATGAAACCATGCAATTACAATGCCGATTGTCTTAACGCCCCCCACCCAACTCATCGGACGAGGTATCAAGCGCGGGTGAGAAAACATATAGGATATATGGTTTAAACTCTTCATATCACCGGACTCACGCACTTACGATATACCGACGCAGCAAACACCCGCACCAAGTATGATGAAACAGAGAATGGAACAATTATTCGGCAGGACAGAGATGACAAATAGGTAGCAGCACACAAGTGCCAAGACGGAGCACGTTCACATTGTTGAGCGTGGTAGGTCACGCAAAACATTTTTGAACGTCAACCAATTTTTTTGGACGCCATTTTGAAATGCCAAACTCAATCGAACTTCAGGCACAAACATGAACCGACCTTCCCTCTAAATCGTGGTGAATTGTCGCATGGGCTAAGTTTGTCAAATGAGAAATGACAGCATCACTTTACTGTCAACATTCGGCTTGGGTGAAACACAAACACCAAGCAAACCAAGCTCAAAGCTTGCTATGAACAGCTATCGAAGCAATCAGCAGCAGCGGCAACAAATTATACGTGAGTTTGACTGATTTAGTGTAAAATTCCTCTAAAACAGAAACAGTACAGATTGTTTTTCACCCATTTGCAGCTTCGATCATGGAGACTAAAAACAAAAACTATAAAAAACTGGTAAGTTTCGCTTCGTGTTTCAGCGTTGGTAGCGTAAGGGAAGATTGCTCGTTTTACCTTTTATATGTACGAAATACGTACAGAAGGTGGTTATGGAAGGTTAGGTTATAGTGTGTGGTGGTGCCCGGTGTTTCTATTGTTTAGTGAAAACTCACATATTAACAGCAGAGCCCAAGCGGTTCCGTAGTCCATGTGACGAATATATATGTGACAAAGCCGTTCCCAAATGACAATTGTCAAAAAATATCATTTGTTTGCGCTGCCATGGTAAGGCAGCCTCGAAACAAAATTGCCTCACGCGGGTTAAGAAACGTATCTGCTTATTTAGCGTCTGTTTATTCATGGGACCACACCTTTAACGGTTCCAAGGAATGGACTTTTTTAACTCTACAATACTACTACATCAGATCTCGCCTGAATTAATGCATATCTATACATATATGTTTTGAAGATAGTTAAATGTATATATTCATTTAACCCTAAGAAAACAAATCTAATTTATATTTATTTGCAGAATGTGGAAAAGTGTCTATCGTTGATAAAAGCTATCCGCGGCAAACCAGTATTGTGGAAAAAATCTTCGATAGAATTCAAAAATAAACGCAAACACGATATCGCCTGGAAGGAGATAGCAGCGCTGGAAGGTTACTCCGTTCAAGAAGCAAAACAGCAATGGCAAGTTCTCCTTAGTTGCTACCGTACATATAAAGCCAAAGTAAGGAAAAGTTTACGAACCGGAACAGGTAAGTACTTATATTGGGTGATATGTTGATTGATCCATACAGTATGAGTAACGGGCGGTAGCCGATGGTGAAGCTAGCTTCATAAACGGCAGGGCCGCGGTTCAAATCCCATCCGGATCGTTCCCCCCGTAGTTCGGTGGACTTTTCATCCAACTACGGAGTATCAGAAGTCTAGTAAGCCATAAAATGACCAATATGTGACCCTAATAGAAGGTCATAAAAGCCAAGTAGAAAAAACAGAGGTCTTATATCAAACGATTATTCTTCTTTAGATGCGAATGAAGTGTACACACCATGCTGGTTTGCGTACAAACCAATGAAGTTCATATCGGTAGAGACGGAGGATAGCACACTAGATTCTGTGAGTAATTATTGAGGGGAATGGGGGCATTGGTTTTCACTTACTGTTACATCAAAACGAATTTCTACGTTTCAATTTCAGTTATCAGAAGATCGCAGCTTAAGCCCGCTAGACAGAAAATCTCCAGTACCAGACACATTGCAAAAACACAAGTACGCAGAAGAAGATACTACTAGCTGCTCTCACAATGCTATGCCTTTCATCAGCACGGACTCTGTTTTGTCCGGTGCTAAATCACAGCAAGCCTCTCCGATCCATAATGTCGACCATACTTTCATCAAAACCGAAGCTACTCTAGAGCGGCCAGCGATGCTTCAGCTAGAGCAGAGCATTCCTACACCCACACTACAGGGACAGACGTTGCTGGATTTGTTCGAGCAAACGCCTGCCGTGGCGAGCCAACACCTGCCGAGGACGTCCGCCGTAATAGGTAATGAAATCGCACGATGGATCGAAAAATTTGAACCACAGCAGCAAAATTTAGCCATCGGGAATCTTTACATCGCGATGCATCAGATTGAACGGGATATCGCATCGAAATGAGATTTGGAAAATGTGGAAGATAAATGAGATTTCTACGTAGTAAGAAAAAAACCCTCATTTTAAGTCATGAGAGCTACACGATTGCACAATAAAGATTTCTTTTGCCGTGCAAAAAAATTTAATCAAAATCTTATAAAAATCTTGTTAAAATTTGACAATACACATAGCGAAACAGTTTCGAGGTAAGTTTGAAGCAAAATCTTGGAAAAGGGTATTTGTCAGATACACTGCAAACGGCTCTCGCATTTGGAATCCTAAGATAAATTGCACTTGTTAGGGAAATGCGTCCAAAAAATCATTACGAAATAAAAAAAAATAAGTACATAAATTGCACTTGCGCTTCTCCTGCACGTCTCACCATTTTAACTTTCACCTTTCCTTGATAACCTTTCGTTTCCGCCCATCATTATCCTACTAGTTTAAGTCAAGTTAGGTTGGGGATTCTTACATTTCATTAGTTCGTTGATCACATTTTGTTAAGCCACTAGGCAAACTAAATTGCATTGAAAGAACCTACTACTAAAGCTCAGAGAGGATTCAATACCATGCAAACGTATTCGAAGTGTGAACTTCTTTCAACCTTCCTCAATCACCCAGCTATAGAATCGGTTTGAAGTCCCTGGCGGGTAGCGACACTACGACGTGCTCCGGTGCTCAATAGCATGCTCCGTTGTGTTCAACAGGGAAGGTGACCCGGATAAAATGTGACCAAATTAGCGACACCATGCTGGATGCACAGCTAGGCCAGTATCCTGATTGCAAGGTGGCTTGTGGATATATTTCCAAAATTTGAAATGATTATGTTATGTTATAACACGGAGACAATACATTCGAAACATGGCAGAACCAGAGAGAAATTACCTGGGGGCAGCCATGATGAACGGTAATATAGCGGAGCCATACTAAGATATAGAGAGGCGAATGTAGTCTCAGAGACTAAAAGCCTCTGTAAATATACGACAATAAAGAAGACATGAAGATTATACATTCGAAAGCAAGAATAAAAAAGATCGTGAGAAATGTCGTACATCAGATTGTGTGTGTGTGAATATCTAGCGTGTCCTCATCCGAGCAACTAAGGCAGGAATGAACGCCAATCGATATCGGTATTCATCATTTTGCATAAATCAATTCTCACTCACTGATTATCTCACTACTCGCGTACACTCTAATCCATCTGACATTGCTTCGCTAATCCATACAAAATTCTAACACACGCTGTAACTGCGGCGAACGTACCGAGACTTGCTCGAGTAGAAAAACCACCGTTGCAAGCAGATAGCTGCCAATCAGCAACTGGTAAGCGCCGATGAGATGCTGCACGGTAAACTTGTGCGGTTCGCCCGAATTTTGGGGCTCTCGGCGATTTGTCTCAAAACCATAGTCACCGTAATTGCGAACCCAGAAATCCATCAGCCCACTCTGCACGATGTGCCGCACCTCGCGATCGAACAGCTGCGTGAGGAAGGACTTTTTCGGATAGTAAATGGTAAGCGGAAACAGTGTGATGGATTCGCGCGTCACCTGCACGGATTGCCCATGGCCTAGCGCCCGGTTTAGCTTGTTGTTGTACGCCACCATGTCCTGGGGGCAGACAACAACACGGTCGCTACGGGTCGCCATACCGGCAACCTGCTCCCCCAGCGTATCCAACCCGGGTGGTATGAAGCAGGTACGCCGCTTAATTTCCGGTCGATCGACAAAGAAGCGCATCGCAATATTTACCATGTGGTACCGCAGCATCGAGCGATGTACCTCTTCGATCGTCGCAAGCGGTGGATAGGTAGCGCTGCGCTGCAAATACAAATACAGCGAACCCTGATAAAGGGTGCGCAGCACAAACGTAAAACCAAGCCACAGTACCAACAGCGAACGGGCAAAGCTCCGCCTCGGTACCGTCACTACGGTTCCACCCCACAACAAATACAGTGCCCCGAGCAGGGGCATCCGCACGGATGATCCGTACACAATGCTACGCCACGAGCGCGCCCGCTTACCGCAGCTAAGCACCGCGACGACCATCATCACACCGCCCAACATTGCACCGAGCGCGGTCCAGATGTAGTTCCGGAACGGGCGGAACAGCTTCTCGAACGCACTGTACGGGCGGCCCTGCGGCACGGCGAACAAGATGCGGGACGTGTAGTGTGTCCAGCCCGGCTTCAGGTACATAGCGCGCGTCACGTCCAGCGCCATGCACGCGATCACCAGGTCGACGAGTTCGTCCTGTACCAGCTGCATCGTGCCGGTACTGTTGCCCGGTGGTCCGATTACGCCCCACTGCATCTGTTGCGATGGTTCCGTCACGTTCACCCGAAACTGCAACCGATGGGCCAGCAACCGTAGCATATCACCCTCAAAGCCGCCCAGCTCCGAGTAACCATCCGCTTTGCGCTCGAGAAAGGTGTATGGTTTCGCCTCGAACGTTCCGACCTGCAGGGTACAGTTGTACAGGCTGGTAAGTCGTCGCCGTGGGTAGAGATTGCGCTGCCGTCGGATATCGTTGTAACTGGCGCGGCCGCCGGCTCCACCACTGTACGCGAAATCCATCACTAGCTTCACCAACGGCTGTCCACAATGGTTCGGTGAGTATGGGTCGTAGGTGTACACCTGCACTCGTGCGTTCACCGTCACCAGCAGTACGTTCACATGTACAATATGTCGGGACCAGAGCAGACCGAACAAGCGGTTCCACTCGGTGTGCTGCTGCTGCAGATTGATGGTGCTGGTCAGTACGAGCAGATACCGGCCGGAGTAATCGTTCACTGTGGTGCTGAAGTTCGCCAGCAGTTGCTCAAAAGCATCGACATCCTCACCGAGCAAGATGGCGTGTTTTCGCCGCTGTCGCACCAGCGGTTCCGCGTTGTCCTCCACGTTCGCAAACGTCACCGTGCACTGTCCGCTCGTGTAGCGCAACACCAGGTTCAGCACGTCCCACTGCTCAATCTTGTGGACCACACTGTTGGCCGCCAGATAGAAGTGTACTGGTTGGTAGGGATGTCGAAAGTAGCGCATTAGCACGCCGGATATGAGCTCCGGCAGTAGCGTCAGCTGGTTCGGGTTGGATGGATGAGGGTCGAGTTGCGTTCCGGTAGCTCGCAGAACTAGCAGCGCGATCAGTGTTTGAACCGGTAGGAGTGCCATCGCTGTACTAAATGATTGTCCCGGTGGCCATCCATGGCCACCAACGCCATCCATGGCATGACAACAATGTAACGGAAGTGCCGTTCATTAGCAAACCACATGGACCCATTGCACACTGGTCCAGCTTAGATCAAACGAGCAGAGGTTCGGTTTTCGAGGTAGTTGAAGATTATTTAACCTTTATCCTTTCTTTTGATGACCGAAAATACATCCTTACTTCCAGAGCCACCTAGCCACCTACCTATGACCTATGGGTAGGTCATACATTTTGTATTGGAGTTTGCCTTTCCTCGGATAAGAAAGCCAATAAGCAAATATACTATTCGTTGATAAAAAAAGGAATCCTTGCTGGAAAGAAATTGCGATCCAGTGATGAAACAATCGCTGAAACAGAGACCTGTTTTTAGGCCTGTTTTTTTTTTTTTAAATGGAGTCCTAAAGATTTTACTTCATAACTGTCTGGCCTTCAAATAATAACCTATAGTAAAAATCCGAGTCAATTTCTTCCCTCCTCGAATGACCGCCCTTGGACCAATGTGCTCCGCATTGGATCAATGTGGTTCGCTATTGTTCACGCGCTCGCTAACAAACCCGCTATTAGTCCTTAATGGTTGTGCTCCCTCGCAGCAATATAAAGGTGAGTTCAAAGATGGGTCCTTGGTGTACTTATTCCGGATGCAATGGTGTCCCCAATCGCACACGTTACAGCGCTCGCAGTGGGCACGTTCTGCATTTCATTGGGCTGTATGTGCTACAGTCTGGTGCCATCTGATATGCCGACCGGCAACACCGACAGCATGGCCGATATAGTGGGTATCGTACTGCACACTCACTTCCGGACACCATTCGCCACAACGTTCGTCACGATGCGTACCGCCACGCGGCAGGGACAGTGGCGTCTGCAGGATCTGCTCGAACGACTGCTGGTCCAACACGGCAGAGGCCAGCTGGTGGTGCAGTTGGAGGGGATTGAATCGCGCGGCCGGCAGCAGCCACCCTGGTCGCGTAGTTTGCTGCTGGCGGAGAGTTACGATGCACTGCGCACCGTGTTCGCGGAGGTAACGCTGGACCGGTTCGACTTCGCCGGACGCTATCTGATCGTGCTGGAGGACGCACAGGTAACGCTTGCCACGGTCGATCGCATCTTTCACGAGCTGTGGGTGAGGCAGATTGTGAATGTGGTGGTTGCACTGCGCCCGGCCGACGATGACCGTACCACTGGACCGGTGCAGCTCTGGACGTACTATCCGTTTTCGCCCGGGTTGTGCCGCATCCCGAAACCGTACCTACTGTTTACCTGGCCGCAAGACACCGTCCTGTACGGGGTTGACTTCTATCCACGTAAGAACGTACAGTTTCATGGGTGCCCGTTGCGCGTCGGCAGCTTCGAGACGCGCCCATTTACGGTGTTGACGGCCGGCGCCGGTATTTCCGTTGGGGCCGGGCCGGTTCTGTCCGGGTTCGAGGGTGATCTGCTGCACAGTCTGGCCGGACGGTTTAACTTCGGTGTGAATGTGCGGGTGCCGCCACGCTCGCAGCAGTGGGGTGATGCCGCTTTCGAGAACAGTACCGGCATGATGCGCATGATCTACACGGAGGAGGTTGACTTTGGCATCTCCTGTCTCGGGGTTTCGTACGAGCGTAGCGCGATGTTGAAGGCGGGCAAGGTACACTTCACCACCGAGCTGGTGGTGGTCGTACCACCCGGCACACCGTACACCGCGTTTGAGAAGCTGTTTCAACCGTTCCAAATCACCATCTGGCTGGCAACAGGGCTTTGCATCGGGATCGGCCTTCTGGTGATTGCCTCGCTGCAACTAATGCCGAACGATGGGACGCGTGCCACCGTACGACGTTATATTGCCGGTGAACGGCAGCTCCATTCGCCCGTGCTGAACATTTTGCGCATTCTTCTAGCTGCTCCGCTACCATTCACTCCTACCGGGACCTTTCCCCGGACACTATTGTCCCAGTGGATGTTAGTCTCGCTACTGCTGAACCTACTCTACCAGGGTTCACTCTTCCAGTATCTGCAGCGTGCCTCCACCCATCCACCGATGATGACGCTGGCCGAGATTGACCATTCCGGTGCACTGTACTATATCAGCGAGTCGGCCCGGCGCTATTTCCAGCAGTATCCTCACCGACTGCGCCGTCTACGATACTTTCATAACGTGCCGGACAGTATCGCGGCCCGGTTGCGCTGGATGGGCGCCCATCCGAACGATCCGAACGTGGCGATGTGTACGCGTGACCACGTCGCGTACTACAACGCAAAGCACGCCCGACAGGCTGACCGTGGGCGGCTGCTGATTGCACGCGAAACGATGGCACTTTACACGGTTACCATATTCTACCCGAAGCGTTCCATGCTGACGGCAAGCTTCGACGAGCACGTCGAGCGGATCGACTCGTCCGGCTTGCTCAAGTACTGGTCCGCCCGGTACGGTGACTACCATTTCTTTGGCACGCAACAATCAGCCCTCCGCACGGAACCGTCGCCGATCAATGTGGCACAACTGGCCGGTGCATTGCAGCTGCTGCTCGGGATGCTGCTAGCCGCCATCTTGCTATTTTTCGCGGAACTTGTTTGGGCACGACACACACGCGTTGGAACACAGGATGCAGGACACTCAAACGATCGTTAGCACATGTTCAAGACACAACGCTACGCATCTGGTAGTAAGACAGCAACATTTGTACGACATCAAAAGAGAGCGTGTGATAATCAATAGGACATATTAAGAAACTTTTTTGGATTTCAAAATAGCAAGAGCAGCAGGACAAATATATAGCCGAGGAAAGAAAGTGATCAAGGATCTGGAACAGATGTAGAACAAAGCAAACAGTGACGATCAGGATAATGCAAAGACGACCTTTGCAATCAAGCGCTAATACCTCTGATGCAAGGTTATTACTTCACGGCTCAGGGGCTTACAATGCCTAAAAGCAATCAACCGATTCTTGACAGTCAATTCTATTGGAAATAATACGTCCCAAAAGCAAAAACTGAAAAACGGACAATTTGGCATCACTGCCAAACTCCATATGTCATCATACAAAATTGCACGAACTAATTTCTCTCACTCGCCTGCTATCCGTTGAGTCGAACGAATGTGGAAAAAAGCGTTCAGAAAACCATCCCACTGTGTGTAGTGTTATAAAGAAATTGTTTCCGAAAGTCATTTTCCTACGTTTTCCCAACAAATTCCACCAAGTTATCAGAGAATAAGGATCAAATATCAATAAGAATTTGAGGGTTCTTTCGGCCACAAGAGGAGTATATTGTTCTTTGCTGGAAATTTAAGTGGTTGTCAATATGACGGTAAGCCGTGATACTAAAGTTAAATAATTCAAGTTGTTTCAGTTTTCTGCATCATCATGTGAGGAATTTCATTGGCCCAATAGGAGTGAACTTGGGATGCAGAAGACACCGAGGCAAGAAAGTGATCAAGGATCTGGAACAGATGCCTCTGATGCAAGGTTATTACTTCACGGCCCAGGGGCTTACAATGCCTAAAGGCAATCAAACGATTCTTGACAGTCAATTCCACCGAGTTATCAGAGAATAAGGATCAAATATCAATAAGAATTTGAGGGTTCTTTCGGCCACAAGAGGAGTATATTGTTCTTTGCTGGAAATTTAAGTGGTTGTCAATATGACGGTAAGCCGTGATACTAAAGTTAAATAATTCAAGTTGTTTCAGTTTTCTGCATCATCATGTGAGGAATTTCATTGGCCCAATAGGAGTGAACTTGGGATGCAGAAGACACCGAGGCAAGAAAGTGATCAAGGATCTGGAACAGATGCCTCTGATGCAAGGTTATTACTTCACGGCCCAGGGGCTTACAATGCCTAAAGGCAATCAAACGATTCTTGACAGTCAATTCCACCGAGTTATCAGAGAATAAGGATCAAATATCAATAAGAATTTGAGGGCTCTTTCGGCCACAAGAGGAGTATATTATTCTTTGCTAGAAATTGAAGTGGTTGTTTAATTGGAACAGAAGATATCTTTCGACTATTCCGCGTGATTTAATTTATCTTTTCGCGGCAAAACCATGTACTACCTTTATGGTGGTTTTCACGGAGCTGGCAGAAAAACCTTCAATAAGGGAAGTTATGAGAATGACGGAATGACAGCGTTTTTCATCGCTAGTCAAAGTCTGAAACAGAGAAGGTAAGACTCTTAATGTGGAAGCTCAAATAATTATCTGAACAAATATAGAAGGATACAGTCTTTCTCGCCAAAGCAGAATAGACTAAGAAGACACACTAACGTGTGTGTGCAATGTGTATGTGTGATCTCTTGTAATAAAGGCTGTGTAACTTGGTGTAACGTACCGACACATAACACTCAGTCTCGATGGTGAATGCAAGAGTAGCAGGAGCACTCTACAGACTCTATTTTCCCCAAGCATTATCCATCAGATGGATGCCGTTTCAGCATATTTTCAAAAGCAGATTTGCATCCGTAGACCTTAAGAAACAAATTCTTTTTTTTTACATCCCGTCGCGTATTTGCATGCCAGCGAGGAAAAAGTACGTCGATTTCAGTACACCTTATATGCGACAAGCCGACTACACTGAAACTATTCTTACATTAAACGTTAATGAATAGGAGCAAAGTGACGCGTAAATATTGACAAAACTTAACTAAAGTCGAGGTGGTTCTCGACCAAAACGTACTAAGTGCACACCTCGACTACAGCATACCGAAAGACAACGCGTAATTAGTTTCTTAATTTTCACTCACTGCACACTCGACCATTTGCGATCGATTCACTGGACGGGGAAATATTAGCTTCCCGTAAATATTAATCAACGTACACCCAACGCATCGAAACTCGCAACAGTAAGGTCACTCACTCCCGCACACAACGGAAACTGGCCGAAATGAAACATCAAATTTGACGGAGAATAACGACATTCTGTGGTGACAAAACGAAATGTGCAAGAATGACGGTGCAAAATAAATTATAAATTCTGGGTTTTTTTTTGCAAAAGGAATTTTGTATAATGTTATTTGCCAAATTATTGCCGTCTTTTTTTTTGTAATAAATAAATAAAAGCGTTACATTTTCATGTCCGATTGATGTCCCGCATTAATTGAGGCCCGGTAGCGTACAGCGTAGCAGCTGTGACAGCTGTTACCCCATTGGCAAAATCGATGTTAATCTGCCAAATAAGGCACTACTAACGAAAATTTGTATTTTGAAGAATCTTATTAGTGGTTATTAAGTACCTTAGTAGTGGATTCATGTAATATTTTTCACATGTCAAAGTACTTTACGTTTGTTTATGATATGCTTTTAACTGACTATAATTGATTAAAGTATCATAACAGTAATGCATTTGTTCACTGCTCTAGTCGACATTATTGAATTTTAAATCACACTTGGTAAACGGAAATCTTAATTCAATGAACAATTAGACTGGGTTACTTCTTGTATTAGCACAATGCCAAAAAAAGGAACACACCCTGCTAAAAATAGAAACATTGTCCAAAACTATGTTTGCATCTTCCAATGTTTAACAACCAAAATGATACCGATTTCATTCAAACGTATAAAAATATTAATGACTTTAATAAAAATTATCGATTTTTTTTAAGATTCGAATACGTCAACTAATAGGACACCATATAACTACAGTCTAATGATACCAATGACAGCTTCCAAGGACGTCCATTATTAAAATGTTAAAGTCAAATATCCCTTCATGGCAGACTATCTGTCCCAGGTCCCAGGCAAACGTTCGCGTGTCTGCTGGAGTGATTAATTGACAAAGAAGACATTTTAAAGCTCATCGCGTGCTAGAACAGTCTAGGATGGGTAAAAACATCCTCCCCGCTCAACCATATTACAAACACGTAATCCCAAATTGCCCACAAATCATCAATCTCCGACACCCGGCTAGACACCTGGATTCAGACGAACCGTACAATGCACTTGTCGTGGATGTGCACTTTTAGGAATTGTCTAGCACCGCTACTACTGACAGTGTTGCATGCTCCACCGTGGACTCGGGGCGATACATCTGCGGACGAGTTGCTCGTACGTGCCACAGTCGAAATAGTCCAGCAGCACTACACAACGATCACCAGCAAACAGTTGTACCTGCGCTGGGATAACACGTCGGAGCTGATCGGCGAGATACTAAAGCGTACCGCCACCCACCTAACAGTGCTGCTCGAATCGAGCCTACAGCATCCTGCCGAACAATCGCCCATTCTCGGACGGCACCAGCAGTTGCGCGTACTAAATCTAGTGCTAGTGGCCGATTACGACGGGTTTAGCCGTGTAGCGGACGGATTAAGCGATGAGCTGTATGACTTTTCCGGCCTTTACACGGTGCTGGTAGCTTCGCCAAGTGAACACCGGCTCGAGATAGCTGGTGCGATACTTCGCACCCTCTGGGCGCAGTACATTGTCAATGCGATCGTACTGATTGGATCGCGTAACGACACGGCTGCCAACGAGGTACGGCTCTACACGTACTTCCCGTACGGCGAGGGTTACTGCGAACGCGCCTTACCGGTCGTGTGGAACGTGTACAAACCGGACGTTGGCTTTGTCCATCGCGATCGCATCATGTTTCCGCGCAAGCTGCGCAACTTCTACAACTGTCCACTGGTGGTCGCCACATTCCCAGTGTTTCCATTCATCATCCCGAGCCCGGCTGGTGGTAACGTGGGGGTGGGCGATGAGCTGGAGGGAATCGAAGGCATACTGTTGCGTACCCTGAGGCAGCGTTTAAACTTTGGACTGCAGATCACCTTCGTTGATCCGCCAGAATGGGGAACGGCGGGACCACGGAATCAAGCAACTGGTGCCGCAGCCTACGTAAGTTAAAATGGTGTGGGCTACTATTCCTGGACACATTTTCTCACCCACATTCCAGATTCGTCAGCTGCGGGCGAACCTTACCATCGGCTACTGGGCGACTACTTTACATCGTAACCGGTATATGGCAAGTAGCTTCAACTACTACACCTCCCAATTAGTGTTAGCTATTGCACCCGGAGAGCCCTACACATCGCTGGAGCTGCTCCGCCTACCATTCGCCATCCCGATCTGGTCACTACTGTTTGTCTCGCTCACAATTGGACTAGCAGTGATCGGTGCATTGCGCCATCGAGGTTCGATAGCTCTCCAACGACTAGTGCTGGGACGCACACCGGCCAGCGCATGGCCGAGCATGTTCAGCGTGCTTTTAGGCGGTGGTATAGCTCGCGCACCGACGCGCAACTTCGCCCGTACCCTGCTAGTGTGGTGGCTCGCCGGTACATTAGTGCTGCGCAGCGCCTACACCGGATCAATGTTTCGGTTTCTACGGACAGGCCGTAACCATACGGTACCGGCTGACATAGCGGGATTAATAGCGGCCGGGTACAGGCTTTACATGTATCGCAACTACAGCTTCATCTTCGATGCGTATCCTCACATCCAGCAACATATGCAACTAGTCACAACGCAACAGTTCCGCGAGGTGATTGTGCAAGAGTTGCAGATATCAGGTGCTCCACTGAGCGTACTCTTGCCGCTCGAAACCGTCACCTATCTGAACCGACAGCTTGCGCAAGGCGGACAGCTACTTCGCGTCAGCCGGGATCGAGTGTACGTGGCCAAGTTGGCCATCTACACCCAGCGATCCTCACCATTGCTCGGTCCACTCAACAAGCTACTGGAGATGTTCGTCTCTGCCGGTTTGCTCAATCGTTGGGCCGGTCAATACCATCAGGTACAGTTTCTGGCCGACCCTTACCGGCAGCATGGTCGCCAGCAGATAGCGCTTAACGATATGGTCGGTGCATTTGTCATTCTGCTGATCGGACTGGGTGTAAACTCGGCGGTGTTCGTCGCCGAGCTGATGCTAGATGCAACAAAGGTAGGATCCTAAGCAACCCGGTCCACCTAATGGCCGGCGATGGTTGCATGTGTGTTTATCACAGAGATAATCTTAATACTAGTGGCACGCAATCAATGATGACAGTGCACCAATAAATGGGCCACGAAATGTTAGTTACAGATTAGAATCATGATGACCGGAGGCGGGCAAAGTGCACCCATTACCTGCTGTTAGCTATCAGGTCGTTAGGAGCTTTGACATCAAAGGTGCAAAGATATGCGAGAGTCGGTAACATCCGACTCAGGGTAGAAGCGAAAGACACATTTCATGTTTTTAATATGCCACCAATTGCTATCTGCCTGTACCTTAAGTGAAATGCCGCATTAAGCTAATAAGGTAATGTAGCGTTTTAAGAGGCAAAAGAAAAAAATGCTTGGTTTGCAGATAAGTTCTTTACCTCTTTCTACGGTTGTAACGATTCTAGTTACAACCCCTAAGGCTACGAAGCCGCTGTACATGTTAAGACTCTCTGAGAAAGTGAGAATACCGCGACAGAGAGCGACAGAGAGCGACAGAGAGCGACATCGAAGTATTGCTCACCGTGAGTGCACGGTGTTTATGCACACACCGAGCACCAGATTTGTTTTTTTTTTATTATTATGAAATGATTTAATGTCAATTAATTCGATTTGTCTTCAATCGATCAGACATATTCTGTTGAGACAAAAAATTAAAAATGTTTTAAAAAAAATGTAATCTGAGAATTAAAAAAAAAAAAATATTCAATTAAACGATTGGTGCACCAACCATTGTTTCGCTATAAAAGCGCATTTCACCGTAATTCTTTAGAATTGTTTTTTCGCTTTTATTGAGTTAAACAATGGTAAAAATTCTGCTAAAAATGCAAAATATTTTTGCTATCAATCAGCAGCATATTATTTACCCTGAATTAAAATATAAAAAAAACGCAACGAATTTTCAAAAACTCGCACATGATTTTCCTCAAATGCGACATAATTATGCTATAAGCATAAGATACTGTTAACAATATATCTGGATCCACCTCCGAATCTCCGGACGTGTCTTTTGAAACAAATTGTTTGCAAATATCACGGAAACACGTTTATCAAGTTGCTCCACTCTTGCGAAGCAAATAATACCCAACCGTAGTTAAAAACAAAGGCAACTCCCCAACGGGAGTATAATAATCCACCCCACCCCACACTCGAAGATATCATTCCGCGCTCTACAATGATTAGAATTGCACGCCTATATAGCTGTTGCATTTTAAATGCGATAGTACTCGCTGCGTCATGCTGGTAGGTCCCCAGTGGTGCATCGCGAGAGGATGAATAAATAATTCATCTCTATGGAGTTCTCTTGGCGTATGATCCAGAAAAAATTGGGATTGTGATATGGGGTTATAAACATGAAGGGCATGACATCCTGCTGGTCTGAGGAACCATCACGAAGCAGACACCGTGTGTCCGTCGTGTCCAACCGATGGCGACAATTCACCAGCAGCTAGTGTTACTGCTGTGGCTGTTGGTAATCAAACCGATCGGAGCTGTCGATGCCGGTCACCACCACCAACAGTACCTAGAGCGGTGGGTGTCTTGCGTCGGTGAGATAGTGCAGCAAAACGCCAACATCGTCAAGCACGAGCTGAACGCCTATACGCTTAGCGATAGTCCGACCGGACATCGGTTTCGCGATGATTTGCTGGACCGATTACTACCATTGCTGACGGTTGGGGCAGCACACGCGGACGGTACACTGTTCACCTTCAATCTAGACCGGTATGAGCGTACGGTTAACTACAATCAGCACAACCTTGTGCTCATCCTAATGGACGATCTGCGCCAGTTCGAGATGCATCTACCGAAGCTGGTAGCGAAAAATGTCGAGCATCGAGGTTACTTTCTGCTGCTGCTGCTGGTACCGACGACAACTAGCATCGGTGGCCGCACGGTACAGCATCAAATGGCGGACACGTTTCGCCGACTGTGGGATGTTCGCATACACAATGTCGTTCTCGCGATCGGTTACTACCGCGATACGGTGCAGCAGATCGATCTGCACGTGTACGAACCGTATGGGCCTGGATGCTGTGGATGTAGCCGACCGAAGCGGCTCGCCCAGTGCAGCGATGGGAAGCTAATGCACGGCGGGACGCTGCTGTACGATCGGTTCGAACACAATCTGTACGGTTGTCAGCTTCGGGTGGCTTGCTTCGAGCGGGAACCTTTCATGAGGTTTTTAAACGCGGAAGACGCATCCTCCTCCAACGGTATTACAGAGGACATCCAGCAATCGCATCAACGACTGGCCGGGATCGAAGGTAATCTGGTGGAGTTGCTCGCAAGGCATCTCAACTTTCGCGTATCCATCGTACAGCCCACGGACGAACGTATGTGGGGTCGGATCTACCCGAACGGTACGGCAAACGGTGCACTAGGACTGCTGCTGCGTGGAACCGTCCACATGACGGTGGGCGGTTACTTTCCCTACCCGAAGCTGCTCGCCACCACAACGCAATCCCACAACTACTACATGACCGATCTGGTGCTGGCCGTACCGGAAGCACTCGCGACCATCAGCCCCCTCGAGCAGCTGCTAAAACCCTTCCACCTAACCATCTGGCTCGTGGTGGCACTCGAGCTAGCACTCGGATTCGCGGCCCTCCGCTCATACGCCGTTTCGCTCAACTTTTGGCGTGCGTTTATTGGAGAATCTTTGCCCGATTCCGCAACGCCACACCGCACACCGATCCGGTTCGTGCTCGTACTATGGATCATCCATTCCACGTTGCTGCGCGAATGCTACAAAGGATCACTGGTGAGCTATCTAACCGAGGCGACACCGCTCAGCGATATACACAGTCTGGCGGTACTACTGCAAGCAGGCTACCGATTCGCAATGACCGAAACCATCTTCCACAAGGTGTTCGACGAATCGCAGCACCGTTTCGACGAGAGCCGGGTGCAGCTGATCAAGTCAGCCGAGGGTCCGACCCTGCTCGAGCAAACGATCCGCAACGGTGAACGGCTGGCGCTCGCTTACACCCGCGAGGAGATCATCAAGTTTAACGAGCGCAACCGGTCCGATCTCAACTATCGCACCTCCGAGGAGAAGCTGCTCACGTTTCACTTCGCGATGTACTTCAAACGGTCCAGCCCGATAGCGGCCGCGTTCGATTGGTACATCCGGCGCATACAGGCGACCGGGTTTATTGTTCGCTGGCATCACGAAAATCTGGACATGCGGTTCGAGCGCCCAACGCTCTCCCACACCAGACAGGCGGAGGTACTGCAGGTGCGCCATCTGCTCGGCAGCTACCTACTGCTGATTGCCGGCCTGTTCCTGGCGACGTTCGTTTTTACCCTCGAACTGCTCTGGGCCCAGTGTAAGCGTTCCCTACCGGGTACCCCCAACTACCCTTACGTGCACGAGCTCGCCTACCGTCGCATTCGTTAACGATTTCTCCTACCCACAAACAGGGGTGCAGATATAACCGTTTTATTAGTTTTTTATTTTAAAATTGCCTTACTAGTGCCTATTAGGAAAGAGGCAGATTTTGTCAAAAGGGTACCCCCTTCTCCCTGGGCAACGACTCTCTCCATCCCTCTTTTAAGAGCTGTTCCGATTACCCGGCGATTTCTTAATAAAACCGGCCAGCAGCAGCTCATAGGGCAGTCAGTCCGTTACGAACCCTTCCAAAAAGAGCATGGAAACCGTACAGCTATTCAAAGCGATGGGTCACCGTGTGGCGAAACTGCCGCCGGCGCAACAAATCGAAATCATCGACAGCGTGCGACAGATGATCGACGCATCACAGAAGCTAAACCGCAGCGCCGCACTCACGCACGCCGAATTTCAACGGCCGGTTCATTACAATCTTACGAAAAGCGTCTCCCAGTCAGCTGCATCACCTAGCACTGCTACGCCTCCGATGGTTATCGCATCGCTCGTCTCCTCACCCTCCTACGTACTGTAGAGTGAACAAAATTGTATTAGTAGGAAACCTTTTTTTTGAGGATACATACCGATAAAGCTGCTAATCGCTACTAGTGGGCCATAAGGGCACCAACGTGTTCGTTGGAAAAGACACATTTGTTTGAATTGTATTATATTGTTTTACTTTTTACTTTGTCATCATGTGTTGCTACTAGAAATACATATGGATCAAGTTATACTAAAATAAAAAAAGCTATTCTTAAGGATATAGCCTATATAAACTATTGAAGCATAAATGAAAATAATGTGCACGAAACAAACTAAAGTAGCAACGACACCAACGAAATTAATGTTCCAGAGTTTTAGCGGGTATTATTTTACTGTCAAATAGCGTTTCCGGACGATATCGTTTATGAGAACATCAACCGTAGGATTTGCAAAGATTTTATCACACACCGTTCTCAAGAGTGTGGAGTCGAAGAGTAGAGATGAAAATGGGGATTTACTACTTGAATGTCATTTGATTGTTTTCTTTTTTTTTTAAATCAGGAGTCAGCATTCCTAGGCTCTCGTTAGAATCTACTTTATGCTACATTACGACGGTCACTCGGGACAAGGTGCATCCGTAGAGTACACTTAACACAGCCCCCATAATACTTTGTGGCTCCGGCTCTCGTCGTAAGGCGGCATAGTCGAGTGAAATCCTTTTTGATGTTAGGGCGCACGATCCATCGATATAGATCCTTATAACGGCCAGATTTGTGAAGCTAACAAACTAGGGCGAGCAGGATAGTAAACAGATGACGCGGTGCATCATGATTGTTGTTTGGTGCAAGTTATCGGCTGGCTGGAGAAACTTGTTGGCAGCAGAAGGCTGAGAGCGCAAGGCTTTACACGGGAACCATCTGAGCATCTTTATCTCGAAAGTCACTGAGAGGTTTAGGTGTCCGCTTTTGGACACCGAGAGCGTTTTAGCAATTGGGGTCGGGGTATACCAGCGTGGTTAGTTTAAAACTCGTCCGAGAATTGTCAGAGATGAAACTCAAAATCAAATTGTAATACGACAGAGCTTGGGAACATGTTTTTGGGCAAACGCTACTGACGGTAAAAAGATCCATAAACCCCTGGAAAATTAATTTTTAACACGGAAAAAATGTGTGATGACTATTATTTCTGCAAATATAGTAAGATATATACAATACGGCACTGGACCGTCATATTCAATTGTAAATAAATATAATAAGATATATGTGATATCTATAATCTTCTTGTTAAATGTGTGGATGAGCAGCAATAATATCGATATGTGCGTAGCATTCTTTCGTTAACTTTAAGTTGCTGCATTGGTTTTATGACAACACATTTGGTGTTGTTAATATTTATTTACATTACGGGGAGAGGGACTGGATGATAACTTAATGTATGCTAAAGTATCGTTAAGCTCTCTCCACTTCGCTCCCTCTCCCTCTTACAATCTTTTGCACCCTCTATATCGATCTCTCACAACCGACATATGCTCAGGTGTGTTTCAACATAGAAAAACTCGGGAACCGAGGGATTTATAGCCGGAACAGTTTACAAACTACGGCTGTATGGCGCGATGATAACACCAAACAAAGCATGCCACTTAAAAATAAAAACCGAAAAATAATCTTCACTGCCCGCAGCTATAGCACCCAAGCGCACCCACCCCAAAGAAGAAGGCTTTCCTTATGTTCAAACACAAAGATGCAACAGCGGCCCATTTCTATTGATATGCTTCTTGTTGTAAATAATAAAATCTACTCGCTAAAACCTTTTTGTTGTTTCGCGAAAGCAAAACTCTTGTTTTGTGTGTGCGTTTTTTTTCTCCTCAGTGTTTCACTCTTTGGATCAGTGTTACTTTTGTGCAAATGAATTCCTTAAATAGCCCTTCAAACAACAACGAAAAAATCGACAAAAATTGTCGGTTTTCCATCCAAATCTTTTTTTTTTTTGCATTGCTAAATGTGCATGCGCTAAATTATTATTTGATTGTTTCTTTTGGCAAAAAAGGAGTGTTTTGTTTCCGTTTGTTCTTTTTTTTCAATCCCATGAACAAAACAAACTTTACGTCATTTCTTATTTGTAGTTCGAAAAAAAACCACATTAAATCTGCCCTTACCGGGTTTTCACAATACCCAAAAAACAAATGGCAGTGTGGTTCGCGGGTTCGAAACAGATGAGGAAGAAATTTAAAATCTCACTTCAATGTGTATTCGACCGCGAACAATCGAAAGAAATGACATTTTTCATTTGAGACTTGTGGTTATATGGTTTTTAAATGTTTTGCAGTATGTAGGTTTAGTGCAAGAGTATATTGTGGTGAAAGAGCAGAAAAATGACAGAAAATGATGAGTACAGTAAAATACGGTGTTGAAAGTCACTTAACCGGGGCGCGAACGTATCGGCGGCGGTGAACGGTGTGGTGAGTTAGTATGTATCGTTGTGTAAAATGGTATAAAGCCGGTCAGAAAATAGGAAAAATTAAAGAATGTTTCAAAGAATAACAAAAAAAAAGGCAAACTTGGTAAAATACAGTCAAACGATCACACGAGCCCCGCGCGAAAGGGAACGGCAGAAGACATATGATCATGCTATGCAAACACACAAAATACACACACACAAACACTTGTGACTCACACCACCGTTGGGTGTTTATCCCTCTACTTCAAAGATCAAACTGCAAAAGAAAACTTCTTGGCTTAACGACCGTACTAAGGTCACGCCGCCTACTAGATTTGCTGATACTACCTAGCTGGATAGTCAGTCCTCACCTAACAACGATCCTACCGTTGAAATTCCTCCTATATTGTGTAACAAGACAACAACCAATTACTTTCCCTCTCTATTATTTCTCTCACGCCCGATTCTCGCCTCACTCTTTCTAAAACCCTAGAAATATTTTGTTAAAAACGCACCTTGTGTTTGTTTTTTTTTTAATAACACAACTATACAGAAACTATAAACAACATTTATCTAACTAAAAAAGGGAGAGAAGAAAAAAAAACGGGGCAATGGGATTTTTGAAATATAAAAAAACACTTTTATAAATTAAATGCAAAACAAATCTCTCTCTCTCTCTCTCTCTCTCTCTCTCTCTCTCGCATTTTTTTGTTCTCTGCTATCGAAATTTTAAATAATATTTCTAAAAACAACACCATTTCCTAGTTGGCACTAGTGTTTCCCTTAAAGACGTCCTCTGTCTTTAAGCTCCACACACCCATATAAGAACAGAGCAGGGTGTCTCTTGCTAAAACTTTTTTTTTTAGGCACATCATGGCAAAACAAAGCATTTATGTGTCTTTTCCTGTTATTCTTACTTTCTTTCTTTTCGTTTTCATTGCAGGGCAATCGTTATTTCCCTATTAGGTACACGTTTTATTCATCAGATGACGATGTGTGTATGTTGTTGTCTTTCAAAGTTTCAAATTTGCAAATTATCTCCACTATCTACTATCCTAATAGGGGATTTGTTTTTCCGCTACCCATTCCCTACACACTCCCTCCTCCGCTCAGGCATTCCTATGGCGTTCTCGTGTATGTACGCCTGGCTACCGACCAACAACAAGCACTAACCGTACGCAAATTCCATAGAGAGTCAACACTCGCTCTTCAATAGTACGGGTACTATTTTTAAAATCAATTGGTGCACCTAGCGCACAATTTTGGCATGCTGGGAACATTTTTGCGGTCTTTTTTTCGAAATGGAATAATTTAGTAATAGAAAAAAGAAGACATTTTGAAGCTATAACAACAGATATCTAAGGCTAACAATTGGGTTCAACCGATTCCAAAAATTCTCACTCGACACGGTTCGACTGCACAATGGTAGCGTATTAAGTATTAGTTTGGTTAATTGTTTTGTTTTAAATAAGGCATTACTGTTTTTTTTTTGTACAACTATTTATCGCTTGGCTTGTTGCTAACATTTCCTAATATTTATTAATTATTATTATTCCCTTAGCTTGTTTATGTGTGTGCGTGTGTTTATATTATCGAACAAGAAGGAAAATCCTCTCAACAATCGGAACAATTTTGTTCCAAACCTCCCCCCCCCCTACCCCCCTAACACTTCTTTCCTTCAATCCCATATCAGTTTACGATTTCGTTTCCCTTTTTGAAATATATGGCCAGAAAAAAAAACAATCAAAAATAAGAAAATTAGTTCCACAATGTTCGTTCGAAAGTTTCCTACGTAGTAGGACAATTGTATAATACCGATGTGCAGTTTAAGATAAGGTGACAGGAAAAAAATGAAAAGTATGAGTAAGAGAAGTGTACAAAGCAAAGAAAAAGAAGCATTAAAAAATGAAAAACTCATGAGTTTCGCTTGGCACACGCACAATGCAGAAAATGATTTTTCGCAACTTGATGCCAAGAAAACACACGCTTCAGAAGCGTAAAAGTTTTCTCTTCTATTTTTCAAAAAAAAATTTGGCAACGTTGGTGTAGCAAACAACAAGTAGGGTTTGTAAGTACCAAATCACACTCCCATGACCCACATCGCCCCTACCTCCGTAGAGTTTGGCTCAACCAAACATTCTCCCTATACTCGTGGGAGGGGAGGGGAGGGGTGGGGTTGTATAATGCATATGTAAAGCGTGTACTGTACCGTAGAACGGCGTACGATGCACAATTTAGAATATAATATATATGTATGTATATATGTATGTATGTACGTGTGTATATATATGTATATATAGATAGATGTGAATGTATATATATATGTAAATGGTATGTGTGTCTCCGCCCCTGGCGACTCACAAACTAACTACTACTATCAATTATTGTGTAGGTATACTTATCGGTGAATCCTGTTCAGCACAGACGTCTTCCGTTGCATCTTCTGCTGTTGCTGTTCTGGCCGCACTCTCACCCGAACACACCGCCATATTTTAGCAGGTGATAATGGCATCCTTGTCGCTCGGTTGAAGCGCCTTGCTGTGACCGTTGGTTGGTGCTACATGCACGCCACCGTCCGTTGCACTACTACCACCGCCGCTAGGCGGTTCGGCACACTTTAGCGTACAGTGTGTACTGCTGCCTGGTGGAGGACGGAAGGAGGTGGCGATGGTGGTGGTTTCGTCCGAGCAAGGTAGCGAGGCGGACGCCGCTTCATCCGGTACGGCAACATGATTCATTGTCTCGGCCATCGTTGCCAGAATACCAATACTACCATCGGGATCAACCCAACCGGACATTGGGGATTGTTCGCTGTTCCGTTCATCACCACCGCTACTACTAGCAGCGCAAGGCTGAGATGGTGTCGTACCGGGTGTTGCCATCTCTTCACTACTACTATCTAGTTGCGCAGCCACCGGCGATTGGAGGCGGATTTTTTGTACATGTTTTTTTACACACGTTGACGGTGAACAACTCACACCGTTCGACATTGGATGCAGCTGATGATGGTTGTGGTGGTGATGGTGGTGGTGGTGATGGTTGTGATTAAGCACATGGTGGTGCGTTGGTACAAAACCATGATGCAGTTGATGTTGATGTTGATATTGATTACTGTTGTGATGATGGTGATGATGATGATGGTGGTGATGGTGCGGATACAGATGCCCATCGATCAGTGGTTCCACCGGAAGTGCCTTTCTGCTCACCTTCGGTGTGGTGGGTGCGTCCGGAAACAGTGAACGTGACACCAAACCACCACCACTACCAACAACTATAACGTTTTCCTTATTTTCCTCCGCTATAATCGTCGCTAGATCACACTGACCGGTGCCGCCGGTTTGTGCCAGCTTCAGCTCACTCCCTACTACCGGTGGTGATGTTTTTCGCCCTTTTCCTCCTCCTCCTCCTCCTCCTCCACCAGTTTCTCCTGCACTGCTCGTTTCGCACCATACCTCTTCGGCGGATGTAGCTGCAGCAGTAGCAGCGCTGACAGTATTGTTGATGCCAGACTCCGCCGCTCCCACTACCATCAATACTTTCTGGCTTCCATTAGCAGCTTCATGCAATCGTACCGGCGATTCAACGTTACTACTACTGTAACCGTTACTACCATTTGCTACCACAACAGCCACATTACTACTACTACTACCACCTTCCACACCCACACCACCGTTCTCATTCATCACAGCTTTTGTCTCGGGTTTGTTAAGTGCCGCTGAGGCACGGGCGGCAAGTATCTCTTCTCTCAAGCAAACCACATCCTCCTTCAACCAACGATGCTCGAGACATTCGTCGACAGTGAGTCGATCCCTAAAAAACCGGCAACGGAAAATAAGAAGAAGAAAAAGGGGAAATTAACAATATGCACACACACACACACAAGGATGTAGTACATACTTTGGCTTAATTCTTAGCACGCTCTTGATGAAGTCGATAGCGTCGCTCGAAATTCCGCTAAACAGTTCGTCCGGAAAGGTGAGCGAGCATTTGGTAACGTTCAGGAACGTTTCCTGCTTACTGTCACCGCCGAACGGTGACAGCCCGGTCAGCAGGACGTAGGCAACCACGCCGATCGACCAGATGTCCGTCTGCAGGGATAGTGGATCGTAGTGCAACACCTCCGGTGCCACGTAATCGGGCGTACCGACGATTTCGTAGATTTTGTTCTTTTCCGCAATGTAGCGCGCAATGCCAAAGTCGCACAGCTTTAGGCCATCTTTAAGAGGTTGATTTTTTTTTTGTTAAATCAGAAAAAAACGCATTAGTAAATGAATGTCTATTTATGGAAAAATAATCGTGTAAAATTCTAAAACACGCTACTATTAGGGAGCAAATGGTTTGGACTGAAGTCACCGCTCAGCCGTACGATATTAGGGCGTAGGATTACTGTTTTTTTGGCAGGTTAGCAGAACAAATATATTTATAAAAACAACTCGCAAATGAAAAAAAAATTTTTTTGGCTGCTTCTTATGATGCACACCGACGTTAATTCATCCAATGCAAACACGATAAATAAATATTTTCTTATTTTTAAACCTGCCGAAAACAGCTACAAGGTAAATATGCATTTTTGAAAATTCAATCCTGTGGGACCTCATCTTCTTCATGTCTTGCCTGTTTGAAATGAAAATGAGTCACATCAAATTAATAATTTAACCACGTTTGATCAAAAACTTCAACTTAGCAAAAGTTGAAAAGAGTTTTATCATTTTTTAAATATATTAATAACACCTACTATACGGTTTTAAAAGCTGTATTCGCAATGCCGAAAATAGGAGCAAAATCAATGCTTAAATTTGTACGAAAATGTCTTCTAAACTTGGTTTGGCAACCTGGCAACCAAGTAGATCGAAATATTCTTCTAGAGTTAATCGACAAAAATAATATCACTTTCTACCAAAATAATGGACATTAATAAGAATATTCAAAGTTTTTGCCGAACGACTTCATTAGCCTGCCAAAAACTGGTAAAGAAGTTCATCAGCATACGCTCATCTATAAAAACCACACACAAAATTTTAAATAATCGTACCCCCAAGAATCGTACGAGTGAGCGGAGATTCTCCACCCTAACAAGTGGGCATTACCGTCAACGGATTTCCCCGCCAGGAGAATGTTTTGCGGCTTCAGGTCCAGATGTGCGATCGATTTGTTGTGCATGTGTTGCAGGGCGCGCAAAATTTCGCGCATGCAGACGCGCGTCTTCTGCTCCGACAGATGGCCCTGCTCGTCGATCAGCGTCTGCAGTTCGCCACCGGTTGCACTGCACACCAACAACAAAAAAGGGTCCCAAAAAAAAAAAAGAAAGAAAAGAAAAGAATATTCGTATTATTAAACGTCTCCACACTCGGGTGTATGAAAAGCAAAAAGTGGCACCTTAATATTTGTTTCGGGTGCGCCAGAGTAAACTTACAGCTCCAGTATGAGGGCGATCTCGGAGCGCGTTTCGTACACGGCCTGCAGCTTTACCACATGGTCAGAGTCGGCGCACAGCATCAGCACCGCTATTTCGTGATTGATTTCGCTCAGGCAGCATTGGCCCCGGCGGCGGCGGCGTAGATATTTCGCTGCATAGCTAATGCCCGTTTGCTTCGATACGGCGGACCGCACTATCCCGTACATGCCCCTATAATTTGCACACGACAAGAAGGCAATGTTTTGAGTTATATATGTATATATGTATATATATAGGTACGACCCCAAGAGGGAAGAGGAGGGCCCCTCAGATAGTTCCCACGAATGGGAATTGTGCACAATATAATGGGATGTTTACGGGGGCGCTTTTGTTGTTGTTAAGTAATGCGCAGAGGTTTTGTAATACATTTCTTCCAAACCTCAGTGCCGTGGTGGTGGCGGTGGTCGGTGTACTAACTAACAAAGAATTCACTTACAAAGCACTCTCAGTGCATCGAAGTATAAAAATGTTTCTAATGTCAGGTAGGATTTTTTTGTTTCTTGAAACCAAAAAAAATCGCATATGCTATCTGTAATCTGAAGACATTTTCGATGCTGATAAAGTGCGCAATTTGTAAATGCCCTTCGATCGAAAAAATTATAGATATTGAGGTAGACGTCGAGTCAACTGCTGATTCATATAAAGTGTTTGATAGTATTTTTTTTTTTTCGCCGCAATAAATTAAAACATAATATGTCAGTATGGCGGATAATCGTCATACTAAAATATAAGATAAATTAATAAAAACTTATTTTCAATTTAAGCAATTGAGCAACCAAAAATCCCTTCAAAATTGTTCGAATGACGGAACACGCGTAAAATTACATTTAAATTTGAGAAAAAGCTCCCATACAAAAATAAACAAAGTGTGAATAATGGATGAAAGTGTTCCAAATGAACATTTTTTTACGGAAATTATTTTTTCGATCGAACGCGAAATTTTTTTATCTGCTTTAAAAAAAATTTATGATACCCCTTCGAGAAAATACCGATGCAAACCTGGACGTACCAGACCTTAACATTAATTATATAAATGTATGTTAATTGTATATTGATCGTAATTATAGTTGAATTTGTGTAAGTATAATTGAAACAAATATATACAACATACATTTAATTCTTTAAAAACATAAAGCCTTAATTTTTGCCTCACTCTAGCATCATTAAATTATTATTATTATTATTTTCTTTGCAGTCCAACAAGGAGCTCTCTGTACGGTTTTCGTTAGCGCAAAACACCACCACGACGACCTTTAAAAAACAGATAATGTAAGAAAAGAGTTACGAGACATGTTCTTATCAAGGTTCAGATGATTTATCAACGGCTACTACTGAATACAGTGTACGCCATGAAAGGGTTATATATATATATATATATATATATATATATATATATATATATATATATATATATATATATATATATATTTATATATTTATATATATAACTACAATTTTTTTATTTGCCTCGCGTACTGAGCGAGTATTAAAAGCACACACGAGCAAGTAGCAAAATCGTCGTTTCACCGTCGATTTTCGATTACAATATGCGCGTACACGGATGAAGTTTGATGGGGTGGTGGAGAGGAAACGTGCGATCGTCTACTATATCTACACGTTGCGTACGTACTTGGCAATCCAGGTGTCTGCAACCTGGTATACCTCGGCAATGTCCCTCGGCGCCTTCAGTCCCAGCAAGTGTTCCTCAGCGATGCTCAGACGCCCGTCGCCAACGTGGGAGAAACCCTCCGGCAGCTGCATCGCGGTTCCAGGAAGCACGCTGACACCCACACACACACACACACGGCCCAATGGCACACGTACACTGCACACAATAAACACACAAACACCAAAAACACCTTCAACTACACTCTCAACGCAATGTTTTTGTCCGTTCGCCGCGATCGGAACCTTCTCAACACACGGACGCCTATACACACCTGGATGTATATGTGTACATACGTCCCGTTATGCACATACCTATACACGCGCACGCACAGCCCCGTCACTCAAGGGCACCAAACACCCACCGCAACCAAGCAGGCGACGACGGAACCGAAACTACTTCCAGCAACCACCTACTTAGTTAAGAATAATTCGGACTCGGGCATCACACACTGCACGCGACAGCCACACATACACGCGGCACACGCACTTGGGTTGGTTGTTGAACGGATGGAAGCTTCCGGTACACACGGTGTGTGTGTATGTGCCGTCAGGGTTAACTTCTGCAAAGCGTTCGTTTGAAAGATGGCGGCGACAACGATGGCGACGAACTCTTCACTTCCTCGTAGATTATATTTCTGAACGGAGAAAAAAAAACGGAAGCGAAAGAACGGAGTAAAAGAAAGAGAAAATGTTGAAGAACGAATATTCAAAATTAACGATATTGGAAAAGGTTATGTAGGGGGAAAAAAAAGATGAAAAATAATGTCACCAAACCTATATATTTTTTGGCTCCGAACCAAAAACGGAACGACGTAATAAGATTAGCAAAAAAAACTCCCTCACACACACACATACACACGCATCAAATTCCGAAGTACCCGCGCCCTTTTTTGGTAATTCTTTTCCGTGGAATGGACCATTCCACTAAGGGACGAACATAATGCCCCGTGTATTTTGTCGAAATTCTAAAGAATTAATACATTCTGTGCCAAAACCGAAACGAACCACATATCGCACACAGAGTGAGCGAGAGAGCGAGAGGCACGAGCCCGCACGCACTCGAGACACACGGGGACATGAGCGCGAGCGGGCACACACACACACACACACACACACGGTACATAAAAAGGCAGAATCTGGATGGGACACGGTTTCGCTAGAAAATGTCGCCGACTGTCTTTTTCAAGCTTACCCTGAGGTGCCGCCGAGCGAGAATTGCACTATGCGGAACAACGGGCTCACTTGAGTGTGTGTGTGCGTATGTGTGCGTGAATGTGGAGACAAAAACGATTGTGCGTACACTTCGGGCAAGAGGAAACATGTCCGTACATGTCACAACGGCGCCCTACTCCTCTAAGGGACAGACACTACACTGCACAAGCATGTTTTCAGCGGTAAAATCTTCACTAAAACAAAAAAACCCTTGCCGACCTTTCCAGCAACACGCACACGCAAACTCAACTTACCTTTGCCCAATGGCGGCTGCTCGCTTCTGGTGTGGGGTGATAAATTACACGGCTGGCTGCCCGCCCGGCGACTTTTACGCGGCTGCGGACCACAGTTGCGTCCATTCGGTTCGGAAGCAGAAACGAGAATGATGAGCTCGTGCCGTTCGTCGGCAGTACGTCCGCACACACACCGAACTCTGCTGATCGAAACTGCTCGAAATGTTTGCCATCGTACGCGGTGTCGACGCGCGCTCTTCGTGTTGCTGAACATGGAATAATTCGAGTGTCCCAACATGGCGCCGGTGCAAGAAATGAAAGTATAATTTAATATTTTACTATTAATTTTCGAAAATTTATTTTGTGACTGGAACGGGGTAAATTTTATACTTGCACGATGCGGAATCGAATGGGGAATTAAAATGAGGCCTTATTTTATTTACAAAGTTTATTTAAACAATATTTTTTGTTAAATAAATATAAATAATGAATAATATGTAATTTTTAACAAAATAAAACGTTAGTGCATATAATGTTTGTACTAACAATAAAATCCCTTGCAAAAATGTTTGTAAAAGCTTGATATTATTAATGCGCGATGAAGCAACAGCTTGCGCGCCATATTTTGCGTCCCTTCAACAGAATGCTTGTGAGTGTGTTCAAGAGCGCTGTGATAGATTATATGAAAAGTTTATTCCTTCGACTAGTGCCACATGCAAATATATATTATATCTTGTTGATAAGTTTTGATAGCTGTAGCTAGTAACTGTACAAGCACGACAACGGCTTGAGCGACCAAATTTATCACGTACCATGCTAAAAACGTAAAAAGTTAGAAAAAAATGGAAACAGTACATCCGCCGGACAATACTTCCCCCATCAGCTTCTCTAACATGATTCTATCGTTTTAAATTAACTAACAACTAGTTCGCAAGCTGTAGGAAGAATAACTACTTCATGGCAGTGGATCACTCTCGCAAAAAGTGAAGGAATATTTTAAAAAACAGCATCGGCATCAAATTCGTCACCAATTTCGGATCTATTTCTTTTTTTCGCGTAAAAAACACGTAACAAGTACTTTTACCAAAACTGTATCTGCCCGGCTCACCAAAATGAAATATTCATGGCGGAGGTGGTTTTAGGGATATGTGATGTACACACATCCATATAGGCAAAGATGATGTGCCGATTCGTGCGAAGGGAAACGGATTGAGTTCCAATGACTCCAAGGAGTTAGTATCAAATATTACTAACGCTGTTTTCTGTAAATTGCCTTGATCGTATGTGAGAGCTTATGAAAATAGATTGCATCAATTGCATTACTTGAACCCTTAGTTCAGCTTCAAACAATATACGTAAAATAAATCTCATTCGTATGGTGTCGAAAACCACACACATATTTACATGTTTCATTTTTTACCAGAGAGCTCTATGTCCTATAGGACCGTGCTAGCAACCATCGAAGAAGAATAAAAGGGTAACAAAATAAAAAGAAAAATAAGTCCAGCCACAGCCGTTGCCGAACCGAATGAGTAAGCGTGTGTGCGTGAGGCTGTGCAATGGCATAAAAAAAGTAAGACAGCTCTCAAGAACAAGTATTTTTGCCAAAACTGTACCTAGCCGGCTCACCAAAATGAAATAATCATGGCGGAGTTGGTTTTAGGGATATGTGATGTACACACATCCATATAGGCAAAGATGATGTGCCGATTCGTGCGAAGGGCAACGGAATGAGTTCCAATGACTCCAAGGAGTTAGTATCAAAAAGTACTGACGCTGTTTTCTGTAAATTGCCTTGATCGTATGTGAGAGCTTATGAAAATAGATTGCATCAATTGCATTACCTGAACCCTTAGTTCAGCTTCAAACAATATACGTAAAATAAATCTCATTCGTATGGTGTCGAAAACCACACACATATTTACGTGTTTCATTTTTTACCAGAGAGCTCTATGTCCTATAGGACCGTGCTAGCAACCATCGAAGAAGAATAAAAGGGTAACAAAATAAAAAGAAAAATAAGTCCAGCCACAGCCGTTGCCGAACCGAATGAGTAAGCGTGTGTGCGTGAGGCTGTGCAATGGCATAAAAAAAGTAAGACAGCTCTCAAGAACAAGTATTTTTGCCAAAACTGTACCTAGCCGGCTCACCAAAATGAAATAATCATGGCGGAGTTGGTTTTAGGGATATGTGATGTACACACATCCATATAGGCAAAGATGATGTGCCGATTCGTGCGAAGGGAAACGGAATGAGTTCCAATGACTCCAAGGAGTTAGTATCAAAAAGTACTGACGCTGTTTTCTGTAAATTGCCTTGATCGTATGTGAGAGCTTATGAAAATAGATTGCATCAATTGCATTACTTGAACCCTTAGTTCAGCTTCAAACAATATACGTAAAATAAATCTCATTCGTATGGTGTCGAAAACCACACACATATTTACGTGTTTCATTTTTTACCAGAGAGCTCTATGTCCTATAGGACCGTGCTAGCAACCATCGAAGAAGAATAAAAGGGTTACAAAATAAAAAGAAAAATAAGTCCAGCCACAGCCGTTGCCGAACCGAATGAGTAAGCGTGTGTGCGTGAGGCTGTGCAATGGCATAAAAAAAGTAAGACAGCTCTCAAGAACAAGTATTTTTGTCAAAACTGTACCTAGCCGGCTCACCAAAATGAAATAATTATGGCGGAGTTGGTTTTAGGGATATGTGATGTACACACATCCATATAGGCAAAGATGATGTGCCGATTCGTGCGAAGGGCAACGGATTGAGTTCCAATGACTCCAAGGAGTTAGTATCAAATATTACTAACGCTGTTTTCTGTAAATTGCCTTGATCGTATGTGAGAGCTTATGAAAATAGATTGCATCAATTGCATTACTTGAACCCTTAGTTCAGCTTCAAACAATATACGTAAAATAAATCTCATTCGTATGGTGTCGAAAACCACACACATATTTACATGTTTCATTTTTTACCAGAGAGCTCTATGTCCTATAGGACCGTGCTAGCAACCATCGAAGAAGAATAAAAGGGTAACAAAATAAAAAGAAAAATAAGTCCAGCCACAGCCGTTGCCGAACCGAATGAGTAAGCGTGTGTGCGTGAGGCTGTGCAATGGCATAAAAAAAGTAAGACAGCTCTCAAGAACAAGTATTTTTGCCAAAACTGTACCTAACCGGCTCACCAAAATGAAATAATCATGGCGGAGTTGGTTTTAGGGATATGTGATGTACACACATCCATATAGGCAAAGATGATGTGCCGATTCGTGCGAAGGGAAACGGATTGAGTTCCAATGACTCCAAGGAGTTAGTATCAAATATTACTAACGCTGTTTTCTGTAAATTGCCTTGATCGTATGTGAGAGCTTATGAAAATAGATTGCATCAATTGCATTACTTGAACCCTTAGTTCAGCTTCAAACAATATACGTAAAATAAATCTCATTCGTATGGTGTCGAAAACCACACACATATTTACATGTTTCATTTTTTACCAGAGAGCTCTATGTCCTATAGGACCGTGCTAGCAACCATCGAAGAAGAATAAAAGGGTTACAAAATAAAAAGAAAAATAAGTCCAGCCACAGCCGTTGCCGAACCGAATGAGTAAGCGTGTGTGCGTGAGGCTGTGCAATGGCATAAAAAAAGTAAGACAGCTCTCAAGAACAAGTATTTTTGCCAAAACTGTACCTAGCCGGCTCACCAAAACGAAATAATCATGGCGGAGTTGGTTTTAGGGATATGTGATGTACACACATCCATATAGGCAAAGATGATGTGCCGATTCGTGCGAAAGGCAACGGAATGAGTTCCAATGACTCCAAGAAGTTAGTATCAAAAATTACTGACGCTGTTTTCTGTAAATTGTTTTGACCGTACGTGAGAACTTACCAATCTGTTATGTTGTAATTTTCGAAAATAAATTGCTTCATTTGCTTTATTTGAACCCTTAGTAGAGCTTCAAAAAATACTTAAAATAAATCTCAAAATTCTCTCATTCTGTTGGTGATAAAAAAACACATATATATTTGCGTGCTTCAAATTTTTCTCAACGACGTGCTATTCTTTGTAGTGCCGTCCGAACTGGTAATTCGAGCAGCTTTCACAGTTTGACAACTCGAAACTGCTCGAATTACAGCGTCCAACTGCTCGAACGACAGTATATAAATACGGGGAACCGAACACACATACGTCATTATTCTCCTTACACCGGTTAAAGTTACTTGTGTTCCTGTAGGTGTGTGCTACCGAAGAAAATCTTTTTTCCTCATCATACTCTCTGGTGCCGGTAAAAGTGGTGTTCCGTGTTTTTCTGGGTAAGTCAGTACATTTTCCGCACATTTTGATGCTTTTCCGTGGTGTGTGTTCAGTGCTCCAAACATGTTGTGGCAGAACTGTCAGTGATAGGTGGTGAACTGAATGGGGTGGGAGTTAAATGCATCTTGTCGGACGCCCCAAGAACACAATAGATCTGCGTTCAAGCGTCTATGAAAACACGGAAGCGTCCCTAGTGTTACAATAAAAACGACATCCCCGTGAAATATCCTGTATCTTTTACGCATCTATCAACTTTCCATTTCCAAAAACAGTGTTCAACCCCCGCTTGTGTGCGCGCGTGTGTACCCCTTGCCGGGCGCTACGGAAAAGAGCGCGCGAACATTTTTCGTGCCGCTGCCGGACACAGAATAAAAACACAGCAGCAGCATCCACCATCCCCGGGCTGTTTTGTGCGGACAGAACGCGTTGCCGTAGAGAGACGTAAAACCTGGCATGGGAGATTTTTTTGCGCTGATTGAAGAAATAAAATCAACTACGAGCGACATGGATTATTGCCGTGACTTTCACGAGGTGCAACTCACTCTGAACAACGTGAACAAGTACATACATCCGCTGAACAAGATCTTCTTCGACGGTGGTAAGCAATGAGCCTGTTTTTTCTTTTTTTGTTTGTACAGCGTTTTCCAGAGGCTATTTTTACTGCTGAAGTGCATTTTGAATTTCGGTAAAGGACGTGCTTTCGCCATCGCTTGAGTATTTCGTTCCCGCAGTTAACTGCAGTAAAGTGTTTCTCAAGCCATTTTGGGTGTCAAAAAAGTCTAATATCTGAATATAGTTTGTTATGAAATAATTTTTGGGATGAAATAATATTACAAACTAATTTTTTTTAAACATGAAACCCCTTTGCATAGAAATGTTAAATGGAGTTTTTATAATTAATTTCATATCAATATTCATCCAGCATTGGTAGGCTGCGGCTATCGCAGTAAGCACTGACTTTTTTTCGTCCAAAATTCGATTCGACGCTCACTTCAAAATGAGCTATTTCCAGTTTAAAAATCTCGCCTGCTTTGATGCAAAACCAGCAGTAGAACGGATGAAGGCATTCATCTTGCCGGTGGTATTGAGTCATGAGCAGGCATGATTTTTTTAAAAAGGGAAATCGAGTAACTTTTGAGCGCTCGCAGCGATCGGAGACCGTGCCTGGGAGCGTATAATCGGGAATAAGTCCTTTACAGAAATTAAAATTGCAATTCATACGTAAAAATATCCTGTAAAACACTACGCTGTAAACATACACACATACGCATGTACTGATATGATTCTTCTTCTTTATCTTGGTTTTTGTTTTTTTTAGGCAATGAACCGTACATCATCGAGGTGGTGGCACGGTTGCTAAAATATTTTCGCACGCAGCGCTATCTCAATGCCCATAATAAGGTGGATAAGCAGTTCGAACCAGAACTGCGCCGCATCACGATGTACCTGCTGGTCAACACGGACGTTAGCTTTCGGTACGATTTGAAGCTGGACAAGCGGGTTGGCCAGCTGTTGAACACTTCGCCCCAAATTACGAAGTGTTTGCTGATGAACTGTATCTGGGGCCTCGATTTGGATCGATTTTTTTACGAGATGCTACGTTACGCACCGCTTTGGTTTTCGATGCAGTTCCTTGACGAGGCCATCGTCAGCCTGAAGAACGGGAAGCCGCACGATGTACTGACCCGGATCGAATCGATCGTATGCGCGATTTATTTCGCCATCTACCGCACGGATGTGGACTGGGGCCAGAATACCCGATCCGAGTACGTCAATCGCCAGCGTACGATAGAGCGGTTGTGCGGTTATGTTGCCGAAATTTTGCAGTTCGTCAACACGCCGAATGCGTCGAAGTTTCACGGATGGGCGAAGGTGCGCAAGCATCGCTACTTTGGATATCTGCTGAAGCACATGTTTAGTATGACGATGACCTGCCTCGACATATACTTCTGTAAACCGCCAATCCCGGTCGATCCCGCCATGGCGGTGTATCAGCTGATGAGTGAAACACACATCGACAAGTCAACCCCCGTAGCGCACAGCAAGACGACCGAATCTTGGCTGCTGAAGCTAAATCATTGCATGCTGAACACCTTGGAAGTTTGTATCATGCACGTGTCGTTGGAATGTTACGTTTACTGGGCGGAAATTGATCTGTACATGGACGGCCTGGAGGTGGTTTCATTGCAGCGCGTGATTGGGAATTTTGCGTACCGGCTGTGCGAGGTGCTAAACTCACACAAAAACTTCCGGCACGGCATCGTGCGCCATCTGACACAGTTTGCGCTACGTCCGAAAACCCTTGCCGAACGTGCCGCGATGCTTGGTCTGGGTACGCTGATGCGTCGCTTGGAAAGTGTAAATTCGCCGGACGAGCGGTTGGTCTATCTGACCGAGTTTATAAACCGAGGTGATCAGATACTGGATAATGATGAGTGCGTTAACACGATTGAGGCGTACTGGGAGCTGCTGACGGTGGAGCATCTTCGATCGATCATCGAGTTCGATGGAAAAGCCTCCGCAGTTCGGGAACTTACCGAAGTGTCTGAAGCGCGAATGCATCTACGGGAGATTGTTTTGCGTGCGGTTGGTGTACTGCCGCCCGTCCAATTCTACCAGCTGCTAAAGCACGTGATCGCCGCACACGGAAAAGATTTCATCTGGAATAGCAAGTCGGAGTTGAACGTTGAAGTATTTGTTAACCAGATTATGACTCGGAATGCGGCTGCCCGTGCCAATAATACGCTGTCCAACGAACAGTTACGGACCGTGCAGCAACTGATCTTTCGTTCGCCGCAAAAATTTTTTGAGAGTATCTTCGACATACTACAGTGCAAGGCGGTAGCGGACATCGAGGAATACCGTGTCAAAGCTGTCGCGTACGTTTTTGTGCGGTACATGGGAATATCAAAACTATATATCGATAACCTTCTCCATCAAATTTTTGTGGGCTTTACCATCATGGCTTCAAGGACCTTGGGTATGTTGCTGAATAGTTTTTGCGATTTGAACCTGGTACCGTTGGAAAAAATGGTCGAAAATTATCTCCTGCAAGGGTTGAAGGCTGCGTATGATAGGATGAAAGTGATTAGACTGGATGAATTACTCACGCTGATGACATACATCTGGCCGAAGTATCGTATGCAAGCGCCGAACGATCCCGCACAACACGCGAGAGTATTACGGGATATGGTAAAAATATTGTCGTGCATTTCCAATCGTTTTCGCTACAAGTATCCAGAGGATGAGTTGACACTCGATGAATTCGAAAACCGGTTCCGATTGAAGATAGTGTGGAAAACAATCACACTACTGGTGCCGACAGTCGATCAGCTGATGAAATCACCTCTAACGACAGGTACGAAGTTAATTACCTTATGTGGCACACACACACACACACACGAGCTGATCTTATGTTTTTTTTATTTCTTTTTTCGCCTACTAGATTCGCAAATCTTACCGTTCAATCTCGAAACTGTTGCGGATACCTACACCGCTCACTACTTTCTGAACCGTATGGAAGAAGACCACCCACTTCGCGATGCACCGTATCTAACGCAAACGTACTTGGCGAAAATTTTCACACCACCGGACGACGAAATTAGTGCCGAAGTAAACTCCTTCCATCTGCTGAAAATCTTAGTAGGGTGCACGCGCGAAGAAATAACACCACTGGCCAGCGTCCCATGGTTTACTTGGCGTTTGATGTCGGTGCCACCTAGCAGTCTAGTGCGTAGACTCAAACCATACAATACAACGGCCTGGGCGAAGCACGCTATGGTCAACTACGTGGAGTGTATGACGGGAGCAGTGCTGCCGTTTGTAGACGTAAAGAGGCACGATTGTATTATGTCCAAAAAAGTGGTAGACATGGTCATTGAGCTGTTACAGGGCGTCGGTAAAAACTTTTCCGCAATAGAAATAGCGACGGCGAATCTGATAAGATGCGTGCGTCGAGTTGCACCAGCGATGAATTTAGACGTACTAACTCGCTTCTCAGAAGGTAAACCGATCCAACAAGCCCTGCCGGCCCCGAAAAAAGTGGTGGATGTAATCGTGATTGATTCGACGGATGAATCGAGTTGAGACAGTAGTAAAATGACAGTAGATTAAATGTACCATATGTCGACCGAAAAATCGTCCAATGACTCGTTGGATGGGTAGAGATTGGTGAAAGGAACGGGCTTCAAAATGTCATTAATTTTTTTATTCACACACACACACACACACACACCAACAAACAAACAACTTGTACACTATTAAACTTTGTTTTTGCTAGGCGGAAAAATCAATCAAATAATAATAATGAACTCATATGCGCGAAAATTGGAACTTAATGTAAAACACACACACACAAACCCATCCAGAGTTATAATAAACGTAAACCTAATGTAATTTAGTTCTAGTAAAATCTTTTAAGTGTTTTTCATTTATTTTATCCTTCGCTTTCGCATTCACACTCCGTCGCTCCGTGGTACTGTTCTGCCCTTCTGAAATCGAATGGGGAAGAGAATCTGGATCTCCAGCAGTCGATTGTTAGAATCTTGCTAGCCCTAACGCAAGAAAGGAGACAAAATAGAGTGCAACAATTACCGCCTAACTACGGTTAATTTCATGGTAAGAATATCCAGAAATCGTAGAGCCTACATCTTTCGAGGCTGTCTGGTGTTAGGAAGCAAAATGCCTTGTGACCGTAATCTATAAGTACATATGTACTACCTACCCCTTTGTGCTAGAAGGGAACACAAATCACATATCAATTGATGGTTGATGAAATTGTTTGAAAACTTCACACATGTTAGGTAAAAGTTCCAGCCTTGACAGCAATACAGATACTGAGGTATACACTTATAAGACATGCCTAACACTGACGAGGCAAGCGCTCAGTGTTACTCTGAGTGAATTAGACAAGACATTATCAAGCCTTTGAAGAATGTGTAGGATCTAAGCAACCGTAGATTAAATGGATCATCCGCTACAGTAACAGGTGGGGTAGGTAAGTCTTAGTTCTAACCCACGATAAAATGTTTTTTTTTTTGGCCAAATTCAATCTGTTAACTCAACTTAATCGCCTTCGAGAGCGAAGCAGTGCTTGTCTTTTCGAAACCATTTTTAAAATATAGTTTGTGATTAGCCGCATTAGAGGCCTCTGTTTCAGCGATTACGCCATAAATGGATCTCAATTTCTTTCCATCCCGCATTCTTTTCTGGTCAGCGAGCAGGGAATAGTTAGCTTCCTGTAATTTCGTCCATAGTTATAATTTGAATACCCACCAGTATTGATTTCTTAACATGTAACGTATAGAAAGAGAGCGACAAAGATAATGAGAGCGAGGATGAGGGCATCTATTGCTTACATTTCTTACATTCTAAAACTCTAACGCGTCGTCATCGGAAAACAAAGCTCGTTACAACAAACAGCTTGATGTCAACAGTACACGTTGCTCGTTGCTCATTTGAGCTACAACAAGTTCCTAAACCCTAGCATTAGCAACAACAGCTAACCATTAATCGTGCATGTGCGAGAGAACGAGTAAAAGCTTTAAAAAAAAAAACACACACACACACAGATTAAGAGAGCTGAACAGAAAGGGTGAAAAGTAAAAAAGTATAAGTGTAAGTAAAACTGTTGATAAATTTTTTTTTTTCTATAGGATCGCTCCAGCAAATCTGGACCATCTTTCTGGTTCGATGCGATTTAAGTAAAACACTGCTACAGTTGCGTGCAAACTGGCTAACGAGAGTAAATATATCGTGCCTCTCCCCTTGCAAAATAATTAAGCACTGCGCGGAACCTTTCTAGGAGATGGTGCAGTCCATATCGCCGTGCTTCGGAAGTTCGAGCACCGACGCGACTGCCCGGGCCATGTAGGTCATCGTGCCGTAGCTACCGCTCGGTGCACTGTCGTACAGATGCTGACAGATATAGGCGGCTCCACCGCACAGTAGCAGCCCGGCTGTGGTCGTTTCGCGTATGTCCTTATTTTTCGCACAGCACAGCATCGCATCGCCGTGGCTTTTGCGCTGATCCTCGAGAAACAGCTGGTTCGCCCGGTGCACCAGATGCTCCACGTAGATGATCGTACCGATCGACGCCAGTATGTTGTGTTCGGTGACGAGCGTCAGCACCATCAGCGCTTCCACCACCAGCTGCCGGTACTCGGGCTGCGGGATCGTGTTGAGGGCCGTCTCTACCTCGAGCGCAAACTTCAGCTCGTTCGGTGTCATCTCTTGTGTGAGACTTTGGGGCAGTACGCGACCTTCGATCGCTAGCCCGCTGCACCGTTCCAGTACAGTCCAGACGCGCGGATAGAAATCGCGCGGAACACGATTGAGGGCACCGTCGAGCCGCCGGCGCCGCAACCATTGTCCCTGCCGATCATCGATCAGCGAGCCTTCCGCAGTGTCCGGCTCGCCGATACCGATCTGGCTCTTCTTGCTGACGCGGCTCGATTTGCAGCTAACGATGGAGATGTTGCCGCGCGCGACGCTGTTAATCGCAAACTCTTTGCCGCTCAGGATGTGGTGCAGCAGATTCTTCATCTCGAACGGGGACAGATTGAGCAGATGTTCGGACGCTTGCTCGCCGTCACAGTTTAGCGTGCGGGACAGCTCCTTCGCCATCACCTGGATGATGAGACCGACGCGGAGTCGCAGCATTTCGTGGAAAAGTTGCGGCTCGGTACGGATAAACATAGCAAGATAGACAAGCAGCTCCTGGGACAACATGGCGGTACTTTCATCATCGCCGTACGCTTCGTGAATCACCGACCGTAGCTCAATCTCGGGCAATGGTGCCGTTATCGTGTGCTCACTGTTCGGTGGCATACCGACAGTCACCTGTGTGTGTGTGTGTGTAGGCAAGAAAAAAGCTTCGGATCAGTCACTATATCAGGTCTATATGTACAGTCATTGCCGCTAAATTTTGGCTCTAGGTTTGGAATTTTAGACAGAAGCCCATTGCATTCGACTGAGAGGGGCAACTTTAAAGGCATAATTTTCATACCCACATTTTTCTCCACTTTTGTGGTTGGGTAAAGCACAAAAAAAAAATTCCTCACTTCCAGCACCAAAATTTACATACTCCCCGGCCATCCCCAACATACCTGTTTCTGGCGCACCAGTAGATCGGTAACGGCCTTTGCCAGATCCTCGACGCGCTTGCCGAGCATGCCGGCAGTGTGACGGACCAGGCCCCACATCTTCTGCTGGCAAGCTTTCTCGTACAGACCCTTCAGCAGACCGCGCACCGTCACAACCCTGCCCTCCTCCAGCATGCCTTGGGAAGGGGAATCTTCATTAACACCAGCAGTTAACTCTGTCCGCGATTACCCGATTGGTGCGGTGGTACAGCGAGCAGGCAAGCAGGGCAATTAAGGGCCAAGCGACAGCGCGTAGAGCGACAGCAGCAACATCAGCCACCAAAAGAGGGTCGTGTAGCGAAGCGTGTACGACGCGGCGTACCACAAATGGCGGCATTGGCAGGCAGTCAATCAGGCAGGCAAACAAGGCAAAAAGATATTGCGACAAAGTGCACGGGCAAACACACGTATGACGAGGTACAACGTAACAACACAGGACACACGTACGCACACAACAATGCAAAAAAAAAAACGAATGCCCGGACAAATTGGGGGAAAGAAATATAAATAGAGTAAATGAGTAAAGCGTCACCGTAGTGTGAATTCAACAATCTACAACCCATTGTTAAGGCCCCTGGTTGAGATTAGCATGCGTTGCTGGTGTAAGCAATAGAAAGACGAATCAAAAACAGACAGATACTGGAAGAATGGTTTACCCCTTTCCTAATACTTTTTAGAGCTATAAAGCAGGAGCTTTTTGTAACTGCTTTGGACTGGACAACATTGAAAGAATGCCAGCGTACCCTCAAAAGAGTTGTTCAGCTTTTAACGTTTAGTTGTAGTTAGTGTTTTCTGGCCCATAGCTCAAGGGGTTTACATGCTTGAAGGAATGCGTGGTTCTAAATACACAATAAGAAGCCGTACATTGTACAGTCGGATTAATTCGACACCGAGACATTCCGGAGTTTGCTCCGCAGTAATGCTTCTTAGCTTGAGTCCAGAGCTGTTGTCGCATATTACTCCGGAGTTACTCCAGAGTTGATGTCGTAGATCTTGGAATATTTTCCGCAGTCTACTCCGGTACTTTTACACGGCGAAGTCGGTGTGGATGATTCGTTAATCCACACCGGGGAGCTCTCACCACTAGTACATTGTTGTATATGTTGAACTTCGCATTCATTCAAACGTGTTGAAATTTGTTTTAATAATCTGAAAAAACACTGCATATTAGTTTGCACGTGCTACATTTCCGGCATGAGTCCTCAGAAACGCAATCTACAACCTCGAACAGTGTGCAGTGTTAATCGATGCAACAAACTACGCTTACATACAGCCAACATCAACACACAGAGAAGAAACCCCCAACAGGCACTAGTTGCGCAACACGTACCGGTGTTAAAATCAAGTCCCTGCGTATCGACAAGATGCTGTAATATGTCACCCTGCTCTTCGAGATTCTCCGTCTCCCGGAGCATAGCAATCAGCTCCTCCACCTCGGTATTTTCAAAGTTCGTCTCCGTCGTGGGCCGATGTCTCGGTAGCGGCTGAATATGTATCTTTGGCACTGCAAAATAATTATAAAAAGAAAAACACACACACACGTAATTCTGCACGAGTTCTTAAGCGCTGCGCCTTATGCTTACTGGCCGCAGTTGCAGACGTTTGAATGTGCAGCTTTTTGTTGTCGTCGTCGAGCGATACGCGCTCACCGTAGCGGGGCTGCCCTTGGGTGTTCGGTGACGGATCGCGCGATGTTGGCGAACCACCAGTGGCAGCAGTACCACCGGTGGCACTGGTTGTCGTCACACCGACGGTGGTTTGATTCGGTTCCAACCATTGCGGTGTAACGTGCGACAGGCGACGCTCCGTCACATTACCCTCCATGCCGAGTGTTTCCGCTGGTAGAATGAAGGCAGGTGGTTAAGGTTAGGTAAGCATTTATGGTAAGTACGTTTGACCACCGTTTCGACTACGTACAGTCTACGTTGATAGAACGCGTCTTCTTGATTGCACCCTTCACGGACATGCGGCGACGCAAATTTTTCGGCCGAAGTCCGGACGAACGGATCGAGGTGGTCGAGGCCCGGTGGCTGAATGAGCGTAACAGATGCTCATCGAGGTATGCTTGTACGGCAGGATTCAGCTCTACAAGGGGGAAGAAAAAAAAATTAATCGGAGTTTTGATCACCTCGGTCAGTTGAAGCTTACTATCCGGATAACCATCCTCCTGGCTGCCGAGAAAGCTGAGGTCCGTAATTGCCGACGTATTGATAAAGTCACCCAAATTGCCGAGTATCACACGGGTACCGCTGATGTAGCCAGATTTTAGCTTCTTCATCGTCTGGATCATTGCCAGTGGGACTTTGTTGTTATCTAGGCCGACGATACAAGCGAGCGCCCCAAGGAATCACCACAAAATCGGGGGAAACAAGATGACAGGTTAGCCAATTAAAAAATAAAAATAAAAATAGAACTTATTTGCCGGATGGTACTCTCTGAAGATGGCACACTATTTAGGTTTGGGAACCATGGTTTAGTTGCAAAATTTTTGTTTTCTCTTAGGAAGGACGCATGGATAGCAAGAGGGTGTGTTACTCTGAGAGGCATGCAGTAGAGTGGGGAATGTGAGGGAATTTTGTTAGGTGACGTTTTTGTTTCTTTTGCTGCGGCATTACCGAGTGTTACACGAAGTAGTGTTTCCATACTAAAATACTTGTTTATGGGTATCGATTGAGTTTGCTACACTCTGCTGCACTATTACTACATAGGACCATCGTTACACAGGTGTTGGGACCAAAACGTTATACATACAAAAACACGCATTAGATTGGACAGTGTCATTCTAGACGATATTGGTCGATATGAGGGGTTCCTGAGCTACGCGTTAGACAAAAAACTCACAGATTATATTAGTTCAGGGTAATGGATCCAAAAACAAAAAAACTAACTTCTTCTCAGTAACATGCGTATCATCACTCAGGAGTTCTCACAAAAACACACACACACACACGCACGCGAGCAACTACAACATACTTAATAAAACCTTATCCTGCAGGAAAAAAAAAGTTAAGGTTCCAGTTAAGTAATGGCGACACAGTCAGTACGAAATGAAACGATAGATACTTATGATTCGAACAGAACTGTAAACCGAAGGTATAGAACAGCGACAACCCAACATCAAAACGAACATCACATCAAAAGCCGATAAAAGGGTGGTGGGGTATACTTAGTGACATTGCCACCGTACAATTCCTGCGAGCCGTGTGCGAGTGTGCATAGTGGAGAGGGTAAATAGTGTGTCCAAACCTGTCAGCTCCAAGGATGGTATGAAGTGTATAAACGAGCTTTCAAGCTAGAGACGGATGAGCGCTACTAAAACACTCCATACAGGAGGTTCAACCGACCCTTAATATCATATCTCTCTTTAAGGTGTTCAAGTGTCATGATAGTGTTCTGGTTTAATGTTTCTTTTTTTTTAAATTGATGGACAAAAGCCAGACCAGAGAAATGAATTTACACCACGAACTGATAGCGGATACCGTTTGCGGATGAATGGATGAATGAATTGCGGAAGGGGGTTGATGCATGTGCATGGAAAACAATGGGACAGTTTGTGTACGGATGTCGGCGGCGGTCGGTGAGTCGTTGTAAGACTTGTTTGTGATGTATAGTTACCTAAGAGCCAATGGGTTGCCATCAGTGTGATCGTGGGCCGACCGAGCAGATGGCGCCAGCTATAGCTAAGGAAGGCTAGTATGTCGGTGAAATTGCTTGCCAGCAGGGCGGGATCGCGCGATGTATAGTACTCGTCATGATCGAATATCTAGTGACCATAGCCACATTTCGCCCCATCCAACGAAACATACCAGCATTAAGCCATTAGACGCGATTCGGTGGATATGGGGGGGAAGGTTACGGGGGGGTTGATAGAAACAGTGGTGGGAAAAGGATGTTTTTTAATGGTGTCGCACGACATGATGAGTGGTGGTGGTGTTGTGTGTGCAGGTAGGCAGCAGTGTGGACGTTCCCGGCCATTGATCCACCACCGACCGATACCGTCGTCATCCGTTATCCATTGGCAAACATCGGTCGCAAAAAGTGTAAACATGGCCACCCGTGGTATATGGGATTTGAATTTTTTCATATATATAAATATGGTTTGGTGTATTGTAACGAAACGAATTATAACCAGGAGGTGGGGTGGGCAGCATGGGCAAAAGAAAGAAGAGAAAAGATGCAGAGAAAAAAGAGAAAGAAATGGAAAGATTGCCAATTATTTGTTTGTGGTGAGCGAATTTTGCAAACATGAAGTATCGAAATTTGCACCATGCGGCCAGGCTGGTTCGCTACAAAGATGGAGGGTGCGGACCAGCAGCCACCGTTTTTGTGTTCACTCGCTCTGGCGCAAAGTAGTTCATCCGATATATCCTACACGGGAAATGTTACATCCAATTAGTGATCCAATGCAGGGTTTTACGGGACGTCTTTTTTTTTTTTTAAAGAATTAGCATGATTTCCTCCCCGGAGAGAAATTTAACCCATAAAACATTGCATCGGTGTATACATATAGGTGTACGTGTTCGTGTGTAATTGTGCGGAAATGTGAACAATTTTGACGATTGATATAGGCCAATGAAACCGACGCAAACTGCAAATGTCCGATGAGCAGAACAAATATTGTCAACGTAGATAAGGTTAAGGGCTAGGGACTGTGGTCGATATGTAAACCTCTTATAACCGTACAGCGAATCCTTCTTGCGGATAAGAAAGAAGCTTGCCTACATCACACATATAAAGCTATACATATTCGTATAAAATGTACAACTGTGCGATCGTGCGTTGGGCATTGGTCAAATTCACTCAATCAGTATCCAAACAAACTAAGGCAAACAAGTTAATAACCCAAAACCTCACGCAGTATGCTGGAAAGGAACGGGTTTTGGTGTTTTTAGTCGATAAATGCATATCAGCAACCGTCACTGCAAACACGAACCAGGGAAAGATACTACCAGGTAGGAAACACTGTAAAAACTTGTGCAAAACTTAAAACAAAACCTACTACTACGGAGAAAGGATAATTAAGGGGAAAACACTAACTACTATTTACAGTATGGCGTGCTCTGTTGGTGTATCGACTGTAGGATAATGGGAAGTAAAAGAAAGAAAAAAAGCACGCCAATTATGTGAGCGGGATTTCTGTGCACTACCGGAAAGGTGTGTGAATATCGTGTTGGTAAGAAACAGAAAAAGGAAAAAAAACAAGAAAGGAACCGGAAGGACAAGAGAAACAAAGAAAGATAAAGAGACAGTGAGAGAGAAAGAGAGAGGGAGTAAAGAGTTTGACCGACCTAGATGTACAGTTTTCAGCACCAGCGTAAGTAACGGACGGCCGAGTAGATTCTGCCATGCTGACTTCAGGAAGTTAATCTCACCCTTTAGCAGATCGATCATGAGCTCGTTGTCGGAAGCGATATAGAATCGGTTTACATCGGAGAACTGTTGAGTTTGGATGCGGATAGGAATAGGATGAGAAAAAAATAAGATAAACAAAAACACACCCACACACACCATTCGCGGCAATAATTGGATGTGTGTGGGGCCGGAGTGCAAAATAGGGCTACGGCACAGGAATATACAGTTGACCTCACGCAAGCTAAGACCGAGAGATGGTGAGATAGATAGATAGAGAAAGAGAGCCATGTGTAGCATGTATGGTTGGTGCTGGTATGTGCAAAAGTTTCTCCTCTTCTCGGACAATACTACATGGCAGGACCATGTTCTGCTTCGTTCAACAACATCAATCAGTTTTATGTGGCCTTGCTTCGACGTCGTATAAGTGTTCTGTGTGTATTTGTATACGTGTCCGTTGTACCCATTTTGATCATTCTCCTTAAAGATCCTTCTGCTTCTTCTTCTTCTCGGCTCAATGACCCTTCTCACGCCGGCCATCAGATGGCTTACTCCTTACTACGGGGGAACGGTCTCGAATGCGACTTGAACACCGATACTGTCGTATGAAGATCGGCGCCGTTTTCGCATCACCACCATCGGGCCTAAATCCTATATGATCCTAAATCCATACATGGTAAGATCCTAAAGGAGTTTAATAAAAAAAAAAAAGAAGGACAACCCTGTATTGGACATCCCGCAACACATACCTGTGGTGTAAACGCAAAGATGCGATCCTTCAGCGAGTATAGCTTGCTCGTGCTGAGTATACCAACGTCGCGCGACTTACGACCGGACAGGCCGAGCTTTTTGTTGCGCCCCAGGTACGTGTACAGATGGCTAAGTACACGGGCCGGCTGTACCTCGATCGGAGCGACATCCGCGATCGTCTGCACCTGTATACCGTGCTCGGCCAGCTTATCCCGTATATCGTTATCCTCCGCCAGTATAACGACCTGCACCACCACGTCCGGTTTCTTCTGTGCACCGAGTCGCCGATTTAGTGGATCCAGCTCACCGACGGCCAGAAAACCCTGAACAATGGTACGAAGCAACACATTAGTCATTCGTGGCTTTATGCGGTCGTTGCCACTAAATATTGCCTCTAAGTCAGGAATTTTTTTAGAGCACTCATCAATGTTTGTCCGTACGGCATCAAATTTTGGCTGAAAGTCATACATTTTTGTTCCTTAATCTACTATTTTTAACTCTCAAGGAAACCGGGACAAATTTAATAGATTATTGGAAAGATGGAAGAAAATTGAAGCAGTATTGAAGCAAAATTCCTGACTTACGAGCAGATTTGACGACCATAATATGGCAAATCGCAACCATTACTTACCTCCTGCAGCAGCTTGCCCAGTATGTACAGCGATTGTCCCCACAGAAATGGACATCGTCCGACGACGACACGCTGCTGGCTGCCCGGGATTTGATATTCGGCCGCGACCGCCTCCTCCGGCACCGCGTACAGCTCCGGTATCAGCTTCATGCCTTCCTCCGTCTTGACGAGAATGTCTTCCAACTTTTGCGAGTACTCTGCCACAGCCTGCTTATCGCTCTGGAACGCTTTGTTCAGTATCAGATAGCAAAAGAACAGTGGCCACTCGCACTCAATCTTCTCGAACATCCGCAACTCCCACCGCTCGTAGTACAGGCGCGTGTTATCCTCCTTGGGCGTTTTGTAACCATCGCGCAGAAATCGTTTGCAGCCGTACCGACCCTGCAGACGCGTTATGATCGCGTCCTGCGTAGTTTCGATCAGCTGCGGATCGTCACACGCAAACGCCGGAAAGCCTACGACGGACAGCAGTCCCGCATCCAACTCCTTACTGTTCGATTCACGGGGCAGCATCGATTGCAGTACCGCCTGACATTTGTGCGCTTCGTCCGCGAGCACGTGTATGACGGAACCGGACCCACCACGTGCACCGAACAGATCCAGCTCGTTCATCGCTTCCAGTGCCGCCTTTGCCATACCGATCGAGCTAGCGTTTAGCTCCGGCTGACCATGGTTCGATTTGTCACCCCGCTCCCAGATACCGTAGTCCGGTATGCAATAGGCCGACTCGATGTAAAACACCAGATTCTGAATGAACGCAACTTCGTCAAGTGAAAAGACAATCTGCAATCCGGACGCTGTCATCTGCGCCAGTATCAGCAGGTACAGTGAAATGGCATCAATCTGCAGATGACCCCATTCGCTGTCACCCACAACGATTTGTCCATTGCGGCTGGAATATTTCGCGTGCAGCGAATCGAGCGGGTTTTGCGACGTTTTGAACCGTTCGACCTTTTCCTTCTGGTTCATCATGGCCATCAGCAGGCCACGCATTAGCTTCACGCAGCACTGCTCCAGCTCGTACGCTTTCGCGCGGTCCTCGTCCTGGTCCGCTATCTTCTTGTACGCCATGGACAGTCCCCACACCGCCAGTATGCAGTAGACGTTGTCGCGTATCTGAAGAAAGAGGAAGCAGTGTTGTGCGTACCGTGTAAGAGTGAGATAATCCAGTTTAGAGCACTTTAGTTTTGAGTTTGGGACCGCCGTCTGGCATGTTGTAGTGACTCTCAAAAGAGTTGTCAAAAGAATTTAATCCCAGTAGGGAGTGAGCAACAGTTATTCTCATCACTGATCATCCCGGATACTTACCCACGCGTGCTGGGTTTGGGGACTGGCAGGAAACAACCCGGTCACTGGTTGCTGGTGACGCATGATGAGCCGATGTACAATCCGCTGGTAATAGTCGAGGCGAACCCCCGAATTGCTACGGCTACGCATCCTGGCCCTCTCTCTCTCTGTTTTTCTCCCAGTTACGATCGGATTTTCACACGGAATGCGTATTCCGTAACACTTGAAGCGTTGTCTTCACCCACCCGTCCGCTTTTCCGTTCTCGCTCTCTCGCACACTTACGGATGTCGACGTCACCCAACAGGTACACCGACGGATGTTGATTGGTGTAGTAGCTGTAGCGCGGATTGAGTTTGCTTTCGGTTTGATTGGTGAGTTGGACGTGTGGAAGGGTAGGGCGGGGCGTACCGTTCCCGTACCGGAAGTTCCACGGTTACCAAAATGTTAAGGAAAAACAGTACTGCTAGCCGAACCCGAGCGAGCGAGTGAAATTTTCACCCGTACCCGTCGAGTTCCGTGTGTGGCAGAGACGAATCTGTACGGCGCCGACGTTCGCACTGCTCCGAGAATGTCACTTGAATGTCAATTCAATCAAACACACTATCGATGGTGCAATCGCCAGCAAACGAGGGTGGTTACCGCTGAGGCCGTTACGTTACCGCTGAGGCCGCGTATGTCCGGGGCGTCCGTCCAGGCTGGTGCTCGTTTACCGTGCGCGAGAAAGGATGCGAAAATTGGCCACCAGCTTGAGATTCTCTGCCACTAGCGCATGCTGCAAAAAGATGTTTCACTTTCGCATTGTTATTGAAGGTGTTTGTGTTGTTTTTTTCTTTCTCTATCGCTTCTTGTCCGAGTGACAGATCGTACCCGTCACTTTGATGGTGTGTGCGTGTGTTGTTTTTTCACCAGGGTTTTTCTGATTCTAGCCGCAAGTGGGGATCACCAGCTGGAGGATCCAAATTTAAATGGGGGAAAATAAACTCTTAATTTCATTCAATTAGATATGCGATTTATGCATAAGACGTCGTACGACTCTTTCTTGATGTGCGTAACATCAGCGTGCTGTCGTTGATGCTTGCTCGATGCTTCATCAATTTCGATTGGCTTTTGCTCCAATTACAGCGAACGGACGAATCGAACTTAGAATTTCATAGTAAAAATAAATATTAAGAGTATCTACAAATAATATCTAGATGTCGCCTGTAAAACATCATGCAAGTGACGCGCCGATGAAGAGCTGCCAAGCAAACTGCCAGACCAACTGCCCGCCGCAATTTCTTCCGCGGGCAGACAACTATCGACAAAAGGAGCGAAAACATTCCCTAAGTGCTCCTAAAAACGAACAAAGGAGCCAAAACCTCCCGCTCAAAGACAAATTAGTCCTCCACCTGATATATAATCATATATGGGACGAATGCTTCATTCCTAAGGATTGGAAACTCAATCTCACTGTACCCTTTCCAAAACCGGACCAAGATAACTACCGACCCATATATCTACTCAACTGCATTGAGAAAATGCGATAATGCTTAACTAGAATCAAATTAATTCAAAAGCTTTTGATCAAACCTGGAAACGGGAGTAAGTTTCATCTTGGAGTAACTCTCCACATGGAATCTGGGCGGACGTATCTTTCATAAAAAAACTTCCTTACGGATCGTGCCTTTAAAACCATTAGAAATGTTCAACGATTTGGTCAGGACCATCTGGATCTTCCGTTTCTGAAGCATATCGTCGTACAGCTACAGAGATAAAGAAGCCGTGATTGTATCATTAGAGACAAAATCGTATAGGCAGGAATCTACTCCATAATATCACTAGTAGTTGCTGTACATCCCCCCAGCTCAGACAACAATATTTTGTTAATGAGGGAAGATTTCAAAATTCCTGTCCAAGTGATGCATTTCGTTCATCAGTGGCCCCTGTATCCATTCGGATGTTTCCCATTTAATTTAACACCTAAAACAGACTGTCAACGCCAACCGTCCTGTTTGCCCTGTTTCGCAAATTGTTTTATGCAACCAATCAATAACTTACATGTTGTTTTTGTTATGTGTTTTTCTTCTTCTTTTAACTCAAACAATCTCTACACACATACCCAAAGACACACACATACACACACACACACAAAGGCTCGGCCCGTTTCTGTGCTGTGGCTCCCGTGTATGGAGACACCCGACTTTAAGACCCAACACGTCTGCCGTCCTGTCTTATCGCCACTTATATCATTAATTAGACCGCGTGTATGCTGTGTTTAGTTTTGCTAATCGTACTGTTTTCGTTTGTATGAGGAGCGATGGGATCGGATTGTGATGGGGTTGGGCTTGGTTTGCGAGCAGTTAAGAGTGCTTTGCCTACTACACTATTGCCGTTATAAACCGTGCTACGGTCTGTGTGGAGCGTTTCAAGTGTTGCGCACTGCTTCTACCTACACCGCCTTGGCTTCAACTATTCGGGAATATATTTTGGGGTGTGTACCTTTATTGTCTGTTTTATATCTGCACCATCATCACCATCCACCCATTACTGCTGTTTTGATTTGCAAAAAGAAAATAACTAGCCTTTTTTGGTTGTTTTTTGTCTGTTTCTTTACACACATCTTGTCCTGTTACTCTCCCGCTTTTTTTTTCTTCTCGCTAATATCTTAAAACTCATTTTAATCACAACAACAACAACAAGAATGAATGTCGGCAATAAACTAGATACACTAACACTAACGCATTAATTAAAAAAAAAAGTTAATCGAAAACTAACAAACAAAACGTGAAACAAATATATTTTGCTGAAAGACAAATACACGAATAAGCGAACGTACAAGTTGATCGCTTTCGTATGTGATGTGTGATGGGGCACACGTGCCCGAATTAATAATTTGAATGTACAAAAAATAATACTTACAATTAGAATAATAATAGTTATTAATAAAAACAAACATTACCCTCACACACTTTCACTCAAAACCTGATCAAGTTACGATTCATTAATTGATGTTTTTGATTAACACGCTTACACGACACGCGCTATCCCTATGGGATATTCACTCTTCTTAAATGTTACGTTAAAATATAAAACAATTTAAAAAAAAAAACATAACAAACCTCGGTACATTGTATAACGTATTTTTTTTTGTTTAGTTAGTTAGTTTAGTTAATTAACTTTTGGACACGAAAACAAACATAAAACAGATCCCGAAACAGATTTGCTCGCTTACAAGCAGGGTGGGGGGTGGGGAGGGGGACGCACACGTATTTTAAATTTTTTCTACATTCAATCTACCATGCCTTTGGGCAGCAAAGATTCGTTCAGGCCTGCGAAGGTTTCAGTTCGAATAAAACAATCATAATTGCTAATAAACAAACAAACAAAAAACATATCATTTGCCTACTACTGGAACCATAACTGTTCGATGGTTCGACCACTAACAGGCTCGAGAGTTTTGTTGATGTGTAAGCAGTTACGTCACGAAATTACGTCATTTGGCTTAAAATACAACATTGCAACAATTTTGTTCTGCTTACTGTGTTCCGTCCTCTGCACGTCTTATTACTAGCTTTCCTTTAACCTACATCTACCTTCTTCCCGTTTTGCTTCACTTTTTTATCGTTTGTTTCGTGGTAACGAACATCGATGCAAATTGTTTGCTCCTAGCGTAGTGTATTCACATTTTGCGGCACGATCATCCGCCTAACGCGTACTGTGTAGAGTTGGCTGATTTTATAACGCCCTTATTTTAATTACTTAGTACACCGCGAGCGAGATTTTGAAATTTTGCTATGATAACAAAAATAAAACAAAAGAAAAAAAGAACTTGCAACAGGACACAACGCTGATGCACGATCGTACCCTTTTGTGTTTTGATATTATGCCCAATTATGTTAAGTAAAGCGAAGTTAAGCTGGTTGGCTTTCTTCAAGACGAGCCAAACAGGTGGGTGTAGTTAAGTTATAGTTCCGATGTATAGATTGCGGCGCAAAAAAATGAGTTAATTTGAAGAGATTGTTTTGCCAGATGGATGACTGTGGCCAGAAAACCAGAAAATAATGATAACTGGAAAAAATCAAGGACCAATGATGAAATATTCGATAAAACAAAGGCCACTTTTGAGGCTAATCATCAACTATACTTAAAAAATGGCGTCGAAAAAATACTGGATCGCTACAAACAGTGCCAAAAACAACCTTTTATCATGGTTACGACTAAGACTTATCTGCCCACCTGTTTTAAGATGATATATTTTCCCCCGGTTTAGTTCACACAAAAAAAAAATGTGGAGGTCTATAACAACATTGAGGAATTATTTAAGATGTGTGTGTGTTCCTGCTGTAACACTCACGCAACAGCCCGTGTGCGCAGTGTAGATGAGTTTGAGGAAAATAGGAAAACCAAAAACGAGAAGGAATTAGGATTAATCGCCTAATGGTCACATCTAACAATTACTTAACAACAATCTAGATTTACGCATTAATTCGTATGCTTGCTGCTCATTATGGTTTACTTACGAGCGAAACCACATGCTAAACCTGCCGATAAACGAACGACAACTTTCACTCAATGTTAACGTTCAAATCGGTTTTCAGCTGTCATGAACTGAAAGTCTCCGGGGCCACGGAAAAACTGTTAAAATTGATGTTGAATTATACAAAAATCTCACGAAATTTGCGATTTCGGCTTGCGTATGCGCCTGGTACACAAAAAGCGATTTCAAAGCCACAAAAATTTACCAAAACACTCCTAAGAAATGAATGTTTCAAATGAGTGAAACTTGCTATCGTTTACAAGCGCTTTGAGGATGCGTTTTGTCCTTACAATTCCACCACGCCCTGCCTCCACCTTCTCCTGTTTTCCTTCCATCCATGGAGCTTTGCTTCGATGGTTTACGATTTGGCTTTAAATTTGTTAGCGCGCAGATACCGTATGCTACCACCTTTTCTATTGCACATGTTAGCATTGACGCTGTTTGTGCTGCCCGTGGCACCACCGACCGTCCGATGACGTTTGCCCGGCGGCGGTGGTTGACGTCGTTGGTGCCGTCGATGTTGCCGCTGTTTGCCGCGCTCACTGGCACACCGACCAAAACCGGAAGACGTTGCCGCATGATCGAGCTCCTGCATCGCTTGCTGTATAGCTTGTTCGAGCTGTGCATTTAATTTACGGCTCCTAAAATAAAACACAGAAAGGGAGAAAAGCGTGAGAGTAAGGGAACATAACGAAAGTAAAAAAAAAAAAAAAAATACGATAATCCTCTCTTTTTCCGCATGGAAAAAAACTTGTCCCTTTTTAAAAAACCACGTTCCCCCTCCGATCGCGTAAATCGTGGTTCGGGGTGTGGATCAATATTTGAATTTAGTCTCACTTTCTAGCATCCTTCTGCGCTCGGTGATGTATCTCCAGACCCTCGGAAAGGCTCTGCAACGTTTCAACCTCGACCCGTTCCGCGCTGGCACGCCCGGCACCGAACCACCGTACCCATACGTGGTCCTGTTGCGGTGCGTTTGCGCCCGTTGATGATACGCTGGCCGGTTTAATCGTATCAACGGTTGGTGGTGATGCTTTCAGCACATTATCGTAGCTGTCCACAGTAGGGGATGGTACGGTCGAGTCCACCGTTAACCGTGGCGACAGAACGACCTTACCCGGCCAGGCTGGAAATCCACGTACCGCACCCCAAACAAGATCTCCCACACGAAACTGTCTCGGTCCCTTGCACGGTTCAACCGACCTTTTGGAAGTGGTGGAGTGTTCATTCAACGACGTGGTAACATCTGGTTGAGAGTTTCAAAGAGGTCGAGTCACGGGATAAAAATGGGAGTAGGGACACAAACGTAAGTGAGAAAGAAGTCAATCAAATAAAACAAAAACAAAATGCGTACGATCATTTACGGGACAGACAGACAGACAGTTAATCGGCAGCAGGATCACCACCAGCACCCTTCACCAGTGATTTTGTTTGCATTGTTTGGTAGTGTGCGAAGAAATGACCTTAGTTGGCGGTAGGACAAAGCACCCATGAGTAGGTAGTTAGTAATCGGCAATATGTATCCCGCAGCATACACGCATACACGAAGAACAAGCAGTAGAGACAGTAGCGCAGTGAGTTAGTGGCAAATCGTCGTAACCTGATGAGCACATCTATGTAGTATGAGTTGAACACATGGATAGTGTATTAGGCTGACCGGACATACTTTATTTTACTGAAATTCCCGCGTCTTAAGATCGAAACAATGCAAGACAATGCAATAGTAGATAGACAAAATTTCAACATGGAATGCAAAAAGTTCTATGAGAAAAATTCAAACAATCATTCTTTACTGCGAAAGGTTTTCTAATTCAGCTTAATACGAGCTCGGTGAACAAATTATACCTTCAACATCGAAGTAATCGAATTGAAGTCATGCGATTGCTTTGTTATTTTTTGAAAACTAAAGCAAAATGTAATATAAATTCTTGTCTTCCTTAAAAATACCCCCATGTCCCGTTTTATTTTACTATACGTTCCGTTTTTTGATCAACCCTGTCTGGTCAGCCTAGACAGTATTAATTATAATGTGAGCACAACACACCAGATTATTAAGCAGTTTCGTGACAGATCACGAGTCGTAAGTAATTCTCTTTGTTTTCCATGTTAATAGACCCCAACATTGAACACCGAAACACACCAACACCAGCACGTTAATAGTATTCTAACCACCCCCTCCCTCACTTACCATAGTTTTGCTCTGGGAGCACATCCGTCAGTAGGCACGTGGATCCGTCGGTCGTGGCTGACGGTACGGCAATACTTAGCTTGACACGCTGATCCAACTGCTGTTTGTTTGAAGCCTGTACCGTGGTGCTACGGCGCATCAAACCGATGCTACCCGTACGACCAGTGGCGGACGCTGGTGGTGGCGCATTCCTGCCGGCGCGATTTGGTGTTTCGGCGAGTGGAACTCCACCTGTACAACGGTGAATATAAAACGAAGAGATATTAGTCCTTCTCCTAAATCCGATCTATGTTTGAGCATGAAATCCAGGAAAAAACATGAAATCCAGGAGAAATCCAGAAACAATTGGGAACATTTGCTAGCTTAAAAGTGTAGGCTTTGAGAAAAACATGATGTGTGGACAAGGTCAGGGGAATTGAAGCACATAAATGGCGAAGTCTGCCAGAAACCTCAAGATATTGTCATTGACAGAAGACGACACGAGACCCGTAAGTGGCTTCAGTGCTTGATAAGTAAGAAGCAAGATATGCGTACGTCTCAAATTCTCCACTTACCACCGTGCTGCTTCGCTGCGCCTTGCCAGGACTTTTTCTGCTGCTCAACAGCGGCGGTCGCATGTACCGAATCCTTCAGCGTTATCGCTATCCCAGGCACGGGTTCGGTTTCGCCCATGGTGGAAACACACTGAAAGCAAACAAAGAATATAGAATTTACGAAAAATTCGATCCGGTAGCATGTGTGCTTACAATTAGTGCTGGATGACCCAAGGATGATTCGATCCCATTCCTACTTACATTCGTTTTCCCCTGCTGATAGACAGTGTTCGGTTTAAGCTCGGATGTACCCGTAGTATCGTTGCTGGATGCTATCTTCGTTTCGTTCGCACCTTCCCCTGAACTTGCCGGTTGACTGTAGGACGCGGTCACGTCTGGATGTAAAGGTTGCTGTAGTGCAAGATTAGCGACCGGTAGTGGTTGGGTGGCTGTTACGATACCGAGACCACCACCATTAGCACCATTACCGAAGAGTGTCTGGGGTGTGCCGGGGGTGTTGTTGGTGGTGCTGGTGGTTAGCGTACCCACAAGCGGACGTTGATTGACGTTGGTAGGCGGGCGGGTGGTTGGACCGTTTCCACCAGCACCGATCAGGTACGACTGCTGCCCGAGGGTCGAGAGAAAACCGGTGGTGGACGGTGGTTTTGGATGGCGCAGTACGAGCCCAGTTTGACCGGCCAGTAGTGATGCGTTCCCACCGCACGGTGCCATGTTCTGTATTTGGAGTAGCGTGGCGGTGGCGGAGCTTGCATCCGATGCCATTACCATGCTGCCTGCCGGCAGTAGTATGGTTTGTGGCTGACCGAGAAGTCCGTAAGAAGGTTGCTGCTGGTGGAGTGTAGGAGTCGATTTCGATACGGGTACGACGGTAAGCCCGGACAGGCTCGATGCGAGCTGAATGTTTTGCAAGCCACCGTACGGTGAGGCAATCTGTACAAATGGGGTCGGTTGCAGTTGCTGCTGGAATGTGGCCGATTGCGGTTGCCCCAGTGTGGCCGGTAATACGAGCCCACCCGTCGTACCGAGCGGTGTGCCGTTAACATTCTTCAGCTGCCTTTTCACCTTCCGACCGCCGGCAATGTCTAGCGCGACCGGTGTGTCCGCCCCTTGCACGGTGGCACATTGTGCTGGGCTGTAGTGGTATGTGTTGGATGTGACCGTTGCGGTCGAAAAACCGCCAGGGGTGGTAAAGCTATGATTATCCGCAAATCGTATGCTGGTGGTAGGATTCAGTACCACCGTCGAGCCTGGTGCTAAACCGAGCGTTCCGTTCGGGATCGTGATGGACGCTTTGTTCGGACTGACCGGATGATGCAGACAGTGGTTCGTACCGGCAGGACTGGACGGTTCGTTGGTAAGTATTCCACCGTGAAAGCTGGAAGGTGACAACCCATTGCTTAGGTGGATAATATTCGCACCGTTCAGTATCATGGCGCCCGAGGTAGTTGTCGGCATTGGTGTGCTGGACAGTGCGCTTACCGGAACCGGAACAGGTACTGTCGTCGGCGTTCCATTGACGGCACGCGACAAGCTGTAATTGACAACGGTCGGTTTCGATACGGTCGGTGGCATCAGGCCGGATATTTGGGGATGGCGTGCCGTTACCGATGGGAATGCACCGATACGCATCCTTCCCGGCACCGTACCATCTGTACCGCCACCAACTGCCGAATGCTGCAAACCATCGATTACGACAATTTGTGCACCACCGGCATTGATCACGTGCGATGAGCGTGGTGGTGGTGTCGGCACAAACATCGGTGCCGCGGTTGTGGTAGTAGTGGTGGTAGTGGTGGCCGTTATTCGACACGGTATCACGGATTCCGCTGGTGCAATGTGCAGCTTGGCCACCTTGGCCGATGGGCACTGTTCCGCACCCGGTGCCGCATTAGCCTTTACGTAGTACGCCATCCGGTTCCGTTCGGCGCCGGTCGCTAGTCGCGCTAGCGGTGATTTGATCGCTTTAATACTGCTGGTGGCCGGAGATTTCGTAGTAACGGTCGGTGCGTTCGGTTCGTACTTTACCACACCCGTTAGGGATGTTATTTTCGCCTGCGGTTCCACGGTACGAGCCAGCGTCGTACGGTGGCGCCGTATCGCCCCTTGCCCGCCATCTTTTGAAGGTGACGCTAATGGTTTTGCAGCCGGACTGATACTGCCCGGCTTCGGACTAAGCCCACCGAGCGACGGTAACGGAGAGCGGCGGTCGGGTGAGTGCAAAAATGAAATCGAATTGTGCAAGATGGCGGTCTGTTGGTTTAGGTAGCCGGTTGGATCATCCTTGAAGGTTGGTTTCTTCCGTTCCGGGCTATCGGTCGGTGAGCCTTCGCTCACGCTCATATCGGACGGGGAGGTGGGCGTAAAGGGTGGGGTGTTTGTCACATCGGTTGGTTTACTAAAGCGTGCGATAGGCGACACATTTGGACCAACTTCTGCGTCGGGTATTGTCCCGTGGGGTGACGAAGCGCTTGCCATAGGAACATTCTTTCGCCATGGAGGTGTTTTGCGAAGGATTCCACTTTGTGCCGTTCGTTGGTGGGTGTGATCCGCCGCCGGTGGCGTCGACTCTTCGTGTAACCGCTTCGTACGCTCCGGTCCGTTTGTTGCCCGTTGCAAGTGTGGGCATAATACTTCGCGGTTTGTTGGCGCGATCGTCATGTTAGGGATCTGGAGAAAAGAAAATTTGCATCATTTGTCGTTTTTTTTTTGGCACTAATGAGGTGTTAATTCTCATTTAGTCCGGAGTCTAATTATTCCGACTCCGAGATATTCCGGACTTCACTCCGAAGTAACTCCGGATTTTGTAACACACAGCGACACAGGAATTGTGCTGCTGTTTTTATACATCGGCCTCGGAGTGGATTAATGAAACTACCACTACCCACCACTAGTTGGGACTCTGAACCACACACTAACCTGAGCATCAAATTGAAAGAATTGTTCCGGATTGAACGGGCACGGCAGACCACACTTGCACGTACCGGAAGACAACAAATATTCTTTTACCTGCTCGTAATTGTGAAGAACCATGTTGGAAGGGCTGCGAAAAAAAAGGAAGCAATCAGAAACAGTACGTAAAAGCTTCTTCGCTGTAAAGTATAACCGTCATATAGCTACCTAATGTAAATGATCACTTTGTTGCGTAAAATCCGTCGCCAACCGGGTGCATTATTGTACTGTACGGAAGAGACACGTCCATTAACACCGTTCGGTGTGTCCACCGTCGAGGGTTGGTCACTCTTTTGCGCACCATCCTTGGGCGCTGGTTTCGGTGCGAGCAGTGGCATCCGTTTCCGTCCGGTTGGTCCACTGCCAGCGTGCACCAGCTTGTAAATGGTGGCGGGTGGTGTAGGAACTGTGGGCCGCACTACCGACACAAGATCGTATGTGGACTGTACCGGGACCGTGATCGCCTGTTTGCCCGCAAAGCTAACGATCGTGTTGGTCAGCCCGTTGCAACCGACCGTACTGGTGCCGTGTAACGAAACGGACGGTAGCGTCGCGTACACTGTCCGCCGAAGACTGTCCGCACTGATGAGCAGTGCGCCACCATTGCTGTTACCGGTAACTACCGTTGGGACTACCGACGGAAGCGGACGGCGTGGTTGTGTCGGTGCTAGCCGCCGTATCACGTGCGGCACAGGGGATCGGGTTACCTGCTTCCGGGCGTTTAGGAAGAACGTCGGATAGTGATTCGCTGGCAGCGCTGGCAAGGGTTGCTGGGGTGGCTTTGGACGTTGCATCGGCTGGATCGTCGTGCCGTCCTGCTTGCTGCCATTGTCTGGCCGGGCTGCGGCCATCGGGGCCACTTATCTATCTGCCCCACCCCTTCCACCGATGGGTGAGTCTGAAAGTGTAGTTCGTTAAATGCATCAGTAGGGTTCAATAATGTTAACGGTAGTTTACGGTTGGAGCTTCATCACAACAACAACAAAAAACACGCATGTGTTTGCTAATACATCTGCATTTTGTGACATTGAAACTGAATTTTGATAGATGAGCGGATTGATTGAATTGAATGGAGCAGCATCATTCGACAGGTTGATTGTTGCAGTAGCTTACGGCACACAAATGCTGGTTTGAAATGGTGAATGTTTCATTCGGATTGCAAGGGGGAGAACCTGATGGACGAGTGCATCTTCACTGTATTAGAATATCTACGTTCACGTTCTATTTGGGTCACTGACGATTTCATCCCTCCAATGCGTGTCAGGAGTGAAAGGTTCCTATCGTTTTTCCTAGCACATTTTGTAACACCCCCCCCCCCCCCCCCCCCCAACTCCAACACTTACTAGCTTAGGTTAATACGCATTTTCTCACTTCAGCATCGCAGCCACAAAGTGAATTAGAAAATCATCGTTTTTCTACCTTCCTTATGGCTCATCTATTGGGTCACAGGTACTCATGCACACCGAAAATCCGAAATTCCCGGATACAGATCACGATTCCATTGGAAAACGTTTCGAAACAAAACAAAGGCGTGGAGGCAGTAAGGCTGGGTTGTAATGGGCACTGACATTTGCTCGAACATGCTTGCATGTTTGGAACGTTTGGAACCACCTGTATGTGTATGAGTGCGGGATTTAGATGTTGTGTGGGGTCGAAGAATGAATGTTGATTCGAGGCCAACCCTTTTCTTCTAACCTCCCACCACTTCATGCTTCCACGCCTCCCACAGCATGACATAATCCAGATACAAGCACAACATATGTGCTTGACACACATTCCCACTGCCCATATGCTTTGCACACAAAACGAAAGGTGAGCTGCAACATAAGAAAGTATGCACACATGGCTCGTGGCGAATGGTGGGAGAAAGAAAAGGGCATGCACACACACACACGCGCGCGAACGATGAATCGTCGCACGTATGATGAGCTGGGATGCTATTACTCATTGTTGTTGTGGGTGGGATTGTTATTTCGTGGTACAATAATACATACTCCGATATCGACACTTGTGATTTTGTTGTTTAACCACTGTGGGATCTCACTGAATCATCCCTGAAACCGCGAACAGGAATGACTTGAGATTTTCTATCTAAACAACACAGCTTCATCATCCGTTTTCACATCCCTCGCACCTGGACAATCCTGTGCCTTCCCGTTCAGATGATCCGTGCATTGGTATGCGCGGAACGGGGTTTTTGCTTTGTTCCGTGGCCACACGACAAAGAACTGCCAGCTGCACAACGATACAGTGCGTACCGAAGGTTTCGCTGCTGAATTTTAATCCCCGTATCACACAAGCGCACACGTTTTTTCACACTTTTTTCCCCATACCGAATGTGTATGTGCAAATTGGTTGCATATTGACACTACGTTGCATTCCTCCAAGATGCAACCATTCCTCGGGAAGGGAACAGAATGCGTTACACACTACGCGTTGGCGCGGATGTGGGTACGGGTCGATTTTTCTTCTTCACTATAGGTAATGATTTAGTTTGAGTTGTTTTGAAGAAAGAATGACCAAACAGAATCCTGTTAAAATAAACTAGCTATTACCAATTTTGCGTACCGTTTGGTTGCCCCTTCTCGCGGCTGCTGCTGTTGCTGTTGTTTTCCAATCGTCAAAGCTCGATTTTCCGGCAGGACAAAGCCCAGTTAATAGAACGCGCCGAACTAAACGTTCGGTCTGATTGCGTTTATACTGGACCGTTTTATCCTTCACATGTTTTTATTTACAATTTCGGTGCGACATTACATCATGTAGGCAGAAAAAGTTCTATTTTCAACCCAATTACTTTCTATTTTGTATTTGTAGCTTTTGTTTTTTATTTTAGGTATGACAGATTTCGGCAGCACCATGTCAACTGTCAGTTGCACATTTGCTTCCAAACTTAGTGCTGCAAACTTTGTACCGCTCTGACCTTCACCGTTGAAAAGCGACACCGCTCAGGCTCAATAAAGCAGTAGGAAGGTAAATTTGATGAATTTTTTTTGACGATTTTATTGCTACACCAACTGTTTGTTTCAGCCTTACCCGTGTCATGATGGCTGCATACAAGCGCGCACTCGTTTTGATTGCTAATGGTTCGGAGGAAATGGAGCTGGTTATTACTGTTGATGTTCTGCGCCGCTGTAAGGTAATGCATTATTGCAGAATCTTCTCCTACCCGTGCATGGGGATAAATGTTTCCCTGCCATCGTTTTTGTTTTAGATCGGTGTAATTGTGGCATTGGTTCCGGGACCTGAATCCGCCAAGGATGACCTGATTGCCCATTGTTCCCGTGGCGTAAACGTAAAAGCCGACACGACACTGCAAGCGTACGTGCAGCAATATGCCGCCACCGAGGACGGACTGCCAGATGCGATTATTTTGCCTGGTGGGCTTTATGGAGCTAAAGCGATGGCAGAAGCGCCAGACGTTGGTACACTGCTGGAGCGGCAACAGAAAGCGGGAAAGCTGGTGGCTGCTATTTGTGCTGCACCAACGGTACTGCTTGCGCACGGTAAATTGTTTGCTGGACGACGGCTAACGTCCTATCCCGCGTTCCGGGAGCAAATGGCGGAAGCTGGCTACGTGTGGGAAGATCCGGCGGCCGCCGGTTCACCCCTGGGACGTGTCGTGCGGGATGATAATCTCATCACCAGCCTCGGACCGGCGACGACGTTCGACTTTGGATTGGCTATCGGGGCTGCACTTGCAGGACAGGAGGTGGCCGATCAGGTGGCGGCCGATTTGCTCTACAAGTGAATGGAAGTAATTTTCAAATTACGAGACTAAAAATACGGAACTGATGTGTGACACAGGCCATTTAATGTTTCTTGCATGTGTTTTTTTTTATAAGCAGAAAAAGTAAAATAATTTCAAATCAAAACTGTTGCTAATATAGCGCATTTCAATCAACGGTATGGCCATTGTTATTTTTATCATCCGCATAAACTGCCGCTCCGATGATTCATGCACTTACGCTAAAATCTGGTGATCGATCCACTGGTCAGTGGTCAGTTTACGGTACCTAGGACAGGAACAGTAAACATTATTTGAGCGAAAGTTTGCTCCTGATAATCCTGAAAAGATGAGCGTAAGATGACAAGGAAAATATTGAATAATTTATCATAAATTAAAGATTTAAGATAAAAGATTTAAAGATTAAAGATAAATTAAAGAAAAAAATTCAATTTGATTGGTTACAGTATCTTTTACCGTAAAATTTTATTATGCATCTGAAAATAGTTGCTTTTTTAATGCATACGTTATCAGATGAACGTACAAATGCAAGATCTCGTAGCGATAGCAGCACCGTTTCGTTTGCAGTCAGCTGCTCCGCATGACAAATCAGCTGTTTCTTCCTGTTAGCGAGCAGCACAGCAACAGCAACACAACGGTGCTCGGTGTACGATAACCAGATTGTGTAACTTTTAGTGATTCTTTTGCAGATTTTCCCATTTGTAATTGCTACTGTAGAAGCAAACTGTAAGCCATAGCATAATGATCGTTACATTATGTAATATGTAAATATACTTCGTGCCAACCAGTGACAACAACGACGACGAAATCAAGCATCCGTTGTGGATGGAAATGAATCACTGTATGTACGGCAGTACACCTTACCTACCAAACACCTTCTAATACTGGCATTCGTTTCCTTTTAGTTCGGAACAATTTGGCCCGTTTTCGGCTAGTGACGTTCGATGTAACCGATACACTGCTGGAGTATGCCGTACGTCCCGAGCGACACTATGCCCAGGTAATCAACAGCGTGCTGGAGCCGCGCATCGGTCGAACATTGCAGGAGGATCACATTGCCCAATCGTTTGGTCGCTGTTTTCGTGCGATGAAGCAACAGTACCCGAACTTTGGTTCCGGCCGAAAGCAAACCGGCCAGCAAGAGCTGGAAGATGAAAGTTGGCGCTGGTGGTGGCGTACGCTCGTTGAACGCGTGATAGTCGATGCGGCCTCTTCTTCCGATTGTCATAACGTTCCCGTCCGACTGTTGAGCATTATCGCGGAGCAACTGATCGATGATTACACGTACGATGGGAAGCGTGTCTGCTGGCGGCAGCGGCCCGGTGTGGATGAGTTTCTGCGCCAGCTGCGCACCCCACAAACCGACCAAACGTTAGGCATCGTGTCGAACTTTGATCCACGGTTGAACATCATCCTGCGCAACAATGGCATTGGACCGGCCGGTGAGGTGGTAGACTTTGTGGTGACGAGCTACGATGCGGGTGTGGAAAAACCTGACCCGGCAATATTCGAAACGGCACTACGGAAAGCTAATTTGCTCCAGCCAGATAGACCGGAAATAAGACCGCAGGAAGCACTGCATATTGGCAATCTGTGCCGGGAGGATTATAACGGGGCGCGCGGTGCCGGTTGGTGTGCACTGTTGGTGAATGTTCCGGCGAACGAAAAGAACCGAAAACTGTTGGAAACCATTCCGAACGAGCACGTGTTTGCCGGTATGCCCGAGCTGCAGCAACGCCTCGAAAATGCTGCACCGTTGGAATGGTGAGAGGCTGTAGATACGCTTAATGATCGAATTTTTTTTATAAATTTTACATTAAGTGTGCATATAATTAAACTTAATGGAGACGTATTAAACGGAAACTCAACGCTAGGACAATTGCATTCTCACAACCGGCTCACATACCGGAGACATAAAATATGTACATATCGAATCGAAATATATCGTATATATATCGAAAAAGATCGATCTATCGAAAAGGAATCGTTGGAGCAGTTGGAACTTTTACAACCGTCCAGAACCGTTGGAGCCGTCCGGAACCGTTGGGACCGTTTGGAACCATTGCCATGGAATCGGAACTGGAAACACACGTGCCGGAACCGGCTTGGAACCGTGAGTGCGTTCCAGATTAACTGGATTGGTTCCAGTTAGTCTGGATGGCGTAGAAAGGAACCTAGAAAAGGAATGAACGTTGCAAAAAATTGATTCAGAAGAAGGTGCAAATAAATGTTAAAATTTTTTAATCGTGGAGGAGCAGATACCAGCATTTCCTGGAGAAAACGAGTACGAACGATCAGATGAAAAATACTATTTTTTTTGTTTTTTTCGTAAGAATTACTAAATTTTATAATTTACATAATTTCAGTACATGACCAATTGTTTTTCCTTTCTCCAATTTTTTCCAAAATATAAACCGCAAACAGCTTTGAAATGTGAAACATCACCGCGCTGTCATGACCGTGGCAGCGACCACTGTGCAGCTTTCAAAGCCCTTAGCACAGGGTGCTTTCGTCATAGCAGCAAAAGCCTTTGGGTGTTTGACGTTTCACAAAACACAAATCTCGTATGTACTGTGCGTCATACTGTGAAAGGAAGGGTGAAAATTTAGCCATTTCGATCAATATTGGTTCGCATTCAAAATCAACTCTGCAATCAATTAATCTTTCGTACGTTCGTCAATCAAACGAAAACGTCCGTCGAAATGGCTGCTATAATCAGCCAAGCCATGCCCGATACGGTGGACGGGGCTGAAATGCCTAAATCCAAACGACCTTCAGGTAAGGGTGCTACTCGCGGGGTTGTAAGCCATTCTAGGTGACATGGTTCACTCATTTCCTTGTCCTGTGGGGCTGCGCCTATGTGTGTGCGTACGTGCGGGCTTATCTTTATTTTTACAGATTCAGCATTTAAACAGCAAAGGCTTCCGGCATGGCAACCCGTCCTGACCGCTGGTACGGTGCTGCCAGCCTTTTTCCTGATCGGGGTGCTCTTCATACCAATCGGTGTGCTGCTACTGCTGTCATCCAATTCGGTAAGTTTATTTTTGCTGCTTCGCAAGTGTTTTTGCTCTCTCACATTCCCACCCTCCCGTACACTTTCGCACAGATCAACGAATTCGTGTACGATTACACCCACTGCAAGCCGGACATCAGCAGCAATCAGAGCTGTGCGGAAATTATTAGCAACAATCCGGATTCGAGCTGCGTCTGCACCGTACACTTCGAGCTGGAGAAAGATTTCCACGACAAGGTGTATCTGTACTACGGGCTGACGAACTATTACCAAAACCATCGACGCTACGTAAAGTCGCGCGATGACGATCAGCTGCTCGGCCGCCTTTCACCCATCCCGTCCAGCGATTGTGCCCCGTTCGCGTACGCGGACGATGAAGAACGCATACCGATTGCTCCCTGCGGTGCGATTGCCAACTCCCTGTTTAGCGACAAGTTCGAACTGTACTCGCAAACGCTCAGTACGCCGGTACCGTTGCTGCAAACGGAAATTGCTTGGCCCTCGGACCGGCAGATCAAGTTCCGCAATCCGGACGGTGATCTGAAGGAAGCACTGCGTGGCTTTCGCCGCCCAAAGGCGTGGACCCGCGAACTGTGGGAGCTGGATGAGACGAACAAGGACAACAATGGGTTCCAGAACGAGGACCTGATCGTGTGGATGCGTACGGCCGCACTGCCCACATTCCGAAAGCTGCACCGACGGATCGATCATTCGCAGGAACACTTTAAGGAGGGATTGATGAGGGGCAACTACACGCTGACCGTCAAGTACTGTAAGTAGGCTTCACTCGGAAATTACAATGTATCCAGAGAGATCTTTTTGACGCGTTTTAAGATATTTTTGTTCTAGTCCCGAGGTTTTTGTTACTGTTTTTTTATATTTTATTTTATGAAATAATTGATGAGAACAAAACAATATTTTTGTTTTGTTCTGACAAAAAGGATTTTTGGCCCAATTGAGAAGGGCCAAAAATCCTCGGGAAGAGCACAAAAATATTTTGGTACGCAGCAAAAAAGAAAAAAAAAAACATAGGAAAGAGTTAAAAATTGCTAGAATATCCTGTGTGAGAGAATTTGAAGGTTATTTTCATGTGATTTTTCCCCTAAAAGCGTACTCGGTAATTGAATTCGACGGAACGAAAAAATTCATCCTATCCACCACCTCCATCCTTGGCGGTAAGAATCCATTCCTTGGCTTTGCGTACATTGTGGTGGGAAGCGTTTGTCTACTGCTTGGATGCGTGCTGCTCATCATCCATCTGAAATGCAGCAAATCGTAAGTTTTCACAGAAAACCGTCATTAGTCTGCCCAACAAAATTACATTTTGAAACACGGGGATGAACCTTCTATTTTTCTTTGTTTTTTTTTTCAGTAACGGTGGCATCAGCAGCGTCCATCAACGGTCTTCATCGCGCCCATAGGAGTTACTGTGTCTGACCGGTGACGTTAGTGATTCGTTGGGACTTTAAGTATTAGATGTGTTTTGTTTTATTATTCTATTTTCGTATTTAATTGTTATGTTTGCTTGTGCTACGAGTCAGAATCCTGCAAGCAAACAAGCGAAAAAAAACGTTCCAGAAAACATTCTAGACCACTGCTCAAGAGAAGAGGATTTGAAAGATTTTGTATGGGAGTTCTTTTTGCGCAGTGGTTTAGAGGGCTCTTTAGAGGGTTTTTGCTAGTAGGGAAGCCTGCATTATGGATATCCGGTGTTAATGATTTTCGGTTTCCGTATCAGTATAACAAACTTTGAAATTTTGTTCGCATGGGATTGTACGAAATTACGATTAGGAGAGTTTAGAGGGAGATGTAATGTACGAAGGGTTGGTTCAGTTTTTTTTGATTGTATGGTAGAACGATAAACACTAGCTTTGCCAAATATTCGTACTGTCTTTGTTCCTGGTGCGTAAATTTTCCAAAAACAGAACCTTATTGACGGCATTCGGTATAACTTCTTCACCAAACACGCATCTAGAAACGTTCTTTGCACATGAAAAACACCTATCAATCAAACTCATTGGAGAGTTAGTAACGGTTTTGGGAGGGAAGAGGGAGGGGAAGGATGGACGCATATCTTGGACTCCCCGCAACACTTTACCATGCTACTAGTGTTTTAATAAGTGTCCTTACAGCACGTCAGTGTAATATAGTACGATTTCTAACGGATAAAACAAAACAAACAAAACATATTAACCATAGAGAACGTATACACCAAGACGTGGTGTATAGTTGTTGATCATCAAATTAACCAAATATAAATGGAACGATCTATCCAGCTAAAATAGATCAGAATAGATTGATTGCAAGCACACGGTAAGATACACAGCCTGTAACAAAGCAACTTCAAAAGCTTACGTTATTTAAACCATAATAGCGACTTAATATTATGCTCGGAATAAAGCTGCATAAATATTGGAAAAATGTATTCGAACAACGCTTGTTTGGCGGCATCCTGAAACGAGTTACTTTTAGTAGGTATTAGTGTTCGGATCTACATGGTTGCGATTCCGTTTCCGGTATCGTTTCTGGTTCCGAATTCAATTACGGAACATTCCGTAACGTATTTCGGAACCGATTCCAAAATCAATGTCCGAACCAATTGTAAAATCGATTTAGGAACAAATTCCAGATCAGACTGCGATTCGGGGAACCGATTCCGGAACCGATATCGATTCCGAATCTACTAGCCGGAATCGATTCCTACTAAAACAGCATTTTGTCCATCACTAGTAGGCAATGTAGCTGTAACCGTTCAGTACCGTGCAGTAACTTTGACATTGCTCGCGCATTTACTCCTTGTTTTTCGCGGCCTGTTGTTAGGTTGTTTTTTTTTCTATAGCGAGTTTGACAGCTGTTGGTCTCTCGCGCTATCATGAGAAACGTTTTCTTTAAAACGAACTTCAGTAAAATCTAATGTAAATGAAAAATTGTAATGAAAAAATATATATTTTGTCCATTTCCATCACCTGTTTTCCACTTGCCCTCCAAAGGTAAACAAACCCGCCGCACCTTCCGGACCCAACCCATACAATCGCATGGTCCAAGGAAATGTCAATGTCATATGTTTTCTGTTATTGTCGTGCTGCACAGTACGCGGCCGGGGTGCGAAAGAAAGTGTCCCCAAGAGTCGGGAAAACTTGGTCTTCCCAGCGCAGTAATAGTTAGCTCGTTCGTGGGTTGGAAGGCTGACCAATCGGGCACCGGGCTTGGTCCGCGTCTGTTGCCGGGTGTTCCATTGCTTTTCCGTATTTACTCCGGAAGTGCGTGTGTGTGCGAGCGCGCGCGCGCGCGAGCCGTACAGTGAAAACACGTGTGTGCGTAGAAAAAAAAAAACGGTCTTGCTGCTTGTTTCGCAATCTCAGCCAATTCTTCGCGTTAAAAAAAATACAACTACCAAACAACGGGATGCACCAAACAACCGTAACGGCGTGCAACTGAAGTTAGCGATGCAGGTAAGCGAACCTTCCTTGTTGGTGTACGGACGGGTTTTTTTTTGGTTGTTGTTGTCGTTGTTTCCTTTTACATGGTGCATAAAATCTATGTTGACGTTCATTGGGGGGGAGCCACCCTCCAACAACGGTATTCGGAAAAGGCCGAAGTGCATGCTTTGATGCACAACCACACGTATGCCCACTCACCTACACTAAAGCAGCGATGAAAGGGAGGGAGACGGTGCGAAAAGTGCATGATGACGATGATGATGATGATTATGTTTCATCTGCATTCGAGCATCAGCTGATCGGGGCAGCCAGTTCGTAAATTATACGGTAGTTGGTGCAGTTTTGGTTTTGGGACAGGCCAGAGATTGGAACGATTTCGGCGAGGTTTGGAAAGTTCAAGAGCTTAGATATGAGGCGGCAAAAATGGAACGTTATGTAACAGCGACAGTTGCACCGTATCTCGGCTGTCAGTAAGCGCGACTGTTGTCAGATTGCAAATCGTATGTTTATGTATATTTATATTTTTTTTTATCGCTAGATGCGAAAGAATGATTGTCTGAAGGTCATATTTGAACTGCACTGGACCGCGACAGTGCGATCCGTTTTTGTGGGCAGAAGATTGCAAGGTTTAAAATGAAAACTAACCTTTGTATGCGGGGGTGTTGATGAGGTGCCGGGCCTCGGCAGAACCGTACTTCAAATCCCATCCATACCATTGCTCCGTAATGAAAACTGATTATCCGATAGGAGGTATTAAAAAATTTAATAAGCCATTCGATGGCCGACGTGACTTAGTAGGTCGTTATGCTCAGAAGAGGAACTGAACCAAAAGATGAAGTTGCTTGCGAGTAACCAGAACATTCGGTTGAAGTTTCCTGCAAGTAACCAGATAGAATTCCTTTTAATAATTATCTACAAGCCTAGTCGGTCCCCTTATAAGGCTTTTCAAAGAGGTTCCAAAATCCTCCCCATGAACCCTGGTCCTGCCGTGTGAAAACTGGCGCCGCTATCGCCTCCAAACATTACCTATATTTTTCCAAGTTTTTAAATGTTGATTTTAATAAAACATAATAAATGTTCGTAAGTGGCTCTTCAGTTATGGAATTTGATTTCTTTTAATTCAGTAAAAAAATAAATAAAAAAGTGTGCGTAAAAATATTGAAAAAAATTGAGAAAACTTCGAAGAACATCACTTTTACCTATTTCTTCAAGTTTCCCAGTTACTCTCAAAAAACTAGTGGTTATATTGTTCCGTTACGCACTGTATAGCCTCTGCGACGTTAGAGACACCAGCCCGGTCAGCAGAATCGATGGGATAAAGGTTCTAACTTTCATTTTGATTGAGCCTTCGCAGAGGCTTATCTGATACTAACCGGAACCTCTCTTAGGTTGAAACCCTGGAAAGAATCTGCTCTTTGGAAGAGATCCCTTCTCCTATACGCTTTCGATAAGTGACCTGAATGCAGTTAGTCTCAATTGCGGCTCGCTTAAGATGGTGGTCACGACTGCTTTGGATAGACTCCTAATCCACAGTTTACTATCGCTTCTGATCGCAACTTCCATATTTCTGTTGGCTTCAAAGGTAGTTTTCTGTCACTACCTAGGATCACCATGGAATTTAAGAGTCCTTGCAGTTCAGCTAGTCATCGAATATCACACCAAGGTTGAGATTTTATTTTTGATGTTTGAACTAACCGTTTCTGTCTTATTCTTACTGACTATTTTTAAAACGTTACTGCTGAGAACAGACTACCTATCTCCGGGTGAAATCACGTCAAGGAAGCTACAAATGGCATGTCGAGACCATTCGCGGTTATAATACCAAGGAAGAAGTCTTTAATACCAGATGGAAGTTATTGGGATATCATCATCCATGCCGTTGAACACAATTTTGCTCAATAATAATCAATAGTCAATATTCTTAATAATTTATGACGCTTTTATAATTTAAAATTGCATTGCGATACATTGCAGTTTTGTACCGCTCACTGCTCCACCATCGCGTTGGGCGGATTGATATTCCGCGTCGTTTGCCTTATCAGCGACCAGATAGAAGAAAAAAAGCTCAGCAACTTAATGCTATTCATTTCTGGTACAAAAGACCATCCATCCACCAGCTGGTAGCAAACAGCAACGCGTTACAATGTCCTGCAAGAGCCCACTCGTGGAGAGAAAGCACGTGGAGCTCTACAGCTTGGTCGGCCCGGTCGTAAGTGCGAGCTCGTTTGCAATTCTGCCCACGGTGTACCAGTGGCCTGTTGGCGGCAGTATTCGGTGTTCCGGTGCGACAAAGGATTCACCTTTCTTTGTTCCCTTCCTGGTGGCGTGTCAGTCGACGAACCTGTGAAGTGCAGAAACATTCGCTGATGCGGCCAAGATCTCATTAAGAATTCTGTCGACATTCGTGGTACGACATTGAAATTGTGTAATGCTCATCCTCATGGAAGGCTGTGGAAGATGTGGAGAAGATGCGGGAGCTCTGTTGCGCTCTTCCCGTGGTTGTAATTAAACGTGCCTTCCAGGATTCTTAGGCTTTAAGCGTCCAGAATGGGCAATTAGTAGGTACGCTTAATTACCGGCTGTATAATGTGTTGCAGGATGAGGCTTCCTACTCTTGGACTGGAGCTAATCGTCATTAACATAATTTTGCAAACGATACTGCAAATTGTTACGCTACTCAGCCAGGTGATAAGCTTGAAAGTGATTAAGGAGAACCCATACACTATGTTCTTGCAGTGTTTCGAACTTGAAAGCGATCAATCTTCCCGTAAACAGTGGCTAGTCGCTTGCGCTAATGTACGCGGCGTTAATTACACACTAATGAATTCCGGGTTCTTCATGTTTTGTCACAAAATTTGCGTCTAGCAAACCTTCAACCTGTATTGTTTGGCGTCGAATACGCATATCTTGAAAGAAAACTGCGCTCCGAAACGTTCCAAACTAATGTGCTACCATTAGTAGCTCTTTTTTTTTTTTTGTTACAAGTTTTGTCTTCCTGACATCTGATAATCCCAACTTTTTCCGAAAAACACAGACAATATCACAGTTCTGGTATGGAGGTGTTCGAGATCGATGATACTTCCCTAGTTCGCTAACCAGGCGAGTTCGCTAACCGGAATTGACGTCAGTCATGCAGCCCCACAGTATCGATCCGGTTCTCTGACTTATGTTAATTGATCTCCAAAACGACATCGCTAGTTTCGAACGCCATGCGAAGGTCGCATTCGATAAACGCTCAGCATCCAGTGTCTTGCCAAAAGCGTTGCCAAAAAATGCCGCAAACGTAGCGCGCTTATGCAGCGAGAAGAAGCCGAGTCGAGTTTTACGACATCAGAATTTTAGGCGATGCTTGTGCGCTTCTATCCGGTCCGGGGTGAATAATTTCTGGGACTTTTCACACGCTGTGCGAAAACGGTCGAGCGTTGGTCCTTCATTTGCGTCAATTCGAGAAAAAAAAAACTTCCATTGGTGATATCGGGTCCTCGCAGGATTGGGCTTTTGGTATGCGAAACATCATGACCGCTATGTGCGTCATTCGGCGTACCTGGTGCACCAGAGCATTGGACAGATTATGGGTGTATCAATGATATTTGCTGGGCGAATGTGGCATTCACTAAAATTTCCTTTTTTTATTTGGTCTCGTTTTAGTGTTATTACAAAGAGAAGTTAACGAGTCAACTGGAGAAGTCGACGTTAGACGAGAAGACGGTGCTCAAGGGAAGGTGGAGCTGAGACTGAATCCTGCCCGGGAATCAGATACCTGTGCCAAAAGTTTGGAACTAAGTAAGCATCACACCCAAAACATGCTCAGAGAGCAACTCCGGAAAGACGTCACAGCGAGCAAGATCAGATCGAAAGACTTGCGCGAAAGCGTGTGCGGGAACCATAGAGGAAAATGGAATGAAAATTAATTGTTTCTCAGTTGACGCAACTTTTTTTGTGTTTCGCGTCGCCCCAAAAGGATACGATGCATACAATCAGATCGTAGGAACTCAGGCAAATAGCCGTGAAGATTCAAATGCAGCCTCGGCAGGGGTGCGATGTGTTGCAGGTGATAAAGCTTCCGTTGGAATATTTGCGTATAAGTTGGGTACAGAGCGCGGCGATCGGGCGGAAGATACTTTAGTCCGATAAACAAAACCAAAACAAACCTCTAGTGCGGGAAACTCTGCCCTTATCTGTAGATGTGCAGCGACTTTGACTGGCTGTTTTTCCTTTGTGTTTCAGCGATCTACATCTTGAATTGCGTGTGTTTAGCAATATACGCGCACGCTCTATCTTCTGCCATCATCAGCGGGTATCACCATCATCATCATCGTCGACATCATCGCACTATCATCAACATCAACAACCAAACGGTGCCATCGTCACCTGTTGCGGTGTGTGCGGTGAGACTCCCTCTCTTACTCCCACCATATCCGGCCGTCGCTTCGGCTTCGGTTGGCTGCGGTCGGAAAAATTGGTGGCGGTGGTAAGGAAACTCGAGACCGCGGAATTGTCGAGCGCACCGAGTGAAAGCGATAGACGGCGGTTCGATCTTCGCCGTCGCACTCGCAAACCCGCTGGTCGCTGAACATCTTAACTTTCCGAAGGCGATTTCCGTCGACGACGACCCCACCGGGTACAAGAACGGGCACACACACACACGCACACACACTCACGCAGATTCCCCTTTTGCCGTTGAGAAAAAGAGAGGCTGCGGACACGGTACGCATCACGTTCGCTCTCGGGGCCCGCGTTTTCGCGCTCTCGGACCCGCGAACAAACCGGTACCAGCGCGCTAAAGTAGGACCGAAACAACGGGACCACAGGCCGGTGTATAAGCGTCCGCCGGAGGGAGAAGGCAAACCGCACGATCTTCGGGCAGAGTGACAGCGTTCGGGCGATCGTGTGATATCGGCTGAAAAGTCTCTGGTACAGCAGGGGGACGACCCTGATTGGGGTGGTTTTTTGGAATCGTAGGCTCAGGGAAGGGTAGGGGGGGGGTGGGGGGCGAAGCGAAGAGTGATCACGGTGTGGGCCCGTTGGTGGGGCACGCAGCAACAGCGGCAGCAGTAGTAGCAGCAGCGGCAGCAGCAGCAGCAGCAGCAGCAGCAAAAGCAGCAACAAGCTTTTCGGGGGCTTCGAGTGCTCGAGCGGTCCATCGATCGGATCACAATTGTTTTGACTATGGCGTGTTTAAGTTCGTCCAATCGGGCCTGTGCCCGCGTTGTGCAGGAGAAACTGTGTCAGTTAGTTGCGGTCTCCAAGAGCCAGCTCGGGCATCAGCAACAGGTCCAGCTGTTGCATGCACCCGGCCCCGTGGCCAGTACCGCCGTTAATAGTGTCGGTGGCGGTGGGGGTGGAGATGGCGGTGGCGGCGGTGGTGGCCGCAGTGCCAGCCTGCCGAAGGTGGGCGCCGCCGGAAAACGGACCTTCCTGCTGTCGTCCGGTTGTGCTTACCCACTGTACAGTGTTGGCCCAGCCGGAACTGGGACGCCGCTGGTGGCGGCCGTGGCGCACAGTGTCGGTGGTTCGATTGGCATCGCACGCAACTTCTACACCGGTCGCGGCAACTTCATTCAACCTTCTTCAGTCGCCCTCGGGTCGGCCAGATCCGTCGGAGCTACAGCCGATGCGCTGCTGTTCGAACGGAACCAGGTGAGTGGACAAAGAAACGGCTCGGAAAACAGATTGTGGGCAGTGGGATTTCCTTTCATTTTAATGTCGAACAGTGCGAACGGTTTAATAACCAGTGGGGGGAATGGAAGGTGGAACCTTCCACGAGGGGAAAGGGGATTGTGTCACACAGTGATTCGAGAGAGTGATTCCAGATCGCGCGCACCTCAATGTGGCGGCAACCTGTGCCCGTGTCCTGTGCTTTCTTGAGTGCAGTAATCAGCGTGTCGTGTTCGAAAGTTTCAGACGCAACGATCAACGGCATCATGGGGCTCCGAAAAAAAAAAAAAAAACGAGGAACAGCCGGAACGGGCCTGATCTCCCGATATGTAGCTCACGAAAGTGTGAAAGTTTTCATCCTTGAAGGCACAGTGTTTATGTTGTGAAGTCGCTACCGATGACGACAACGTGGCAGGCAACGCTGACGAACCTACCCTTCGACGGTCTCGGCAGACTGCTAGCCTGTTTGGTGCGTTACGTAACGCCGATCGGCCAATAATCGACAGTCGATATTCTGCGAGGTTACGGATCGACGGCGAGTCATCTCCACTGGGCAGTGGACCATTTCACAACTCGTCGCCTAATTTGTCACCCCGCTACTCGAATGCGATCGAGATGTGCCCCATGTCCATGTGAGAAATGTTTCCAGTTTTCGGTTCCAACGTCCAAAGCGCATCAAATCGCACTCGATCGTGCTGACATTGAATGCTGGCAGAACCACTGTCGAGACAATCTCTGCAAGTCAACCTGACCGTAACATCGGAGTGGGAGGGCTTTCTAATGCATTAGCGTCCAACGGTGTGTGGTATCGCGCTGACTACGGACGGCTGTCGAGAATTCGCAATAGGTGATAATGACACCTTCAGATGGATGTCATCAACACCTCCAGTTCGAGTTGGCATCCGTATGTAGCAAACGGAAAGACTTCTCGCTAGTCTTGTGGTTTGTTTTGTGACCCATAACATTCTGGGTCACTTCCAACGTGAACGTAGTGTACCTTGACTTGCAGAAGCTTACACACTTGTTTTTCTCTCTCTCGGGATGTTTGGATTGCGTTGGTAGGCAAATTGTTCACCAATATCGAAAGTCTAGTTTAGGGTTTTTGTGAGCTGCCAGAAACGCCAGCATACCTCCACCGACCCGCCAGCCACAATTTTTCGTTCATCTCTCGGTGTGACAGCGATACGCGAACCTGTTCTAGCAACTTTCATTTACTAGGACGCGTAGTAGTGAAAGATAAGAGATAAGCGTGACGAGTGCGAGGAAAAATGGCGGGTGTAACAGAGAAAGTAGATGAAACTTGGACAATAACAACAACAATACTAACCAACATTAAGGAAAATGGGTGAGGTGGGGGGGGGGGGGAGGGGGTGGTAAAAGCATAAAACACACATACACAAACACACACGAAGAAAACATGAGTGAAGCAAGAGAGAGAGAGAGAGAGAGAGAGAGAGAGATAGCGAAATAGAGATAGAGAAGAAAGCAGACGATAAAAGGAAAATGAAAAATCAAGAGAGAAAACATCGGATAACTATGATGTTGGATAGCCGCAGCCACGATAGCAGTGTTTGTTGGTGGATAAGAAATGGGTGGAATTCCTGCTGCATGGTCCTCCATAGACCTCCCCAATCAATCCTACTCCAACCTGCCTATAGTTCAGGATAGGAAGGGTTAAATAGAGGAGGGGTAGAGGGAAGGTGGGCGAAACATACCGTGTGCGAGCGAGAGGCCCTGCAAATGCGTGTGGTTTTTGTGAGCGCCAAGCAGCGCAAGAGCGAGTGCGAAATTGCTACGAGGCGATGAAGAAACGCGGTGGAAAGTATCGCTATGCTGTATCCACCCCCCCCCCCCCCCCAAAAAAGAGAAATGTGAATCGTGAACCTGGGAGAAAGCAATCGCAAACACACAGCTGCACACATCGACATACACACAGACACACGATTTAGCGTTGGTACTACGTGTTGTTGTTCGGTGGTCGACACGCTTAAATGGTAGCGCAAAATACAACCGGCTCGATACCGGAATGGCGCTCAACTGAAGCTGACAGACGGGATGTCTGCACTGTCGATTGTTGATGATTGATAAATCCTCCCAGAATCTCAGAATTTAGGATTCTTCGCTAGTATCCTCGCTCGGCCAGACACAATTACCATATGTTTATGACATCTGCTACTTTGCGGTACGACTGATCAGCTGGTCTACTATCAACAGCGAACATTTACCATACAGACGCCTGCCGGCAGTTGTTCAATGTATACCCAATGTATCTGCCAGCCTGATACGCGTGAAAAGGATCGTTAGTTGGGCGCAATATGGCGCGAGGCCTAAAACGGTGATGGCTAGGGTGTCTAGTGGACGTGGTTGAAACAATAATGGCACGGTGCCGAAACGCGACTAGTGGTAGAGTGCCAGTGCCCTTTTCCGGAGCACAACAGCAAGTGCTAGACTCTGCGAAATGTAAACGTCTTCTGGTGGAGATCTCTGTACGGACAATATGAACTCAACGCAACTTCAATCATCAATCAACCAATCTGCTGTATTGACGTGGGAGGCGTGTATAAGTCTCGTCAAACAAGTCCACCACACCGTTTAGTAGTGTACGCGATAAATCAAAGTGTCTAAGAGATAATCGTGATGTTGGTGACTGCTACTATTGAAACATAGTAGATCATAAATACAGTATCTGGATAGCTGTTTAGTGTGGGTGTGTGGGTACGTAGTGTAATTGTAAGTGTAATTGTAAGGAAAGTGTAACCTGGGCAGGTAACTACCACACCTCTGTTAGCTACTTAACGCTGTTCACTTGGTACAGCTGAAGAAGCCGGCATTACGCGGGATTTCTCTTTCTCTCTTTTAGCTTTTAGTTGAGATACTCTATGTCCAATATCGATTCTATCGAGAACACGCTGCTTTTAGCCATTAATTCTAAATTAAATTGGTTAATAGAGCCTCGCCCTTCAAGGCTCTATGAAGATTTTGACCGATCCATAAAATTATGCGTAGAAGTAACTACTCTGTGGAAATATTTGAGCGGGTTTCAAATAATAATGGGGTCCTTCCACTCAGATCACCTCCAGCAAAGATCTCCACACCATCCTACTCAATAGGACAAATGACTACCTTCAGATACGATCACGGATAGTAGCACCTGCACCACATAGCATTGGCAGTACAGCGTCCCGAACCGGGGAGCTGTAGTAAACCTTCCAGTCCAGCTACCGTCAAGGGCGGCACGGATGGTAAACGATGCTGGAACGCTCCCAAGAACCGAACGCGTCTTGGTAAACCTGTTCCATCTATTGGAACTACTACCTCCATTCCCTCGCTAACACTAACCCTACCCCGTACCTCACCCCTTCCCACATGGCACGATTTAACGGACCTGACCCGAGGTCGTCGACCATTTCATAACCGAATTTTCCTCGTTCGCGTGATCGGAGCGAACGAGCCAACACACATCCGTTCGCTGGTGTTCGAGCGCGCGGTCAGTCGCGGTGCACCGACTGCGGCAATGTGGATAAAAGAAGAAGAAAAAAAAAGAGGAAGAACGATCGTGCTGCTGGTGGTGGACGTTTGGGGAAAAGCTGCGCATATGCGCCCAGCTTCAGCGATTCCGCGCTTTGCGGTTCCATCATCGCTGAGCAACGGGGTGAGGGGGGGGGGGAAACCTCCCGCCCCGTGTAACGAGTGTTGTATCTATATGCGGCGCGCGAGAGAGCGGGTTTTCTCACATCGTCACACGTCTTTGACATGCTTTAGTTTCTCAGAGGTCAGCATCGAAGTAGTAGTAGGTCTTATAAGAGCACAGGGCGAAGAGGAAGCAGAGGAGAAGAAAAAAAAACTGCGCCAAGTAAAACACCCCTAGATCGCCCCATCATTATCCAAAATCAATGGCGACACAGCAACAGCAGCAGCATGGTTAGGTTATATGGATTGCCTTGGAAAAGGAAGTCCAAAATGACATTTGAAATCGAACGAAACCAGCAGACTGGTTGGATTAATCGGTTTCTTTTTTTCTCCCCTCGTTGTGCTTTTCTTTCTTTTATGGGTCAACCAGTAATGGGTTCCGAACCGGTAGGGTGGTCTTTCGTATTTGGACCGAGCGAAGAAGCGCGCCTAACCCTGAGCGCGTTAATAAAACGTCGATTTCGACTAATTTCAATATGTGCCGATTGCATATCTATGGCGCATAGATATGCTCATCGGCTGCGGTCTGTGTCGATAAGGGCATCTTCTACCTCGACCAAAGGTTTCGTAGCGTACGGCATTCAGCTGAATATTGAGGTTATGGATATTTTGGAACCTTTCTGGCTGAAAAGTTTAAATGGCCGACCAACAGCTTAGTTCCAAAGGGTGTGCACTAGCTTTGCTGAAGCTACTGAGTGACCTGTCAGTAAGATTGTTACCTGTTTGATAGCTTGCGATTAGTGTGCTATATAAAAAGCAGTTTTACTACTATTGCTGAGGGGTGCTAATGCCGCTTTTCCTATACCTACTGTCAGATGATATGTTGATGCTACTATCTGCCGTTATATATCCGCATGCACTGGAGGTGTGCTGCCCTCAAACAAATGGAAAGATTGCAAACCAGAGAGTACAACCACAGTGCTTTTGCTCACAGAGAAAGGCACGATCGCACACATGCTTTTCTCGCTGGTAAAGTGTGGGGGAGCGATACTATGATCGTTTACAGTATCAGCTTCGGTCGAGTCTAGTGCCGGATCGACTTCTCCATACACCTGAAGAACCATGCCAGGCGTAATAAACACACACGAACCGTCCGTTGTATCAAACGTATCACCAAGAGACTGTTGTCGATGAAGAGTAGAGGATCAAGATGGTGTTACCAATGAGGGGGGAGGATAGGAGGGTAAGCGTTGGTGCGGGAGAAACAGGTTCCCAATTATTTTTTTCTCCTTTTGCCGTTTTTGTGTGTGTGTGAATACCTTTTCGGTTGGCCTCAATGTTTGGCCTCATTTTCGGTGGCGTTCGCTGGGTTTGAACCTGTGCGGCGCACACAGCGGCGTCGTCCAACGGCAGCGGTGAAGCTGTGTGCCCGAAAAGCCCGCACCGTTTGGGCACTTTGTGTCTTGTTTCCCTCTGGTGCTGGCAAGCTTTCCCGAAATGCGGTATCGATCGATTATGGGAAGAGGAACCTGGCGTGGAACCCGATAGTTTGTAGCTTGGATTTCAGCGAACACGATCTGTCTGGTACATCTCGACAACTGGTGCCAAACGACTAGATTCAGCTCTCCCAAAGCGTGATAGGAAGTGATAGAGAGAGAGAGAGAAAGAGAGAGAGAGATAGAGAGAAACGGAAGATGACCTAAATTTCTGCGACAAGTCTTTGACACTGCACGGCATCGCTGATGGAAGGATTGGCTGTTCTTCCTGTATCGGGTTTGACGATATGACGAGGTACGTTGCATGCATTCAGTGACGTCCTCGTCTGGAATGCAGCTTGCACTCTCCTTCCCCAAGCTTCCGCACTTCCCAATCCACTTCTCCGCCATAACGTCAGATGTTTGGTGCGTTTTCATTGATATGCGCATCGAGTGCCGGTTCCCTGGGGTGCAAGAGTACCGAACAGTGAGGGGTTTTATTGTATCAGCCCACGCTTCGTGTGCTCATCCAGCTTTCTCAGGTAGGGGTAGGGTCGTCGGCATGTCGGACTCGGTAGACGGACGTAAAAGGACGCGATGCGATGCGAACGGTGGGGGAAATCAAGTTTTTAGGTGCGTTCGAGAGAAATTTCGGAAACTGTGCTACGGAGTTGCTGTCTGACCCAGATTGAGGCAGGCTATCGGTTGCAGACCCGGGTCCGGTCAGGCACACTTGCGGTGCGATCGGCGAACAACAACAAAAAATGCCCTCTCGTGCACTCAACTGCTTTACTAGTGGCTTTAATGGACCGCGAATTCGATAACCTATAATTTTTGAATTGCACTACTTCGATTGATGCGTTCAGGGGACCTCGTAGCCGAAGCGGAACGCGTTTCGGAACTCTCAAGCCATCTTGAGGAACTAATGCAATTTCACTAATGAGTGAAATTTTGCTTACAAATCAAGAATATTCACACTGTAACGATATACACGCACCAAACACCTTTGCTCCCAAGGTAGGGCAGAGAGTTCAAGCACTTTTTGCGTCCAGCGCAGTGTGACATTTGCCCAAGGCTATGGACACAACCTGTCCAAGAGTGGAGTTTTCTTGGTTCGTTTGCTTCAACTTCGCTCGCTCACCTCTCTCACCCTTTCTCACCCGCAGGCGAACTGAGGGGGGGAAGGGGGGGGGGGGGGGGTTGGGGAATCTGGCTCTCTGGAGTTGATCTTTTTTGGAAGGGTTTTTTTTTCTTCTACGGTTGCCATGCTAGTCTCACCCAACGTGACCTCCGTCAACCATCGGTGGCCATGTGACGGTGGGGCGGTTTGTCTTCGCCATTGCGGATACGGCGTTCATTGAGGATTTCATGTGAAGTGTCAATATTGATCGCGACACAATATTTGCCTCCCGCAAGAGACATTGGGGACACGCCGGGGCCGAACACGCGCCGCGAACCGGGCACGAGTAGGCAACTGATAGAAGTAATTCTTTCCGTGCCATCTGTAGATAGTTCCCCAAAAAAAATAAAAAAAAATTTGGCAATCGCACAGCAGGCCCAAGCAGGCTGAACCGTGAAACCGGTCCAAAGTAGGCAATAGGGAATAGGTGTTTGCCCAAGCGCTGAGATCATGCCGTTTTAGCGCATGCCATGTGCGTCGGGTCGGTGCGGTCACCCGTGAAACAATTACAAAAATTGAAGAAAAAGAAGAAGAAATCCAATAAGTTTCCGAACACTGACTCGGTGCGTCTCCATGTCCAAAATGTACGAAATGACTAAAAACCGGTGAACAGGGAAGGAAGATGTGCTCGGTCGGCCACTTTGGTGAGGGAGGAGGCCAATTTACCAAGCTCATACGACTCCATTTTGGCGACGGGCATTTGTGTACGCTAGCTGATAAGTCCACCGTAGTCGCATAGAAACGCATAGATGGAAGACCGGGAGAGAAGAGTGGAATTTGCAGGGAGCAACACGCCATACAGCTAGGCGGAACCTATACATCAGCAAAGTGGCTTTTAGCGAGGTGGTAAGTTTTTGGGGATGCGAATGAGAAAATTTGAGGTCTTTGTATCTTTTTTTTTTGCCGGGGGTGATGCTTGAAGAATACTAAAACCACCGGGCCAGGACATAATGTCTGTTGATGTGCCGAAAGAAAAAGAGATCTTTAGATTCTATCCCGATTGCGGGTGGTTGTCGGATGGTAGATGTGCTTGGGACGTGGTTGAATAATTTGCATACCGTTCATTCATCCTCCGCTACAGACATCTTTTTAGGCTGCCGCGTTTGCTTTCGGTGCTGACAGTGTCCACTTGTGGTGGTGTCACATCGCTCATTCATGAAAGAATGAGAAAAAAACGGGGAAAAAAGGTAAAAGTATGTGCGGAGAAGAAGAATAAGGGGAATCCGGTTTGTTTTTTTTTGGATGGCAATCGGAGTTGTCGCTTTTTGGGATATCGCGGTGAATGTAACCCTAGACTTGCTGTCTATCCATGAAGTTTGTACGCTCGGCTAAGCCAAGTGTCTAATTTGTTAGCGTTGTCTTTAAACTTAGGGTTCTTTAAAATCTTGGACCGACTGTGGTAGATGTTCCTTGAAGCGAGACCTGGTGATAATCGGTTCTTTGTAATGGTTGCTCGTGAACTATCTACCAGAGATTAGATCAGACGTCTAATAGGAACGAAGTAATGCTTCCCTCTTTTTGGCTTTATTTTTGTGTGCGTTTGTATGGATAGTATTCGGATTACATGCGAAGTCGTTTCCGTTTGACACAACGACCGTCGCATCAGAAAAACGTTGCTGGGAAGGTGCTAAAAGACGGAATACCTTGTGCGTGTAATGTCACACAACAGCAACAAAAACTCCGATCTCAATTAGCATGGTTTGCGCTTTCTGGAAGACACTGTGCCCGGTGACACAAGGTGACAAATTTCGGTAAACACATCGTCGCGTCGCGAGCTGAGCTTGTGGTCATCCTGGCACCCGGCACAAGGGTTGGGCACTGCGTTTCTTCGTACCCAAAAAGGGGAAGGAGGAGGGGGGGGGGGTGGTTGATTTTTTGTTTCTTCCTTTGGTAGAGATCGTCACTTTTTAACGGGTGCGTCCCATATGTACGCCGAAAAAAAAACCCCTTGGCACGAGCATTTCGTAATCAAATCATTCGAATTATGATGCCCTTCGGGAACGTTTCGCCCTACCCGGGATTTTGCGGCCGAATACGGTGCCGACACTGGGTGGCGGCAAAAAGTCGTGTCGTCCCAGGCTCAGCCTTCGGGAGGACAACATCCATTTGCGTTCCTTTCACTTTTTTGTTCCACCGCCATTCGGCGACGAATGTGCCACGTTTCGAGGATTTGTGTTGTTTTCGAGGGCTGGCCGTGCGAAGGCCTGCCGGGTTGCCTAGTGGACACACTGTACCCGTGGGTGCGATCCGGGATCCTGTTCGCCCCGCACGTGTACCTCGGTGTGCGTGGGCACATCGTGTGCATCATTAGTCTCCCATTTCGGCGATGTAATTAAGCTTGGCGATACTTTTGCTTGCCCAAAACAAAATGATGGCTTTCGAAAATTATCGGTAGCAAAGAGCTGATTGATAACTAGATCGGAGAGGTTTGTGAATTCGTTCCAGCTCGATAAGGGTTGCAATTATAGACATCTTGCTGACATGAAAAAGCTCTTGCAACCAAACCACTATAACAGAAAAACACATCTCAGGAAGAGACATTCCCTCTGTTGTGCCTCTGTTGTTTTCAAATGCAACCAGCAAACGCATTAAAAAATGGGCCTATTATGAGATGCACAATGTGTTGTTGGCTGCAGCGTAAACTCTTTAACCATGGGTGCCAAAGGTTCATGGTGCCAGGGAGGGGGGGGGTGTGTCTTGCGCCATCGCTGGATCCTCGCATGCATAAAGCACCGCAACATCTTACGCGAACCCATCGGGCCATCGTAACTGTCATCGTAAAATGTCACCTGTTGGCTATCAATGGCTGCCCGGTGGCTGCCGCTGAATCTGTTTGTCCGGGAATGTTTTACACACCGTACCTGGTGTGCGTTTGCAGACACGCACCGGCGGAACATCTTCACAGGTCGTGCTTTTAATGAGCTCTGCGCCGCGTTTGCATTTACAACTTCCGTACCGGACAACGAGGTTCAGGTTGACAATTCTTTTTTGCGTGTGTGCTCATTGTCGAAGCCATTGGTTCGTAGCAAATGCGTTTTTTATTGCCTTTTTTTATGAGGCACGGGGTGTGGTGACAGTTGTCATAGTTGGTCATCCGCTTGCTGTGCCTGCACTTTGTTGCAAGACGCGTACAAATGCCGTGAAAGCGGTTAGATATCAATTGCAGCGCTTGATGTTTGTCTTTATGCGCAGGCTAGTGGATAAAGACCGGTAGCCGAGCGGTTAACCGTGTGGGGAATTTTATCGACGGTTGAACGGTGATGTTTATAGGTTCAAATCTCGGTTTATCAGATATTGTTGAAGTGAGAGGAGGCGATTGTGATTTATTGTGACACAGGGAGAGGATTTTTAAAAGATCAAAATTTTCCTTCCAATATAAAGAAAAAACAATCTCGTGAACTTCTCCTCTCCATCTCGTGCTCCTCCCCGCATTTACAGAAAATCTTTTCCCCGCCCCTATGTCTATTGCGCTTTTCTCTCCAACAAACTCTTCGCAAAAGCTGTTCATCAGTTTTCAACGGCCCTTTGAAAAATGTTCGTTCAAGCATATGGTGGGGGGACAGGTAAACTCTTCCTCCATTTTCTTTGCATTTCCCTCTCGAAATCAGTAGTCGGTAAACGTTCCGGGCCGGTAGATCCGAAATCATCTGCCCGAAAAAACTTTCACTGATTTTTGTACCCTTCTGAAGGTCGTCGAGACCGTCGAGAGGTATGGCTAGAGAGAGAGAGAGAGGGAGAGAGACAGAGAGAGGGAGAGAGTGAAAGAGTTCGAGTGGATCCGCTTGGGATGTATGTGAGGTAGCTCCGCTTGAAGCTCAAGCACCACCTGACACGGTGCGCGCTTCGGAGCTTGTGTGTTGTGTTATGTGCGCTCGCTTTAAAGAGCCACTCCTTTCGGCTTCCCATTCACCACTTTCGTTAGCATGTCTTCGGCGCGGGTTGGAATGTATGCCGCTTGTGCCCAGATATAGGGATACGTTGCTTCCCGCCGGAAATGAAGGAAAAATTTGCAACAGAGTAGTGCTGCACGATCCACTTGACATGTTGGGTGAAGACACGGTGACGGTGTTTGTAGTAAGATAGTTATGACTGGGAAGAGGATACCGTTCGCGAAGGCCATTGACCATACGGGTTGGTTGGTGTATTCACCGACATGGTGAAGGTGCTGATCACGACACAGGAGGCTGGCCTGCCAATGGGGGTAGTAAAGCTACTGGCACACGGCCGTGGAATGCAAGGCTAGCCGCATGTCACCGTGTGTCACGACACTACAGCAGCGCTCGATTGCATAAAGCACGGCATCGCTCGCTCCCTCTCTCTCTCTCTCGCTGTGTTGCCATGGAAGAAGGATGACGATCGTCCGCCATGGCTACCAGTGTACCGCTAGGTGTTGCCTGATGTTGGGGATCATCATCCTCTAGCGCCGTACTGGGTTGCTGCTGCTTCCTTCTGATCTTCGTCATGCACACCCCAACCATAAGCGCTTGGCTTGAGGTTTGGGGTTTACTTTGTTGTTGTCATAAATTTTGTGTTTGTTTCTGTTTCGTAAACCTGGCGATTGGGTTTGGAAATTTGTGCTTACCTTGGAACGGTACAGTAGTCGAACGAGAGAGAGAGAGAGAGAGAGTGCAGAGGATCCACGGCTGATATGTGTGCTTTGTTTAGCCCCGAAGCAGGGAAGGATTCACCTGTTTTAGCAACCTGCTTCTGATTGTGTACCCAGTTGATGGAACACCAGACAATTAAGATAGGATGGCTAACAATTAATCAAACAATTACGCACAACACGAACCGAACGGGCGTAACTCCCGGAAGAAATGGTACCAGCAGCTGAGACGAAAACGTCCAAGGAAAAAGAAAACCAACCACCAGAAGAGAAACTAGCGATCCTCCGAAATGGGCCGCTGGAACGATCTGGTTGGCATTGAGATAATGCAAAAGCAATCGCTACACCGCGCGTCTTCTTGTATGCAAATGTGCGCGTTTTTGGGCACAATTTCGAAACGCCTACCAGCGCCTGGAAGTGGAAGATGAAGTTGAGCTGTGCATCCGCGTTAATATGGACGTTTGGAGAGCGAAGCTTGAACGGTTGACGAGGATCGGCCTATGATACGGTTTCTTAGGAAACACCTGTGCCGTTGTAACTTCGCATTGGTTGAATATTGCCTTTGTTTGGTGCTTGTTCGGCGGCCATCTTGTTTGCTGGGGATGAGAGAGGGATAGGAGGGATGGAATTTTGTACGCCAGGCACGAAAACATCGTCCGAGCCGATACATACGCACCGTACACATGCCGCTTGACGTACGTACACGGATGTGAATAGTCAGCGAATTCTTCTGGTCCGTTGTTCACTCGGCTTCAGGCTTTCTCTTTCGATGAATACCAATCAAACCCGACGGTTGGGTGGGTGTTTGTACTTCTGCTTTTCGAACGCGTCACAAAAAATAAAGCGACCCTCAACAGTAAACCTCCAACGCCTAAAGTCCTTATGCTCGGAAGTGATCGCATCGACTTCCTAGTGCACTGCACGCGATGGAGCGTTGGAGCTGGCAGGGCGTCCTTGCCATATTTCGTGAGTCGCATTATTTGTTGGACATGGACATGTATATTGGGGAGGAAATGTTTGGAAATCTCGATTCGGCGATTGAGGTGTCCGATTGGTGGTGGAGCGGTGTAATTTGTTCGACAATTGAGGGGTCACCGTGTACTCCGGTGTCTAAAGTCCAGGGTCTGCCGGCGGGGTGGCTCAAAAACAGATGGCCACAGTTACATTGAGCTGTTGTGGTGATCATTTCCTTGTTCCATGTGCGGATCGGATGCATCTCTTCAGCTCCCGTTGTGCAACCAGGGTCAAGCCTTCGAGTGGACGTGGAGAGGGACTTCGTAAATCGATAATTTTTTTTTTAAATCGGCGTATCAAAAGCATCTGCAAAAAAAGCCGAATCCACTCTAGATGGTCAATGACGGCTTTTTATTCAGCACCAGCGTTACATAGATTTTCCCTTACTCCTTGCAGCCTCCAGAAGTTGCAGTGCTTCCGCATTTCGGCAGGAGGTCACGGTTAGCTTGATTTCGACCAAGCCACCCGTGCCGCAAATTTCGTCCCCGACAGGGAGAAAGAGAGGGAGAGAGAGAGAGAGAGGTGATGATTCCTAAGCACACTACTTAACCCCGGCCGTTCAACTCGCGTCGCTTCACGCACGGAGTTGAAGGAAGAAAGACGGTGCCTAGTGTCCTCAATTTTACACCACATTGCACGTGCAATTGTTCTTCGCGAGAAAGGGAGCGAGCGAGTGCAGGGGCGCAAGAGCAGAAGCAAGACATTAATGAACTTGTCAAATTGCCACGCGTACAAGCTCGCGCGCTTTTTGTTTCCTTCGAACTTGGCTCGTTAAATAGCAGTTAGCTGTGCGGTTTCGGTTGTACAGGCGTCCTAGACCTCCCTTATTGTGAGACTGGGCGCTGTTACGATAGGTACGCGGGAGCGCCCGTCAAACCGACTCCTCAACCTTGACTTCTGAGCTTCACCCGTGGGCAACAAAGTTAAACGCACCCGTCCCGCAGCGGAATCGAATCGCTTGCGTCACGGTGAAATCTTACCAATTGTACTGCTGCTGTCGCAACATGCTTTGATCCTACTGCAATATAGCTAGCTGTCAAACTATATATTGTAACCGCACTTACTGCTCTCCAGTGTTTTGAGGTTGGCAAGTTTAATTAAGCAACGAATGCACACTACACCGAGTGAGGGGAGGGTACGCTTTCCGTAAACGAGTAGCTCAGTGAGTTGCAGTTGCATAAAACAGGTTGATGCGTGGTGTCGCACCCTGCAGTTTCGCTTTCGGCAAGCACTGCGCCCGAAGAGTGAAGGTGGTTTGGCGGCTTCTAAGTAGCATCGCAGAGTACCGTAATCTGCTACCGTGCGGAAGCAGCACCAGTTGCTATCTGACACCTTGTTTACATGGCTGGTGGGTTGGGCCCCGTAATGCGATATGCTTCCCGATAAACGAGCTCCAGCTGGCAGGTTTCAGTTTGGCTGGACCACTGCTCGCCCACTCGATTCTCCTGCTAAAACTCGAAACCTGCTATTAGACAGGCAGTGCTCAGAATATGTCAAACAATGTCGGGATGCAGTGTTGCCAATCTGATAGGTTGAAAATGTTTGCTCCGCGCGATATCCACGAGTGCCTCGAATTGCTCCGATCGCATCTCTATGCCAGAAGCAGTTAGCATTCGATGAGCGTTTTCTTGACTGAATGCGTCGTCATCCAACACTGAATTCCAGCCGATATCGCTAGCTAATAACGCTCCTAAACGATAAAGGCACACCCCAATCACTAATCGCTGACGTTGGCGGCCTTCGCCTCGCCGCGCTACGCTTCGCTGCGCGGGATTTAATCCGGCAATTTGGTACCGGCAGTACGGTTGCATAAGCTAGCGTATTGGAGTGGAGTCACCTAACCGATCATCACTTAACCAGCCACTTGAAGCCCTCGGCCGCCATTGGGCGGTATTTCGGGGCGCGTAAGCTTTTGCAAAGGCAGGGCGCGTGTGTTTGCGTACGGCTTGCCTGCGCGTTGTCCGATAGTGGACGGCTGTAAGCGCATCTCTTGCAGCCTTGCCCGGTTTTAACGTAAAGGTTCTTCTGGTGGCACGATCTGTGACGCGCGAATGTCAAGCACTGGCAAACACTGGCCTGGATTGGAGGAAGCGAGTCCCTGGTGGATTGTGCAGATGGTGCAGTACTGCACGGGGTAGTGACGACCGAGCGTGATACACATATTGAGGTGCCCAGCCTAGCTGTACGGTGTATGGAGAAGACAGAATATTAATAAGTTCGCACAGGGAGCATCGGGCATTTATCTGTATTCTGCCTGGTGCGGGTTTTTGTTCGATGTTGTTGGACGTGAGAGTATTTGCTGGCTGCACCCCAAAACCAATCCACTACAGAACTAGGCGAGGATTCTTGATGCCACGCACGAATGGCAACCGGTGCAGTTGACATTCTGACCGTGTCCGGGCAAGATCTAACCTGTCGCGAGTAGATAGACATTCAATCTGTGCGTCAGTTTCCGTGTCTATGCCGATGGTGTGTGCGATGATTGTACACGGGCGTAAGTAATTTCTCCCCCAGGCCGAGGGAAGACACACTATGCGTGTTTTCGCCTTTCGCCAACAACAGTCACATAATTGGTGGTCAATTTTACGTAAAGCTTGCAGTGCATTCACACGAAAGCATAAATTTCGATCTAATTATTCGTGGAAATGGCCGAACTGGTCAGTTAGCTGAGTAAAAAAAAAAAATGTGTACATCGGCATAATGCACTATTAGAAAGTGATGGCTACTGAGGTAGGCTCATTATATCGTTGTTCCAAACCTGCGCGAAAGGAAAGCGTACCCTGATACTGAGGGAGTATTGGTTCGATACTCCGTAACAGCGTTGTTGGAGGAAAGTTAAACATTGGCGTTTCCCTGGTACGCGAGTGGCTATTCCGATAAGCTGGGCCTATCAGGACGACATTCAAAACTCTTCAAGATCTCGCGATAATAATTAATCCGGATCTTTTTTTTTTTTTTGTTATTTCATGAAGGACGTCCTCGATCCAATATTTTATTGCACACTAAATACAGCACCCTTCAACAATCTCGTGACTCACCTAGACAACGCAGACTTCGCACTCTGACATTGGGCAAGATGGCGGCCAAACTGTTGGACATTCACTTAACTCACCTTTTAGCACACTATCTGTCAGATAATGTGGACGCTTGCTGGTGCTTTTAATTCGCTCAGCACGGAAAGCAACCACTTCCCAGGTTTGAAGGTAATTTGATTAATTGCTAGAGAACGCGCGGAAACCCCTGTTTCAACCTGATGCCGTTACTGATTGATGATTAGAGCGGTTTGTTTGTTTGTTTTGTTTGCCTTTGTCCGTGCGATATTATAGCCCGCTCGATGCAAAAACCCTCCGACAGCGGAAAGTTCAGTAATTGCGTCAAGACTTCGAGTGCCGCCAGCAGAGCAGCAGGCAGAAATCAAACCCATTCGTGCGGAAGACAGTCGGGCCTGCTTGCTGGAGCCAAAATTGGGACCATCGTTGGAAATTGGCCGTGTTGGGCGTTATTTTCCGTTTTCTCGCATTTCTTTTGCCGAATCATTTAATTGCGGCTAGCCGAAGGTGAGCTACTTGCTCGATAATTGGTTTGGGCGGATTGGGACGCTTCCCACTCGTTGCGCTTGATGATGGCACCTGTTTCACTTGGCACTCTACTTAATTTGGGTGCCTCGGATATTTCGCATACATAATTCACCCCTCGAAAGGAGTCGTCGCTGTCGGTGTGTGGATTTTCGCTGCGCGGTTAAGTATGATTCGTCCTCTCGCAACAAGCTGCCTGCCTTTGTTGGGTGGGTGAAGAAAATTTGCTCATCCCATTTCCGCCTCGCCTGAGGCACATGACAATGAAATACAGCCAAACAATGCACGCACTCATATTGATATGTGTGAGTTACGCTGAATAACCCGCTGAGGCCCCACTTCCCACCAGCCCACCAGGGCGATGTCTTTGGGTCCGTGTCCGGCTTTGGGTCCGTCGAACCGTATGGGACTTTCTCTTTTAAACGGCCATGCGTACCGTTGGTTTTTTTTGGGGGGTGGGAAATGGGGGGGGGGGGGGCTTTCCTTTTCCTTCTATCTCACGCTCTCACTCACTCACTCACTCACTCTCTCTTGGTATTGCTTTCTCCTGCTTGCACACTCTTATCGCATTGTCAGAAATCACACTAGGCACGCACTAAGGCACGCAACGGACGCGGTGCTAAAACTACAAATCACGTGCATTGTAGTGCGAAAGAGACCGTGTGATAAAGAGCGCTAAAGTGAATATCCACCCGCAACAACCGCAAACATTCATACAACGGTGCTTTGATTTCTCTTCTCACATTGATTCGATTATCTAAGATCCACTTGAGCGGTGTGCTTTTATTGCACACGGTGCAGCTGTCAACAATCGGTTGCACTAGTTTCGCCATCCGCCTTGTGCACTGTCGCCAGCGACAACGCTTTTATTGACGCCGAACTCGCCGCTCCCATCCTCACGAGTCGAGTGCGCCGTACTGAGAAATCTCACAGGACAGATAGATAAGTCCGGATTGATAAACAAGATCAGTTTCGGTGTTCAAGAGATAGTATCCAAAGTCAAGGTACGCTGGAGGCAGGTTTCCCAGCGACAAAGCAGCCATCTCCATGCACGCGGCTCGCTGGCATCCGCCCGCAAAGAGATAGCCGCTGGACGTCAGTCTCTCACACCGTACCACCATTATGAACGTGCGAAATTGCGTTATGACAGAGCCGTGCACTAACTACCCGTCTTGCGTCAACTTTATTTGCTGTACGCTTTATAGCTTCCCTACAAGTCCCACGTACGTTGTGCCTTACTGGACGCTCGCATTCCCTTGCTCGCACCTGTTCCGAAAACGGAGTCACACCGCACTCATCCATCCACTTTGGACGACTCGGTCCGGAACTACGGTACGTGTAGACATTGTGTACCGCTAAAGCTATTCGGGGTTACGAGCGAAAGTGTTAAATTTCGGAACAAACCCGACCACTGCACACTTTGCCGGAGCAGTCCGGTGTGCAGAGCTGCGCCGAGGCTGCTGTTTTTGGATGCGGATTTCAGATTTGACCGGGTAGAGCAATCCGGGACGGTATGGATAGCAGCGACAGGTTCAACCTTAGGCTGGAAGATGATGCAATCGTACGGTACCACTGTGCGAAAGATATTGACTGACATATGGACTATGATGGTTCGAAGTTAAGGCGCCATTTTTTTCGTGTAGTAATGCCCCAAGGTTCAGCTCATTAGTCTTTGCAGTATACTTCTCACTGCTCGAAATATATGCCTCAGAACGTCTTTAATTTCACGCGTGTGTGTCACCGACTCCAGGCGGTATCGGGCGTACGGTAGTGCTCTCCAAAAAAAAAGGGTTACCGGGAGGACCTCGTTTAGTACGAAGGCCTCGATTTAGAGGCTAGATTAAATGCGGAGACCGAACAGCATTTGCTGGCCGCATTTGCGCTGACCGCCGAGACGCGCAAACGCGACCAGTCGCGCGCAGGCGGCGGAAAAATCCTTTCGCCCGCCGCCGCGCTCTCTAACGCACCTGCGTGGAATGTGGGCCCAGCCGGTGCCGAGAAAAAACCGGTGGCCTAGCGAAACTGGTGGCTGCGCACGTAATGAGGCAAGTAGGGCATGCGTTCGCCACACAAGCCGCCTTATTGCCCATCCACCTAGCCAGGTGACCGCAACGCCAGACGGACATGGTGGCGCGAAGCTCGAGAACTCGTTGACGGGGTGGTTGGATGGTGTGCATGGTGTCACAGTTGGAATCCGCACCAGAGTACTAATCGCGGTGAGGCAAACTGACGCACTGGTGCAACAGAGCCAAGAACGATCTCGGCAACCGTTGGCGGTTGGAGGAGGGATCAGGTCTGTTTTACGCGCAAACCGTCAAACTGGAAATACTAGTTCGCAGACCGCCAAAGTTGGCTGGCAAGGCATGGCACGAATGCACGCCTTTAGCTGTGCATTCGTGTGAGCGCTTGTGAGCACAGCGGCACGGTTAGCTTTGGTCGCTTTAGGAGGGTGTACTAAGCGTCAAAAGAATCGTCTTCAGTATGAGAATGGAGATGATTCTGATAGTCGAAATTCTTATGTCACCGCACATTTAGGAATGTATTCAGATTCCCAGATTCTGTCGGCTACAATGTGGATATACGGGACCGATTCGTGCATCCGAATATCGCCCAAGCAAGCATCAGCAAAGAAAGAAACGGAAATTATCCGGTGGCATAGCCTTACCCAACTTAGCTGGGGCTTCAAGACATCGGCGACAGCAGGTTTTCACGTCATCTCCATCCACTGGTGACACACGGTCAATACCTTTCGGATGTTTCCCTTAGCGTTGGCTTACCTTAGGTGGCTATTATTGGAAATTGCTGATCGTCGGCAATCAGTGGAAAGGTCAGCTGGGCACGGTGCTCAAGAGTCCCGACACGCTTCAGCCGGCCGTGACAGTCCAAGCGTACAGTGGGACTTTCAACTTTATGTGTACATCCAGATTTAGATGCGACACAAATTATTGCCACCGCAAAGTCTGTGACCGTTTGCCGATGGTGCTCCGCCGTATAAACTTTAACCCTCCGAAATCGCTCAATACGTCAATGTCGGTATCATTCCGAAAAACATCTTGATAAAGTGCCATACAGCAGGGTGGATGTGTGCCTTTTCGTCCCGTGTCTTCCCGTGCGCTTACTTACTCCTCGCTAGCATCTACGCTGATTCGGTGCTGCCGATCCTGCGCAGCTGCTGGTGTGAGGCGTTTGTTGCTTTTCATTGATCTCCCTTCATTGGTCGGGTTCGGGTTGTGTGTGTGTGTTGTGATCGGTAAAAGTTGAATCGTTACGTGTCGCCATCGTAACGCACAACCGTCGCTATCGCACCGTACCGCGCTTTGCTCGTTGTTGGCGTTGTTCGCCCGTCGGCGATTACTTAATCGCCAAGCGTCATTGTCATTCGACTGGGTGTGCGCTCGTGTTTCACATTTCGGCTCCCACGTTCGTTCATTTTGTGCCGAAAGGGGGATGAACGGTACCTTGCCGGGTGGGTTGGGCCGCCAAGGGAGTTCGATTTGACTTATCGATGGAGAAAGATGGAGGACTTTTTTTGGAAAAGTATAAATAGAATTCGTTGACAGGGTTTGACCATCAGGATCTGGTTTTTTTGTGCCGTTTGGGTAATCGCTGGCGGTTGTTTTGTCCGCTTTGGTTGACGTTGCGAATGTTCTGAGCACCAGTAGAAATCTTGCTTGCATAGCAGGTGCGTTAATCGTCTACTGCTACCAAAATGTGGAATCATTTGCCCACCAACGACAGCGTTCGTTCCCTCGTTCTGTCCAAGGTTATCCTCCACCAGGCAAACGAGTAGACGAGAGACATTATTGGTTCTCGTCGAAAATTCTTCAACCTCCCAAGCTACACCTGTTCCACTGGCAGAGATTATCAAAGTTTCTTAACGAGACCGAATCAAAACCTATCAGGAAACAGATCTCGTGATCAGAGTCCGGTTTGGACGAATTTTACGATGCGGTATGATAGACGGTAGAACTACAAGTCCCATAAACCCGTATTCATGCTCCTGGCATGCCGAGTGGACTAGCAAGTTGGCAGTAAAACAAGAAAATGCCACGGGCGTTGGAATTTTTGGAGGCTCGGTATTGGGTGGCAATCGTTGGAACTGTTGCCCCAACTAACTGTTGGGTTCACATTTGCTCGGTGGTGTTACTCAGCCGCGAGGTTCAATGAAGTAACGGCGGTGTGCACAGTGCCCAAGAAAATCTGAAACATCCGACCAACGTGCGCGGTGTGTCCATTAGCCCAAACAGGCCACATCTAAAGAAGAGCATTAAAATCGCATGTTTACCGATTCGCGGAGTGTGATCGCGCGAATGTGAATCTGTAATGAGATGTTTGTCCGGTTGTGGATGGTCGAGTTGATGCTGGGGTACGGTGCCTACTGCCCTGCGCACCAAAGCGGCTAGACGAGTACGCTAATGAAGGCTTTGCAGCTTGGACGAGTTTGGAGTTTTTTGGAGGGGGGGGTCTATATCATTAGGACTCGGTGTTTATGCCAACAAACTAACCTCCGCTACGTTTCGGCTTGCTTACCATTTTTTTTTTTTTTTTTTGCAGAAATGCAGTTCAACTGTGAGCCTGCATCCCTGTATGCGAGGGTACAGCTCCGTGCACACACAGCAACCGGCCGGACCGATACGGGAGTACAACATCGACCCATACATACTGCTGGAGGACGAGCTGAAATACATCTTCGAGGACATCAGGCAGGTAAGTGTCGTCCATTCACCGAAACCCAATAGACCGCGCCTATCTAGTTCAGGGTTTCCCCGTTTTAATTGTCCAAATCAAAAAATCAATAGGAAAGCCGGCGGATCACTCGACTTATTAACGAAATCCAGGGCTGCACAACCTCGGTTGCGTTGCAAATCTATCTTCAATTAAATTTTCGTCTCCTTTTAAATCTAAAAATTTGATTCCACCTTCATCAAATAGCGAAATAGGCTAAACAGCTGCTCCAAATTACTACCTCTTGAGTGAGTGAGTGAGTAGCTGAGGTGCATCGTTACGACTAATTATTTTAAAAAAAATGTAAACAAGCAATTAAATGTCAAGTCTCGTTAATTACATTTAATTAATTCGCCATTTTTAAACGTTTTCAAACACTCATTTCGAGCTGTTAACTATAGTTTTGCATACAAAGTCACTCTTGAGTGGTTGTTTGCAGCTTACCAACTACTGTCAACCACATTGCCTTGCTGTCGATTATTAACGTTGAGGGGGGAAAAAAAACGTGGTGAAACGAAGGTGAGAGAAGCATAGATAGAGAATAGAAAGAAAAAAATCTATACATATATCCATTTAGTGGCATTTGTGCGCCTGTGTCGGAAAGGCAAAACGTTCGGTGAATAAGAATGGCGGGCGCGCGTTACGCTTAATTTGTGGCGCGTTTTTATTGCGAGTTAATTGCGCCCCGATTTATGACAGCCCCAACCCCCGTTAGGCGTTTGTGTGCCTGTGTGTATAGGAATTTGGTGTCATCGTGCTTGCAACATAACGTTTTCGTTTGCTTCTCCTTTCTCTCGGTCTCATTCTCTCCCTCTCTCTCTCTCTTTCTCGCTGTCTGTCCTCATTGGAGCATCTCTATCATCAATCAGAGGTGTCAAATTAATTATTGAGGTTGAAAATTTTTGGTGAATTGTTGTTTAGGGTTCGTTTTACATATGGAAGAACCCTTACTTCCAGATGGCATATAGCAACATGTATCAATTTACGGCTAATTTTCAAGTCGCTCTTGGTATGTCACTTTTATCATGCGAGCGAGATATTGAACCCTGAATCACACATACACAACAGACGCTAACTGATGTGAGGCTCTTCGTGACCGATGCTCGGTTTGTGTAATCGACGACCCGGTTTCGGAATGTTGTTTCGAATCGAACGGTTTTATTAGCAAGCCACCACCAAGCGCGTATCATCATCACCGGTTGGCCCCGAACCATTGAAAAGCCTAAAAGAAGCATCCCAAAAGCTCACCACTAGCGCTACAGGTTCGTTTCGGGGCGACTATCGCATGCGGGGTTTATCAATTTTATCACGAAAAAAAAAAACGATAATATCACGCAATCTGGAACCTAACCAATTTCGATATTCGTCGAGAGAGGATAGCTATTGTAACACCACATTGCTACATCGTGCAAACTACACGCGTGTGAAACGCCGGCCCGCCGTACGAGCGGTCGGGCAAACATCGATAATCGTTTGCCGCGCTTAGCTATCTCGAAACACAGCATTTCGATGGTTTTGCAGCGCAGAGACGAATCCTTACCGCTGTTCGGTTCAGGGTCACCGCTGAAGACATCGGTGCGCGGTGCTATATCATCCGCCAACAAAAAAAAAAAAAAAATGGACACCCCAAAATTGGTCTCGGGATGCTCGCTAGGGCCGCTAGGTGCCGCGCTTCTAATGCACGGAAGTAGTGCTGGGTGCAAAAGTGCAACCTCCCTGGGGGCGGCGGGTTGGTGGGTGGGTTTTTGGTTTTCGGTTTGTTTGCACATCTAGCTCTATGTGTTCTCGTCGGATCGGTCGGGGCGTGGTCTACTTCAAGGCTGTTCGGAATGTTTCGGAATGAATATTTCTGGAACCCCAAAAATCCCACCACCGCGGGGTGGGAGGGCCGAGCGAGCCTTATGGTGAGCTACCATCTCTGAGATCATCGGTCTGGGAAGGGCGTACCGGATGAGCAAACGCAATCTCGCTTGTTGATTGCTGGTGCGATTGCTTTAGAAAATTGGTTTTTCGATGCCTGACGCGCGCTTGAAGATACAGCGCGAGGTAATCCAAGGTGAGTGACGAAAGCTGTCGCCCACCGTCGCGTTGTGTCGCTCATGTATGCATGGGGGCCATCGTTCACTTTCATGGTCACGGCAATGAACTGCAGCTCGGATAGGCAGAGCAGCGTGCCCTAACCACTGAGGCAGGGGATGGAAATCATGTCGGTGGACCCGGTTGTTCCTAATGGCGGGATTTTCCCCATCGGGACAATCCCCGGAAGACATTCTATCCCTGCAGTCGGCTAGAACTCGCTGTTTATTCACCCTCGAGAAGAATCCCGGAACGAAACAGGCTGGCAATTATGTACAAAGAATAGTACCGAGTGAAGTTATCTCCGCGCCGAGTAATGGTTCGCATCCGTTCCATCTTCGTCGCCCAAACCCACGGGTAGTACACGCCACACGGGACCAGTGCTGTCGTAAGCCTTGGTGCCCCGTGTACTCCACACACAAACACACCACTCGGGATCGGGTTCGTCGCATAAGTGTCCCACCTTTTCTGATCATCTCTCTTGTTGCCTTGTTTTTTCTCTCCCCTACAGGAAATCAGCCGCGCGACAAATCACCAGGAGCTGAACAAAATAGCCGTATACTACTTCGATGGACAGGGCAAAGCTTTCCGACCGATGGTGGCAATACTGATGGCAAAGGCACTGAACTACCATATGCACAACGAAAACAGGTACGATTTAATGTCGACCCTAAACAAAAGCCAAATAAAAAAAAACAAAAGCAACCATGAACAAAACAAACCCCTCCCGGTGGGCTGCGACCGCAGAAAATCATACTACAACTGTGGTTCTCGTGCATCATTGCTGAACCCGGATAAGACCGCCGTACTTCTGACCGTGACCCATGACGTTTCGGCCATTGGCACCTGAAGATGCAGTGCATGGGGGATTTGTGCGTTTTTTTTTTATTGTCCTGGAGATGCACGAACCCGTACGAAGGTGAACCGGAATGGGGTGGTTTTTGCAATACCCGGGCGCGTTATCCTTCGACTGCGGATGATATTCACGGCAGCATCTTGCGCACCTGCGTCCTCTCAAGAAGTCAACGACACGCGGACGTGTGATGTCAGGCGGCGGGGGAGGGGGGTTAGGGGGTACGCCCCTTATCTCACACAGCCCCACAAACAGCCTACCCGTTTGTGAAACGGGTGCTGAGAAAGTTCGGTGACCAGCCCGTTTTGTGAACCGGGAAGCTTGAAGAAATTATACGTCAGGTGTCAAATCACGTACAACGGCCCAAGATATCCTGGTCTGTTGGGCATTTTTCTTGTAGCTTGGTCGTTGCTTGCTGGTGGTGGCAATTCTACAGCCAGCCCGATCGAGAACACCCTAAGATTAATGCTGTCGCCGGTGTGTTAAACTTGTTCCTCTCCTGTGGAAGGTATGTGAGAACTCACTCACCGCCAATTAGACGCTGCCCGCCGTCCGAAAGCTAGTTTCCGAGAACTAGCCACCAAAAGATGACAAAACGTTTATTGGTGGTGTTTGGTGCTTTGCTGTCCGAAATTTACAACCCCGCCCCGCTCCCAAAAACCTAATCCGGTTCAACGGTGTGTTTTTTTTTTTATTTAACCCCGTCTTTGGCTGGACGCCCCGGGAGGAAAAGCAGCTGAGGACCCTCTCATGCATATTTATGACGGTGGTTTTTAAGGGTTTGCCGCCGGCGACGATAAATTGCTGGCCCGCGCACCACCTGTGAAAAATGTTCACCCTGCCCCTCTCCTGCGCGATAGAAATGCTGATTGAATGAGGCATGCTGCATGGGATATCCATGCTGGTGCGATTCAAGAATTTTTGGCTTTCGCAGCAAGAAAATTAACCAATGTCCCAACCACGCCAGGGCAAGGATTAGTCCGTCCGGGTTTTGTTTGTCATTTATTGTTTCTTTCGTGGCAAGGCTTGGCAAAGAAGTAATTTGCAGCTGTGTCTACCGCCAAGCGTTTGCCCAGGGAAGGTTTGGAAACCTATTTGCATAAACCTGCCGGTCTGCTGTATAATGCGCGATTATGTGCGGTGTGTACCGGACGCTTACTGTCACGGCGGTACGCTGATTGTTGGGAAGACTTTAACGGCATAGCGCATTATAACCTCCCGTACATTACTCATCTTTCGCCTGCTGGATGTGAGTCAGCCTAGGACATCCTAGACATTGTAGAGTTCCGATTGTCTGGCGTGCTTGCAACGGATTGTAGCTGTATCTAATTCTTTCTTCTTAAATTTTCTCCTTCTCCGGTCCTCCAGCAACATAGTGAACGCTCAGCGACAGATAGCAATGATTTCGGAGATGATTCACACTGCCAGCTTAGTACACGATGACGTTATCGACCAGTCGTTTGCTCGGCGAGGTAAACCGAGCGTCAACGTGCTGTGGAACCACAAAAAGGTAATTCTTTCAGCTGCACATCTTGTCATTGTCATCAAACTGCGGTAGCCGACACTTGAACAGACTCGATTCCGGTTCGATCTGGATCACTGGGTGGAGACATCTTGACGTCAACGTTTCCCCGCGTGGGTAGACTGCCGGTGCGAAACGTTTAGAACGTTTGGTGCAGTTTGAGCCTGTTCGTTTCGCACCCCGCACCGGGTTCGATCCTCAGTTCAGATTCAGTTTGACGTCAGAGTGTGGAACGATTCCGAGTTGCGGATGGTGCGTGAGTGTGCGATGATCAAACTGCAATCAACTGGCTGGTATCTCGCAAAGGAATGGAAAGATCTGATCTGTGTCCTCCTCCCCCCACGGGGAAATCCCGGAATCCCATTGCACCCCAAGACGCGCCGGGAGTAGTAGATGTTCAGGAACGGCAATAGCTTTAATTTAAATAAACATAACGCAACGCAGTTTTGGGACATGGGCACGCGAGATGCCCTGGTGTTCGTGTTACGTGACGGATGACGGATGGATCGCAATCTCCTGCGGTTGTGGCGGACGGTCGGTGCCGCGAAAACATACGCGAACAATCGATTAACAGCCGAATCGTGACCGAAATACGGAAACGGAACAGGGGCACCAGCGGCACGAACTGCGGCAGAACATGCGTGTGTCTGTGTGGCATGTCTACATGTGTACGAAATTAGCAAAGTGCGCCAACCGGATGGATGTTGCGAGCTGATGTCGAATGCGTTCGAGCGATGGGACGGCAATTAAGGTGGCTGCCGTTCGTTTGGTATTCTGCGCGTGGACATTCTCCCACCTTTAGACGTGTACTGGTGGGCGACCTTGGTTATGAATGGTCGCTCTTTGCGAACAGCTAGTAACGCACTTAGATCCGCCTGAGTTCATTAGAAGGATAATGGATGGCGTCTGTAGTTCGGGGCTTGGGTTCGCAACACTTCCCAGTATCAACAGATACGCTTGAACGTGTAGTTTGATGGCGTGCTACGCATATGCCGTCCTTGGTTGTGGCAGGCTAAGGTCCGCGATAGTTTGTAGAATTTGGGAAGCCCTAGGAATTCTTGATGAATCGATGTGCATTAGAAAGATTTGTTTTTAAGATCTATCAATTAATGTAGAAAATCCTGAGTTCTTCTTGGCTTAACGACCCTACAGGTCATGCGTGCCATCTCATGGCTTACTAGCCGTATTTAAAACACTTAGTTAGATGGTAAGTCCCAACTTCATAGCGTGTTGAGCTTATGCTCTCCTTAGTTGGTTAGGTTAGACAAAGACAGTAGATAGCATTTAAGATGGCCTAACAAATCTTGCTTTATTTTTGTGTATTACAAACATCTATGATTTTCTGTCAAGTTGTTCAAGAGCTCCTAAAGCGTATTGGACGGATAATGGATTTTTAGGAGGTCCTTGAATGTTTGAAATTCTTAGCACATCAGGAAGTTCTAGCAATTCTTGATGTATCAGGTCGATTGCAACAGTCTCCAGGATTAAGATTTCGCAGAAACAACCGATTTCCCTTCTACCGATTAGAGCTGTCGGTGTGAAAACCGGAACACGGACCAAATAATGCAGAACGCATCAACATTCCAGCTCTGTTCCAGCCGGACGCACGGACATCGCGCACATAATGGGGACGATAAAATCGTTACCGTGCGCAGGATAGTGCGTGTGTTAAATTTTTGCAACGTTCCTGCATAAACAATGAGTGCACCGTTTCGATACTCGTTTTTTTTGCCCGTACCCGTTCGACCGCTAGTAGAAAATTGAAACATTAGTAGAAACCGAGGAACCGCAGGTATGGAAACTGCTATCCGCTATACGCATGGCCAAATTTGGACCAGCCCGGGGCGAAGGCGTGAAAAAGGTTTAATATTGACACTACGTGCAACGTCGGGTGTGCATACCGAGCGCGGTACGGATTGGAGTAAGTCGCGGTAAGAAAGTAAAATTTACGATCCATTGAAATTGATGCCGAGACCGAGGATGGGTACGGTGGGTAATTTGTTGCAATCGGTACGATACGATCGCCACACCAGTGTTGCCGGTGTCACCTGCTGCGCTTGGAAAGAAAGCTTACTGTCCGCAACCCGTTAAGTACTTTAACCTGCCAGATAGGAAAATTCGCACCTGAGAATAGCGTCCATTTTTATTTTTGGAGCATACTACGACCTATGGAATCTTCTCTTTCTTGTGTAGTGTATTGGCTAAAGCCTGTGTTGGATTAGTGTGCGCGTGTCGATCGCCAGCTGGACAAAGTCTTCGAAACGTTATCGTGACATTTAGCTTGCGTCCTCTGCATCCTTTGCACCACTTGGCTACCTTTATCCTTGACGGTTCGTTTCATCATCCCGCAGTTATTTAACGATTTCGGTTACGCACGCCGCCGCGCTGGATTTTACGTCTTTGCGTTCAGCTTCATCCTTCACTCACGCAATCGGTTTCCTTCTGCTTCCTTTACGCTTCTTCTACGCAGGTGACGCAGGCCGGTGACTACATCCTTGCCGTTGCCTCGATGCTGTTGGCCCGCCTGAAACACGACGAAGTGACACACATCCTCAGCCAGGTGAGTAAACGTTGCAGACTGACCTTAATCTTCGCTCTTATCAACCGGGATGAAGCATCCCTCACTATTGCGCGTTAGCATTAGAAGCATAATTGCACCATGTAAAGCCATGTTGGAAACATTTTGCCGTTGGAACTGCGACGCGGAAAAGCGTCTATTGGTGTCCGCCGCGAATATAAGTGAGAGTTTGGCCCGAGAGCAGCAGAACGATGAGTAAAAACCAAGAAGAAAGCTTACTGGTTGTGTGCGACATCTTTGAATTTTTGTGAAAGTTGCGTGACAGCAGCCACACACACACACACACATCCCGCAAGTAAACAACATGCCCAACGTTTCGCACTCGCACCCCATTTCGAACGCCTCCCCGCCTCCTCTGGATCAACAATGGATCAGACCTGCGGGGGAAAGCTCTCTCTCTCTCTCTCTCTCTCTCTCTCTCTCTCTCTCTCTCTCGTGAGGCGTACTGAAGTCTCTCTTGAATTATGTCTGCCCGGAGGGTCCACGGCCTTTTTGTTGGACTTGGATTCCACGCGCGATCGATTGAGATCTGATCTGCCGGTGTTCATCTTAAGCAGTTTCGCTTGCCGTGGCTTGCTGATTGAATGGTGTACACCGGTGCAAGAACTATAGTATTTTAGCGACAAACAATCTGCGACATAAAGTAAGAAGCTTTATTTTGCCATTTTGTCGATATCAGGTGAAAGTTGTCTGTCTGATTTGATGCCTCCTGATGTCATCCTGCTGTCATTGGACGGTGGGGAGCCTGTTGCCAGGTCTCACTGACACGAAATCAATTTAGCGAACATCCACCATTAAACTATATTAATTAAACAACCAACGAACGTTGTCGTCCGGTGTGTGTTGCCCCTTCGCAAAGAGGGGGGGGGGGGGGGGGGGGGGTTGTGGAATTCGAAAAATGCCATCCAAATGATGACTACCGCGGGAAGTCAGGCTAGTATCTCCTCCCTTCACTTTAAAAGTTCGTCTCCTCACCCCTTCCTCCCTTCCCCCCTTTTCCACCCCCCCCCCCCCCCTTCTCCTTGTCCCCATTGCACAGGAATGAATCATCCCGCATAGCTTCCTTTCACTCTCTTTACACTCGTCGCTCGTCGGCCCCGTACCTGAGCCGAAAAACTTTCGCAGCTCGAAACCGCGCCACGGAAACGGAAAGGAATTTCTCACGCTCGCTTCGAGCGTATCGTATCGAGGTCAGATTATAGCACATTCTTACCCAGCAGTCAACACGTGAACGATAGGGGGGGGGGGGGGGGGAGGAAGTGGTTTTGTGGATGACAAAAACACACTCCAAAAGCATGCATTTCTCCAAGAAAGAAACAAAAAAAAATAAAAACAGGAGAACTTTCGATGGTAAAGACGAATACTAAGAGGTTTGTGAGGCGAGCAGAAAAAAAAAAACACAAAACAAAATCTTAACAGCTTCACATAACGTTAAACCTACCAACCCATATGTGTCTGTAGGTCTGCAGTATTTTTTTTTTGCCTTCTTAAATTTCGCTTTTCGGTTCGTCGCGAAATCGCGTTCACTCGATCCGGTTGACGATCTCCTGCGTGTGTGCCTTGCGTGCCTGTGTGTATGTTTTTTCTCCTCCACTCGCTTCTTTACAACATTTTTTTTTTGTTTTTGTTTCGCTCGAGTCATCCATCCTGTTCGCGTACAACCGATACAGTTATATCATGCGGTGGGCAAGCATGATTGCTGCTGCTCTCGGTGCTCTGGCTCTGATGGCTGATGATGGGGGGGAGGAGGTCGGATCGATTGCGCCGCATTTTTGCGGCAAGTCAAACGTAAGCAAATGGAGCTTTTCGTTGGTCCATTTTTTGCTGCCCTCTCTTCTTTAAGTAATGACACGTACGTGTCTATGCGTGTGTGTGTGTGTGTGTGTGTGTGTGTGTGTGTGTGTGTGTGTGTGTGTGTGTGTGTGTGTGTGTGTGCTCACCTGCTTTGCGATAGTGTTGATTACTAATTTGCACATAAGAGCAGCTACGATTGCGTTGCTCCAGTCGCAATGCTTATGTAAAGTTCTTGCTCACGTTACATTTGTAAGGTTATCTGCTAACCAACCATTGATTTGATCAATTTGCGCATTAGCATTCATCTAAACCTGCTATCGCTCACCCAAACAGTCATAATTCGATGCAGAACCCTTAAAAGACATTGAAAAATTGCCCTTTTAATCGCGTGGAAAGGAAAAGACATGAAATATTTGAGAGACCCGAGAAACCCGATTATTCGTTCTTTTGTTGTTGTGATGCCACAAGAAACTCCACGACAACCTGTGTTGGTTCAATGTATGAAAAATTATGATACAAATAAGACGATTTACCACACACTTGGAACGCCTGGAAGGTTTGCAAGGGTTTAATTTCTGCAACATTTAGTGACCTTCTTGGTGATTTTCCGCCAAATAAGATGTGCTGTAAAATTGGCAAATCATTCTTGTGTGTTGTTTTACACATTTGATTGTAATAGTGGTGCACAAAACGTGCACAAATCACGCATAATGCCGCGTTCGTTCAATGTACCGCACCGTGGAGTACGAAAGACTTCAACGCTCCTAAAAAAGCGACGAACCCTTAACTGGTAATCCAGATTTGTGAATCGGTGCAATTTCTGGCGATGGCATATGATGGATGCGTTCGATTGTGGTGAATCGAACAACCCCTCTCCCCCCCCACCTCATCTTCCCCTTTCCTGCACCGGAGAGAGTGAGAGAAATAAATCACCTTTTTTCATATATTTTTCCTGTGTTTACTTCCTTTCGCTTATGAAAGCTTTTCGAACAAGAAAAAAAAAAAGGCAAAACAAATCGCTTGAAGCGATGTTAAAGACGACGGCAGGATATGGGTCGGAGCCGGAAGCTCATTTGTCACCCAGCCCTCGCTGGTGGGATGTGAGATGTCGTGTGGGAAAAAAAAGACAAAATTGTGTCACAAACACAAACACAAACACAAACAAACCACTAGATCGAGCCGCTGGCCATTTTCCGGGGGATCCTCCTTCCCTCCTCCCCTCCCCCGCGCCTGCTATGATATAATTGTGATTGTGCGGATGGAATGGTTGGAAAAATGTGTAACATAATATTGGAAAACCCCAAAAGCGTGACACACACTCTGCCGCAAACCGAGAAGAAAGATGGTGATTGTCGCATCGTCGCGTATCATTCTTGCGTGCGCTTGTGTCACGCGAAACACGCGCAAAGTGTAGTTGCGCGTTGGCGTTGGAATGGCTATTTCTTCACCCTCTATTCACGTGCCCTTAATCTCTTGCTCTCGCTGTCACCTTTGCTCACTGTATTTGCTATCAGAAAGCGGAGAGAGGACACACTAACTGTAGTCACAAATAATAATAATAATGTCACAGCGCTCTGCGCCGGTGGTGTATTGCGAAACGGGACACGAACAAAAGACGCTCTAAAGGGCATGGGAGAAAAAAGAAGGAAAACCCTTTTAATTGCAAACAGAAGGTGCTGCTGCTAAGCGTGATGGCGAAACTGAACCATGGGATGCTAGTGCACACCGATGAGTTTGCCATAATTGCCTTTCGAAGGCATGACAAATAACGTACTTATGTCACAGCAGCAGGCACGAGCGAGCGCGTTTTGGTTTTTTTTGTTTGTGATGATTTAGTTGGGAGGTTTTTGCTTCTTGTACACACAAAAATCACAAGGAAGATGAGCTCGCTTGGTGCACTGTTTATGATTTATTTATTTGCAGGTTTTATGTCGAACAAAACACACAGGAAAAAGCTTGAAAAGCAAGCAGATACATAATTCAGTCCATAACAAAACTATGCGAATAGATGTGTATTTTTCTTATTCCATTCCATCCCATCCCATGTAACATTTCCGTCACCTGTAGACGTTTCAAACGCGTTTCTGTTTGTAAATTAGTAGACTGCTGTACGTCGTGTGCTATGAATTATTTGCATTGAGCGCAGTTCGGGACAGTCCGGTGTTAAAGGCGACAGACTTGAGCTGTAGTACAAAAATTCTTCTGTACAAAAATAAGGTTCATCTCAGCTTTTTCTGCAGCTCAATGTATTATTTTAAATCATACTTTCAAGCAAATTTAGTTTCCCACTATGTAGTCTGGATGCATTCCATTTTAAGATGCTGTAGTTTATAATTTTTATTTCATGTTGGAAAAATATCTTTCAGTTATTATCGAAATATGCTTATTTTACCTTATTTTAAACAACTTGCAAGAACACAATCTGGACGGAATAATCTGTTAGGCTTTATGCCCAAAGCACCATCAATAACTCTTCATTATAATTATTTTTTTGTCGCAATTGTTGCTGCTGCTTCTGACTGATTGCCTGTTTGTGAAGCCTTTTCCGCTCACTTCCGGGCGAACGGAGCACGCGAGGAGGGGCCCGACCGCTGACAGTGGTTGAAAGTGCAACAGCCGTACATTAAGCTTGACAGTAATGAGCAAATGTAATGTAAAATCAATAAAATAGCAGCAGCAGCAGCATTGAGCGAGAAGAAGGCGCGAGAGGGCTGAGAACCATTTGGGGACGGGGATGGAGCGTTCGGTCGGTGAAATAGAATCGTCGTAGCCGTCGTCCGCACTGACATTAAGTGCTCATTTAGACGGATCGTAAAGATCATCCTACCCGACTGGTTTTGTTGCGCCATTTGTGCCAGCCGCCAGCGCTCATCATCGCCCGTACGCGGTGCATTGTATTGGGTGGCTTAAGCAGTGCGGGCAACAGCAACGGCTAATAGCAATAATAGGCGCGAGCAACAAAAATCGCCTGAAGGCGATAAAAGTACATGAAAATCGATGCAAACCATGGCCATGGACGTGGGGTCTTTTGATTTACTCGCGCGCACACACAAAAAATCTAAATCCATCCCCCCCCCCCCCCCCCCCCCGAGGGGGGGGGGGGGAGTAGATGTAATAATGTTGATGAATTTTTGTATTCGTGTAACGCTTCCGGTGCTGCGAGATGCGTTCCGTGTCATTCTGACACGATGAACGGTCGTGTGGAAAAGCAGCACACGAAACGAGCAGAAATCTACAATTGGAAACGAATTCGCTTCGAACGTCGATTACCTTCAAACGGAGCTTTTTTTTTTTTGGTTTTTGCCTCCCCCCTACCCCGCGGAATTGTGAATTAGTGGGATTTTTGTTCCCCATCTCAAAAACAAAAACGAAAGAACAGTTGAAAGGAAATCATAATTCAGCTTAATTTGCTGCTGAATCGTTGCTCTTGGGGCTCGCAGTAGGAAGGATTTCCGTTTTGGTTTTTAGTTTTTGGGGGATGGATTGGAAGAAGCTAAAGTAAATGAGCGCCTTTTGAAACATTCACCTCACTTAGCTAACAATTTGACCTACTCAAGCACGAACTGTTAATAGATCGTTAGCAGAGCAAGAGTAGGTGCCGAAATCGATGCGAACGGCACACATTTTTCCTTCCTTTTCGATTGAACCGTAACGGAAAAGTAACGGATTGAACTTTCCATTTCACTTGGACCGTTCTAAGCCTGCAAGCATGTGTGTATGTGTGTTTATTCTCGTACCGAACAGCTTCTCAATGTGGGACACTGAACCGGCTTCAGGCCTCCGGACGCCGACACGGTTACGAGAACGAGCTCACGGAGCTTAATGATGATTGCCGGTTTCGGGTGTTTTGCAACACCCGTGCGACGTGGCGTACGAAGCAGCAAAGCCAGAACAGTGTGTGCCAAGACCAGGACATACAATCAATAGCAGCGGAAATAACCTTTTCGCTCATCTTAATCGCTCAATCTACCGCTGCCAACCGGCGGCAGAATTTGTCGATTCAATTAATGTGCCGCGGGCCAGCAATCACAATTTCAAGGTAACAGCAAACAAAGCACCCTTTTGCGTGCTTTATGCACCACACTGTAGCTCTGTGTACGGTACTTTACGAACCGAAGCGCGTTTTTGTTGCTGTTGATGTTGTGTGTTTCAATTTCTGTTTTGTGCTTCTTTTCTGCTGCGCAAGCGAATCAAGAACCAAAATAAAATCATAATAATCACACATTTTCGGATTTGGGTTTTCGTAAGCGGTGGCAACAAAAAAGCAAGCAGATTGCAATGCGGCACTATAAGACCCAAGCTCCCCTCCGCCCCCTTTCGTTAGTCAATCGATTTTTTGTTTGCAAAAACCGTGTCCCCCTTCCAGGGTTGGGGGAGGGAAGGATGAGAAGGAAGGGTGGGTGGGGGGGGGGCGGTTGAGGAAGGTAGAAAGGGAAAGGAAACACAGAACGATGCAGTTTCTTCCTCCCCCGACGGGGTAAAATCCATCGCGAATGCAACGAAAAGAGCAAAACCGATCGAAAGACTTAAACGAAAACCCCGTAAGCGACGAACCCTTCTTTTGCTCTTACACGACTAGCGCGACAGCCCCAAATGCCAGTCGGCCGAGTCGCGTGGGTCAATCCTTTACGGTGCTCAAGGTCGCGGACACAGCGAGTTCGCAAGGGGCTACCGTTCTCGGCTTTTATCCGTCTGTTCTACCCAACATAGCTGACAGTGGGGATGCGTTACGGCCAGTGCGTTTTGTTTGCTTATGTTTATGCTTTTTTTTCTCTCTCTCTCTTGCCCGCACCAACCATTTACTTTTCTAATCATCAACAATCGCATCAACCACCGATGGCGGGCAGTGCGGATGGCCATGGTTTATCAAACTGTTCGGCTGCAATTTTCCAACCCAACCGGTCCCTGGCAGCGGAGGCGACGGGCAGGCAGATGATGATGTTGCTGATGAAAAATAAAACAAAATCATTGACCCACATATGGGCTGTACCCATCCCGCCCTACCCCATCGGTTCCTTCATCTCTTTTTCATCGCTCGTCGTTAAAAAAAAATAAAATAAACGGTGCATTCTTCCGGCGTTTGGTGTGCGATGTAACGGTGCCTATTACAACAAAAAGTGATCGCACAAGGTGACCTTGGTGGGGCTAGATGATGATGCTGATGTGCTTGGCTTTTACACACACGCACACACAGAAGAGGAGGGCAAAAAATACGCGAAATTAAATGCTGGGAAAATCTTGCACCTTTGAGGCCGGTGGTGGAGCGTTGCGATAGACTTACAGTGATGGGCAAAACATTAGAAGCAATCTAAGTCAAACCATTTTTAAAAAAATGCTTATCTTTATATCGTAACCTTTCAGGAATAATTTTCTTTTGATTCTCAGCTCTTCTTGAGCTGATTTTGTAACAAAATTTGTCTAGGCAGTTGCTCCTTGATTCTTTCGGGAATTATACATATAACCCTTTTTTAAATAAAAACCTCGAAGGATGATGACTTAAGCTAGAAAAATATTTTTTTTAGTAAGCTGCTGTTAAATATTCGAGCTTCTATAGCCAATAAATGGCCGGAGTGACCTATCAGGTCGTTAAGCCAACACAAGTGAACAGAACTTTACGAGCTGTGTCGTTTGGTGCCATTCTCATGACATGACTAACCCACCAGAGCAGCTTGACGTCTCTACTTGGCAGCGCAATGGTGGATTCGTTACCATTAGAGTTCACCAAAAATCCTTCTGAGCATCTTCTTCTCGTAAACATATTTCGTTCGTTTTGAATAGAGTCCTTGTCTCAGGGACGTGTGTGAACAGAAGTGTAAATGGAGCGCAAAAATCCAGCCTCGCTTGTTACGACCAGTATTTTGAGTGGAGAAGTTGATACATAGTTTGTGGCTCTTCATACAAATGATATCTACATCATCAGCTCCAGAAGTCTTCACCTACGAATCCCGGGTGGCCATCCCTAGCGCCAGCTTTAAGAGACGACAGTCAAGTAGTTGAAATTGCTTTAATTTCTGCACCACAAACGGACTTCAAAGACTAGATTAGTCTTATTGTAATGTCCATCACTGTATATCGTTAGCAGTCAGTGTTGAGCTACATTCATAAATGCACCAATTTACCAATCTGCTAACGGGAACACAAAAGAAGACTACCCCTTTTTATAACCATGTGATCTCCCCCGAGCGAGTGGTCTTCTTGCATGATGATCGTGGTCAACACGTGGTCAACTACGACAAAAGAAGTCATTATTTCTGTGCTCGGTTCAGCCTAGGCATGGAACATTCATTCGAATCAAATTGCGCGAGGTTTGCGGGCATGGAATGGGCTGGAGAATTCGGAGAATATTTGCTTCCCTGGTACATTGTTGCGTGTGGTAAACCAACGCACCTGTGCTGTGGTGTTGATTGAAGGAAGCAGAAGCAGTTGAGATTCGCTAATTAATACGGCCAACAGTACCAACAGTGCGGCCAAGACCTTCTTGTTTGTAGCCGTGCAACATTCGGGCTGGCTTATGGCGATGTGTGTACAAGCCTGCACGATTTGTTTCCGCTCCAGCCTCCATGCTTCAAACGCATGCTTGAAGATGCTGCTGATGGGGCCCCGATCGAATGGATCGAATTGGTTTGCCTCGCAGCAGAAACATCAACAAAAGAAATCTGGCAGAAAGCTTGCCGCGCAGTAATAAAAGCAAACTTGAAGCACATTTAAAAAAAAGCTGCATTTGTTTTGGTGGTGGTCCGAACGATTTTGGGTTAATATCACGAGGTACCGTGATGATGACAGGTTCCGCGCGAAAAGACCCTGACGTTCAGTAAACCGGCAAAGTAAATGTCTTTAAAAATATATTTATGTATATATTGTTTCGAGCACCAGCACGAATGAGATTTCGCCATGGCTAGAAACAAACAGACCAAATCATCTTCACCTCTCCAACCCGCCCCCTCTTCGCCCCTGCTCCCTTGTCCTTCTCGTCCTGTCCTGTCAGAGTAAACAGAGCGTTCGAACCGTCATCATCGAATTAGTTTCGCTTTCGATTTTTGTTGTTGAATTGATGTAATTGCTTGCGCGCTCCGACCAGGAATCGGTTTAGTTCTCACGGTCAGCTGTGTGTGTATTTTTTGCTAACTGTTTAGTGTAAAAAAACACACACACAGCAACTCGCACAGAAACAATAGACATGCATTAGCACGCGTGTTTGTCGCGTGTTTTCAAGTACATTTGATTAAATTGGTTAAACATTTTCTGCACCAAGGCGCGAGGATTCATGCTGGTTTTGTTTTTCTTCTATGGTTTCGCAAAATCTTTCTGCCTGTCTGTCAGGCGTGAAAGGTTACGAGAATGGGAGGACGTAAGGGTAAACATTGAGCGGATAATTTGATACACTCACTTATCCTCTAAACTGCTCACGGTCGAAACAGCCGCGTGTAGGTCTACCAATCAACGGAACAGATCACTTCACACTTAATTTAGATTTACAGCAACGCTCTGTCCACCGTTCTAAGATGTTTGGAGAATGTCATATGATGTCAAAAATTCTTCCAAGGACTTTCCTTTATTAGTCTTCAAATTTCTTTGGAGGTTATTATATGAAAGAGCTCTTCAAATTGATGTCCTTAACTTGATGCTTAAAGTCCATTTCGGTTTTAATTGCTTATCCTTCATAAATCTCGCGCGCTCTCGATAAGTTGCGGCATTTCTTGAATGAGGGTTTGAGGCTCTGCCCATTATAGTAGATTCTCACATAAAACGTCACGTTTTTTCTATCCAGAATTACTACCACTCTCGGGGAATTACTTCAAGGACTCTTCGAGTTTTGACCGTCTGACTGCCGAATCAGATGACTCTGACTTTACAAACCTTCTGGTCTAAGATGAATTCTTCTTTTCTTCTTCGTTGGTTCTAAAATCTGTAGAGATCTTGGCTTGCGATTACTTTCTTCTTCGACTTGATTCTATCCGTAGCTATCCAACTCTGTATATGACTTTAGTCATCAGTAAATGATACAGTGAAGTTCTTTCGGTAAGACCTTAGGTTATTTTCTGCACAAGCTTCCAAGTATCTATATCACCTTAAATGCCACAAGCTTCAAAGATAGAACTATGAACCAACGCAAGATTTTCCAAACACCCAAGAAGCCGGATGTCTGACACCTTGGATCCGCAAACGTTTGCTGGTGCATATTAATGCGCTGCCGACGTTTAGCATCACATTAAAATACAGTTTCTTCCCTCATCAACTTTTCAACACATTCAACTTTAACTGCAACAACAAAAAAAGCCTCCACAATTGCCAAACAAAGCGTACAATTGTAGCTGAGCGGTGGTGCGATTAAAAAGAAACCATTAGACCAAAGTCTCTCACTTGAAGTAGGACTTTGTTCTGGTGGAATGTTTACCATTCGGGTTGACGAATGCAAACAACAAGTTTGGCAGAGTTTTAAGCAGTTGTCACATATCCGCTACGCTTTCAAATAGAAGACCCAACACACACACATCTCATCACACCTTATCTTCCGGGTTCGGGTCCGGTACTAGGCAAACAAATCCGAACTCGTAATGATGGACGGGCGGAGACGCGTGTTGTGAATCATTGCCATCTTGTCACCACCATTACCACTATGATCCTGGTCTTTTTTGTTATTTTGCGCTAGCTTATGTTACCTCCTATTAGTGTTGATTAGACCCAACCGTGAAGATTCGAGGTTTCGGGAGATATTCTTCTACTTTAATGTGCACACGTTCGGGCGCTGGTGTGTAAAAAAAAGGGTTGTGCCAAAATTAGCACATACGTACGGGCTTTTCCATTAATGTCCGCGCAGATCTATGTGCAGAGGACTTGCGAGCAGCAACCTTATTTAATTAACGCGTTTAGGTTCCTCTCCATCAAGAAAAAAAAACCCCACCCAAATGGGTGGGAGCTATGAGTCGTCCATTTTACGAAGGCATCCAATTTTCTGTGAAACATGAAGTAACGCTCGCACTGTTTTCTCCCGACAGGTTCTAACAGATTTGGTACAGGGCGAGTTTATGCAGCTTGGCTCAAAGGAAACGGAAAACGAGCGCTTTGCACACTACTTCACCAAGACGTACCGGAAGACGGCATCGTTAATAGCCAACAGTTTGAAAGCGGTAAGTGGTGCCTGACTGGTGCGTACGATGCGCGAAAGCGAGAGTATTTCACCCGAATTTCTCTTCCTGTCCAGGTTGCGGTACTGTCCGGTGCGGACGAACAGATGGCAGAGCTTAGCTTCCAGTACGGGCGCAACCTTGGGCTGGCGTTCCAGTTCGTGGACGATCTGCTCGACTTTGTGTCGAGCTCGGAAGCGATGGGCAAACCGGCGGCAGCCGACCTGAAGCTTGGGCTTGCCACCGCCCCGGTACTGTTTGCCTGCGAGAAGGTAAGAAGCCGAGCATGCCCAAACTATCCAAAACTGCAGTAGAAGTCATCTAACAGGTTGCTTCCAATCTCGAATTTTAGTTCCCCGAGCTGAACCCAATGATACTGCGCCGCTTCCGCGAACCGGGTGACGTCGAGCGGGCGTACGAGCTGGTACACAAATCGCAAGGACTCGAGCAGACGCGCTTCCTCGCCCGCAAGCACTGCATCGAGGCGCTCCGGCTCGCCTCCCAGATCAGCGAATCGCCCTACCAGAAGGGCCTGATCGTGGTCGGCGACTTTGTGCTCAACCGGATGAAGTAATACGAGGCTTGAGCGTGCCCGATAAGAAGGGACAGTGCAGCAGTACCAATTTTCCAAAACCGTATTCGTCTACAAATGGAAAGCGCTTCCCTCGTATATAAATCGATGCACATGCACAAACACACACCCACACACACACCAGTATAGACACATCGCTGCCTAAACAAAGCTTACTAACGGGTCACAAACACGCGGGAGAAAGGATGCATCCTGCGGGGTAAATTGGCAGATGGGAGGAAAACAAAATTGAAGTACTAAGTGTGCGTTAGGTACAGTTTAAACACACATCACCAGAAAGCCTCAGGAATTGAGTAATCAAGAGCTCGAAAAATCCCGGAACCTCTAGAAAGAGGAAGAGGAAGCAATAACAAAAAAAAAGACACTTACTTTAAACTCCAGAGAGCAGAGGAGATCCGAGTCGAAGGATAAGGTAAACCCCAACCCCAGTTTTGGGCCACCATTCCCTCTCCCCAACCAACCTTTTCTCCCTTTTAGGGATGTTTGTACACAGTTAGCATACACACACACACACACACAACCACACGAGACATTTAGTGTTAGTGCTAACTATATTGGCCAACATAATATTCGAGATTAGGTGATGGTACGGCTAACTAATCGCTACTTTCTCGGGAAGCCTTAGCAGTCTGGTCCTGTTCGATCCTTTTAATATTGTTGTTTTTTTTTTTTGGTTTGTGTTTGTGTGTTTCACATTTTAAATATTTTTGTGTACGTGTTTTTTTTTTTATGTTGCAAATGTGGGTTCTTTTGTGTCTGTGTATGCGTGTGTGTGTAGAATAGAAAACGTATACAAAAAAAAAACGAGGTAATATATAAAACAAAATATATGAAAAGGAATAGAGATGAGGAAGGATAGCAATAGAAAATGTTGAGCAACTAGTATGTGTGTGCGTGTATAGGAGTGTATAATTAAGCCAGTGGTGTGAGAAACGCATATTTCGTATAAGTAATTTTTCGTTTATTGTAATTTGATTCCAATTAGTGTGTGTGTGTGTGTGTGCGTCTGTTTTCAACCTGGCCTTTTTTTCTTCTTCTCATTTTTCAAAGGTTGAAGAGTTATTCTAGTGATGGGCAATAGTAAACGATGTGCAATTTGATTTTACCCCGAGCCTCGAAGAGTACTCGGAGTACTACGGTGTTTTTGCGGGGAATATTGAAAAAAAAATGAAATATTAGCAATAATTCGATCGAAAAATGTTACTCACAAACACACCATTTGCTTACAAACAGTTTTAGCATATCGTACGTAAATGGGTTAGCGTATGCTGGCGGCGTGTAAAATGTTTACACATTACCTAAAGCATGCAAACGGAAAGACACACACAAACACACCGATTTTTGCTTTATTTATTCTCCTAAAAACACAAACTATCCGCACATTTTGTAAAACGTAAATTCCGTAAAATAAGAAATGAGCACAATACGAGCAACAAACACACCGTTTATAGCACCCCGAATAGAAGAACGAATAAATGTGTCAAATAGGATAGTTTACTTGGCGTGAGTGTGTGTGTGTGTGTGCAGTGGCGCGCAACACTGTTTGCGTTTCAATCATCCGGAATTGGTTGGATGGATCCCTGTTTTGTACATAGACAACCTCAATCTGGACGGGATACCATAACCACCACCACCACCACCACTACCACCCTTACCATCCCGATCATGTCTGCCCGGCTCGTCATACGAATCAAAAGCATGCGAGATTTGTAAACAATTGAACAGGCTGTCAAATGTTAGCACAAATCGAACACCATCCATCCTTGAAAATCCGAACCCGAATCGTTGTGCGAGCAAAGCGGGAAAGACCAAGTGTTTTGGTGGTTGATGATGGTGTTGCTTAAATTTATTGTCCTGTTTTTTTTTCTCTTTCATTTTAATTTGATTTTATTTTCTCCTCTCATCCAGTGGAGATGGAACAGTGTTGCGCGTTGCGCCGAAAAACAGGGTGATGGTAATAGCTTAGTTAGGATAGTAATAATAATATTTCGTAGTAGCTCAACCACAGAGATAGGAAGCGAAACACACACACACAAACAACAATGGTCGAATTGTAGTGAAAATGAGTTTATATTTAAATGTACGGTTTAAAGGATGGAAAGGTAGGAGAAGAAAGGTACGAGGCAACCAGTAGCGAGTGTACGATATATACGGTAGCTGGTCTCTGGCGTGCGGGTTTAGCAATGTAAGGTTGCCAGCTAGTGGCAAACTAACTTTACACAACTTTAGTTTTGGTTTAACCTCACGGACACGGTATCGGTTTGTAAGTCTGCTCAATTACTTTATAATTTTGTTCTTTGCTGTACTGTGTGTTGTGGTTTTTATTTTTGGTTTTTCGCATAGCCAGCACACACATACATACACACACACACACACACACACACACACACGTGCGTATAGCAATATATAGACAACACAGCGGGTAGCCAAGGCAGGACACGAACAAAATGGCGTGCGTTTCACCAGTCTTCCCATCTTCAAAGTTGTGGGAAAGAAAGTGAGAACGGTGAGAACCAGGTGTTAAGCCCAGACAAGGTGAACAAGATTTCGGGATCCTTACATGTACATAGTATCTAATATTTAATGTGCCTTTGACAAAACAAAAACAACAAACAAAATGGCCTCCCCAGCGCGAGGACATGCGTATGGACACAAACCCACAAACACACACATACATACACGTTGCTTTGCAATAGAATTCTTTCAAACTAACTAGATTTTATAGTAAAACACTCACAAACACATACACACACACACCGCTTTTCCAATGCAAAAAGAAAAAGGATACATACATATAGCATAGTAAAAATCGAAACAAAAGGGTATAAGAAACACTCACACGTGTATAGGAATAATTAGTCGCACGGTGTAAGCAGAAAATGTTTGTTTGTTTGTTTGAACGTTTATTTTTTCTTTTTTGGTTTAGTTTTGAAGTAGATTGATAAGCGGAAACAAAACAAAAGCAAAAAAAAAAGCATCTCCGCTATCCTATTACACAGACACATACATACACACAGAGAGATATGCATAAGATCAGCAACTAACAACAAACTGCCTTGAGCTCGAAAAATTGCGTGAAGTCAAGGGGGGGGGGGGAATACAAAAAAGAAAAGATAAACAAAATTTAGGAACAAAGTAAGTTGAGAAGCATAAAAAATAACCACGAAGAAGCAAGGAGGGTTAAGGAGCGGGAGAGGTGGAAAAAGGGGTGTTAGTGAAAAATGAAAAGAAAAAAAAAACAATCAATGTCGTTGAAGATGTAGTTTGAGGACACGAAAACACAAAGATGGTGACGAGTGTATATTTACAAAAAAAAAAGGCATCTGTAGGCGTGCAACTTACAGATGCCACAGTAGGAAAGGGCACAGCTACCGAGAAGCAGAAGAAGAAAACAAAAAAAAACGATGGCATGAAGGTGTGTGGAAAACAAAAAGGGCAAAATAGAAGAGGAAAAACACAACCGGAAGCAAACGGGATGGGTGGAATAATGGAACATGTTGCTGTATCCCCTATTTTTTGTGTGAACCATGTTTTCCGGACATATTTTATATATATACACTTATACATATACAATAAATATACATACATATGCTACACTGCGGTGTGTATGGTTCGGGAGCATAACTCGGTTCGGGAGGAAGGGGGAGGGAGCGGGGCGAATGTGAACGAGGCAAAAATGGAGCAAATATAAGTATGATAAAATCAGTTGCGTTTTGTTTTTCGTTCGTTTGAAAGCTTGAGATGGTCTTAGGATGCGGCGGAAAGAGACATCTTCAACGGTGTGCTGTACGCTCCGATCGGACCAAAACTGAGCGAGTTGTCGCTGGTTTTCCACGGGAAACCAGAAAATTCTTGCTGTCAAAAATAAATTTAAAAATTTGAAGCACGATAGCAGTTACCTCCTACCAGTCGCTCTCAGTAGAAAATTAGCTCAAACCGGAGCATGTTTCGGTGCAGCAATATTTAATCTCGAGTAGCAGGAACATTATTAAACATTATTTTTACGCTCCGATGACGTGCGTCTTGAGTCTTTAAGTCCAGCCCCTACACGACCCTACACCTGGGTTCTAAAGGTGAGAGTCTTGAACATTTTACAGCACTCTACAAGGAGTCCTGTAAAATGGACGAGCTTCGAAACCCCGGGAACGATTCTCAATTCTTTGGGTACCCGGATGACCTCGTCATGAACGAAAAGATATCAGCAGTGGTGTGCGAGGCGTCCCCTGACACGTCTGGGTAGGATAGGATTGGATCGATGATCCATGCAACAAAGACAAAGTAACTGCTTGCCATGGCTTAGAAGCATAGTATCAGCTGATTTTGAGAAGCACATAAAGCATATAAAATCGTCGCAAGTCAACGAAAACTGACGAAAGTTGAGCTTCTTTATCTCGGAGGCATAATACCGATTAACTCCTCATGAGATTATGCAACGTTTGTGTGAGAAAGTGAGAGTTCTCACTAGAGAACCGCAATCAAGGTGACTGTCTTTGCGAGTACTAGCTGTCAAGTGCTTTGCCATGTAAACAATAGATGACGCTATATTCGTAAAGTGTTTCCACCACCCCGCCAATCTCCCTCCGCCCCAATTCGACTGTTTCGGAATGCGGAAAGCGTAAGAGGTTCCGTGTCATTGCAATGGGAAATCCTTGAAGTAGTCCTTCGGGCAATGCCCACTTCCTGAACTCCAACGGGTCCCGCTACTACTAGGCTAGGCTACTTCCAAGTAGTTTGCTGATAGCTCTACCCGTTTTCGGCTTCACATTATCCACTTGAAAAGACGGCGGTGTAAAGTTTGTTGCAAACAATGGCAATGAAGGGAAAGTATGCGATAGAAACTAAAACCAAAACCCGTTTCCACCGCGTATATCCGCTCAAACGTCGTCGTCGCCGTGATTCGCATTGTCCTAGGACATCGTGTTGCGTGTGCCCGTTCTACCTTCTTTTTTTTCCCTATTGAGGCCTGCATTGTTTGTGATCCTTTCGTAACTCGTTCCCAGCTAGTTCCAGCGACGGGGGGAAAACAAATGGAAGACAACCTCGACATTTCTAATCAAATGCCTATGCCTGGCTGCCAAGGGACCGGCACGGGGAAGGCACAGTGTATGCGTCACTAGCAAAACGGCAAAAGCTCACTGGATGTTGGATCGAAGTTTGCGCTTGCAACTAAAGTAGGATAGTGGAAAATCAAGGGAGGGGAGAGGGGTTAGGGTGGGGAAGAGAACCTATCTTCCCACCACGTGGGTTTGTTTTATGTTTTTGCAGTTCCAGTTATTTGGTTGATTTGTATTGCTCATCCTTCTCTCTCTCTCACACACACTCTCTGTGCCTTCTGTAGTAGCGCCTGATAGTAGGCAAATCGAAGCTTTTACGCTATGAAATAAAAACAAACAAGCGCTAAAGTGGGTAAATCAAATGCGAAAGGAAGCGCGGAAGGTAACACGCCTTGTTTCGGGTAGGGCACAGACAGGCACAAATGCACGAATTGCGGCATTGGGTTAGTTGCAGAGCAGTGTGGAAGGCTGAAGCCTACCGTTTCACTGTACGTGCTGCTGCACGGCCAGTTTTCAACCGACGCTGGGTGCGATCGGTACACGTGAAAAGCTCCACCGGACAGGATACGACGGACTCTTTGCTGTCTTTATTTCCGTGTGGATGTGTGTGTGTGTGTGTGGGAAGGGGTAAAACAAATGCAAGGTGTTATTCCCTTGAGAGAAGGAGAAAAGCAATTGAAAGGACGTGTCAGTGTGATTAGTAACGCATTTTAGGTGTCCCTTTTTGGTTGCTGGGCCATAACTGGCACAGTGTGTCAACGGAAGCTTGCGAGACCGTGTGGAACCACATTACAGCGGACAGAAAGAAAATGTGCATCCTTGTGTCACGGCGACGGTACACGGATCATTAACGGGTGCTATTCATTCTTGGGCAAACACGGTCACGGAAGCCGCGCATGGGCTCACGCAACCCATCCGATCATCCGATCTTCTGGTGTGACGAGCTGAAGCGTTTGGAGCGTAAGCGCATCGCCGATGAGAGCCTGCGGGACTGGAAAAACCGGAAGCTGATCGAGCGGCGATCCCGTGCGAAGGAGCAATCCCATGTAAGAAGCCGTCGGTTGTGTCGGTTTTCTGAGTGTGTCGAGCGTGTATGTGCGTGCGTACGTGGACGGAGCGAAAGCGAAGGCGAAACGCGAGCTTTCGTGGTTCCCCTTCACCCGTCCGTTTGCCTACATTTAGGCGCAATTCGTAGCGCGAAGCTAAGCGTTATAAAAGCACGTCTGAATAAGATTTGTGAAGCAGTAAGGCGTCGCACACCCATCCGCGTCTGTTTCTTGTTGCCCTTCAAAATTGGGTTACCGTTCGGGGGGATAGAAGCAATCAGCAGCAAGCAAAGCATCAAGCAACCACTCAACCAACTTACTAGAGGCTGCATCTTTTGGAACTGATTCTAGTGTGGAAACACAGGTTAAAACCAGTTACACTTCCAACGCAACGAGCCCGGCAACGCACACAAACAATTGTCAGATGAGAAGTGTCTTACTTTATCGTGCAATGTGTGCCTTTTGGGATGTGCGAGCGTCTGAAAGTATCCCGAAGCAAGCAAAAAAACCCTCCTTTGACGCTCTGTAAGCCACTGCACTGAAGTGTGTATTTGTAACGTTTGCATACTTTCAGGCGCTTCGTACTGCTAGCCAAACGAAGAGTAATACACTTCCATCGAATGTAAAAACCAAGAAAGCAAAGTAGTTATACCAAAACCACGCCACGCCACGCTTACATACCTCTTGATCCACACTTCCCGACACCACTGTCCTGGAAAAATCTAATGGGTATTTCCCCAAAAAGTTGGAATGAAAATTACAAGCCTTCAGCAAAATAACAACCGTTGATTCTATCGTGCACGATGGAGTATTCCACATTAACCGATTGGTTTATTGATTACCCTTTTTTTCGGGGTAATATAGTTCGATAAATAATTTATTCTCTTTCCCCAAAACCGCACCACCGACCGCAAAGCAGCCACAAACCCCAGTGACACGTGTGACAACCAATGAGCGAGTCTCCTCTCACACCACCATTTTGTTTTCCCCATCCGTGCTCGTTCCTGTAATGACCTTCCAGAACACAGTTTTGCTGTGACTTTTTTTGGTTGATTGGTGGCCTGATTTCGAACACGAAGTCACCAATCCAGGCACCTCCCCCCCCCCTCCCCCCCACAACACTCTCAAAAACAGGTTACAGGTAAACAAACAAATTACTTGCCTAACTTTAAGGGGATGGCAAACCTTGCGCCTGGCGCAACGTGCCCTTTGCATAGGGCGAGCGAAATAAATTTTATACCGCGGATGACACACATTAGGCAGATGTGCCGTACGCGCGCTAAACCGTGACGGGTTGTCATTTTGCCAAAGCCAAGCGTGCCCGGCCGGGATGGTTTTTCGCACGCGGTTTGTCCTTCGTGTGCTTGTTTACTGTTTTATGAACCTTTGCTTCTGCTAGGGTAAGGAATTACGGGGAAAGAGCACAAGAGGAGGTGTGGCGTCGAAGGGTGACCGTGTTGTGTACGGAGAACCATGCCCTACCTTACCTAACTGTGAAGAATGGACGGGTGTAATCATGGTGATTTGATATAAATCATTTTGTCGTTGAGGATATATTATCCTGTCCTGCACCACGTGCCCAAGGATGGGAAGACGTCCGTCCAATCCTGTCCAATGGGGTTCCCATTCCAACAAAGCTTAGTTCACACGGGCGCGAACTGAAACATCAATGTCCGATTGATACTCACAAAGCACGCAGTGCAATGGCGGATGTGTATCGATCCGATAAAGACTAGCCCAAGCCCGAATGCTCCAGTGTCCTTCCAGAATCGGCACTCCAAAAGCTTCATAGTGTGCGGCCACTAACACTAACTAAACTTGCTGGATCGAAACATTCAAGGGCTTCCGCCCCTTCTTTGGGATGTTTCACCATCTTGTCTAAAATTTTGTTGAATTCTCCCGGCCATTAAAGTGATTTGTTGGCTACTTTTGGTAGGATATTAGTCAGATGTCAAACCGATAGTGTAGGGTATTGAATTAATAAATACGTTAAAACTATAACATCCCAATTGTCCTTGAAAGTTTACCGTAGAGGGGTAAAGGAATTTAGGTCGTCCCCCGCAATCCCTCCAGTTTATGTTCTTTGCTTATCGTTTGCCGTGATCTCCCTCTCCTACTGTGTTGTGTGTTGCGCAAAGTTCAACCACTGTAGCCCGAAGGAACTAAATATTCATCGACAAAGTTTCCACTCTTCCAGTACCGGGAAGTGATGGAGCGTTACTCGCCGTGGGGACGGAAGGGAGGCGGTGCACCGAACGATACGATTCGCATGCGCAACATACAGCTGCAGGGTCTGTACCCGGAGACGAAGAATGTAAGTATCCTGCCACAAGTAAGTATACGATGCGCTCCCGTACTGCCCGTACTGAGTCTTGATGTTTTGGGGCCTCGACTAATTCGCAGGATCTCCGGAATCCGGTATCGGTGGGACGCACGCGGGGTGTCGGTGCGGGCGGTGGTGGAGCACCGATCCGTAGCGCGTCCGGCCAGATCGTGACCGGGCTGACGGACGATCCGATCATCAGCTTCAACGACGCCAACCGGTACCACGTGGATAACGAGCTGCGGTACAAAACGTCCCCGGCCCAGAAGCAAACGTACCGGGCGGAGCTGGACCGGATCGTGGCGGAGAAGGAAAATCGGGCGCGCAAAACGCGCAGCACCGAGCTGGCCGACTGTCAGCCGCAGGCGGGCGGTGGGACGGGCCGACCGAACGGTGGCCCCTGGGGGAAGCCGGGCCCGGGCGGGAAACCGTGGCGTCCGCCGAAGAATGTCGGCCACAACTTCATGAAGTCGATGGGCTGGACGAACAAGGAGACGCTGCAGGATCTTGACCTGGAGCTGGTGAACCGGATGCAGCGCCAGCTGGAGGAGGAGAACCGCTTCCTGAAGCGCTTCTCCAACTGCTGCTCACGGTGCGTCTGTCAGTGCATCAGCAACAGCCTGGAGCAGGGGCCGGCCCTGGGCGGCAGTGCCGGTGCGGGCCGGGACGCGATCAAATATCACCCATCACCACCTGCAACGGCACCGGGTTTGCAGGCGCTGCCAGCACCGCCACCACCACCACCACCACCACCACCAGGGGCGCGTGTTCCGAGACTCTGCAATCAAAGTCAGCAGCAGCAGCAGCAGCAGCAGCAACAGCAACAACAGGCAGGGGCAGGGGGTGGGCGGCGCAATGGCGGGCGGGTTCCGCCGACGCGCAACTGTATGATAACAGGTGGCGTGGAGTTGGTGCCACTGCTCGCCAAACGGCGCTCCCAACCACGTCCCATCAGCCTCGGGACAACCGACGTCACCAAGATTGATAAGTACACCGCAAACGGGTAATAGTGGTAGTAGACGTCTAGCCGCATAATCCACACCCTTACAGTCCAACATGTCCTTAAAACCGCCCCCCCCCCCCCCTTCCACGTCCTCCACCTTTTCTTAAGCACGCGGAAGCATTCGAGAAATTGCTCCAAACGATCTGAAATGTTCCCCAGAAGAAATTTGGACGTCTTCCAGTAATGCTCCACATCCTGCCCTCTGCATCCTGGCCAAAAGGGGTTGTGTTGACAGTCGTCATATATACATATCCCCTCTGTTTTTTTCTTCTTCTTCTTCTACTCCACCCATCCACACCTTCCTCTTTCCCACTCTTCTCATGCCATCCTCGTTCGAAACGGTTTCCCCATCCCGCTACGCTTGTGTAGCAGCTTGGCCCGCCGCACCGACGACGGCTACCTGACCGACCTGTGCAATCAGATGAGCCAGAAGCAGCGCAAGGTGGAAACGGTGCGGGCGATGGAGTTCGAGACGAGCCGGCAGCATTTCGAGACGTGGAGCTCGTTCTGGGGCCGGCCGGGCCACGGTGCACCGCTGCCGAACAAGAACAAGCTCAACCTGGACAATCTGCTTTACAAATCGCGCCGCTAAAGCAGAATCTGTACCAATGTACCCGTCCCATACAGCCCGACTCACCCCAGGAGAGGAGAGGACCGAAACGCGCCGACCATCGACTAGGGGGGTTTGCTGCAGGTGGGTGCGTTTGCGTGAGTGCTCAAAGTGAGGCAGCCTGCTCCACACCAAACAACACCGACACAGAGTACACGCAGGCAGGGCAATGGTAGTTTTACGATAAGACAATTTTCTTCACTTGCCGAACGAAAGGCAAGCGAGTGCAAAGTTGTTTCACGCTTTCACCCGAAATTGACATGCATATCAAGTCGAGCGGAGTCGACAGAGGATTACAAGCGAGGGAGAGAGAGAGAGAGAGAATTAATAGAACGCGCTCCAGCCTTTAAATCGTTTATCTCCATCGCATTGTATATAAGGTACAACGGATCTGTGAGTGAGTGATGAAAAAAGGGACACCAGCTAGATGCTAGTCGCAAGCCCGGGATTAGACGAAACGACCAACAAAAGGACGTAAAGAGAAGACGACGTAAAATGATCGATATACTAAGTAGTAGTAGGGGCGGCCCGGTTTTGTAGCCGGTCTTCTCAAACGGCCGGACCGTGGGTTCAAATCCCATCCGGACCGTCCCCCCACGTAGTGTGAGGACTGTGACTATCCAACGACGTGGACATCGGAGAGTCTTAGTAAGCCATTCGGGAGGAGGAAGAAGAAGAAGAAGAAGTAGTATCAACACATCAACACGTGCTGTAGGGTAAACAGACGGTTGACAGATGGGAGGGATGGTTTGCTCTACGCAAAACCCACGTTCAGAAATAAAATAGGTGATTCTGTTTGTTGCAAACGTTAAGGGAGGTTAATTGTTGTTAATTTTATTTTATTACAAAACCTCTGTAGTCTATCGTTACGTTTACTATTTTCATGCTAGTTAAAAGCTTTAAAAAGGACAGTTGTTGAGGAACGAAATCGTACAACGATAGGAGGCGATGCTTTCTTGTTGAAACTAAAAAAAAAAACACTTCGTAGAGTGTTCGGTGATGTGAGGCAGGTGGGAAGGATATAAAAATAGACGCATAGCAAATGCATATCGTGTTCGCACATTGATGTAAATGTATCCGACGAAACGACCATTATTCTGGGCTAGGTATGTTAAAAGAATGTGCTTCGAAAATTAGTTTAAAAGTTATCTTAAAGAAATCCAACCGGAACAGTGCTCCGGGCAGTTCCCGTTTTACAAATACCACCAGCAGCCAGCTGTTTTTCTCGGTTCGCGCAAGAAAGCTTCCACTATAAGTGACACATGTAAAAGCGCCTGCTAATAAACATACCGTGCGGGAGGAATTGTTCCGCGCCGTGTACAAACCTGAGCCGTTTGAGAGGTTATTTCCAAATCCCTTATTCTCCTGAATCAATAATACACCTTCACCGGCAGTAGGTATGCAAATGCGGCACTTTCTTTCATTATTTACCCAAGCCTGTCTGCCCATCCCGAGTTCCTTCTCGAACCTGCTGCTAAACTCACCCTCGGAGGTGAGTCAATAGTGGCGAAATCTTTACCATCTCTTCATTTAAATACCACTTATGTCATGGATGAATGAGAGAGAGAGAGAGAGAGAGAGAGAGAGAGAGAGAGAAGAAAAGCGCGTGCGTGCGCATCCCTAATGAACGGCCATCTTTCATCGACAATTTCGCTAATGGGATAAAAGGTAATCCCGCGAGGGTAACCGGCGTGTGTCTTCACATCCACATCCGGCATTCGGTTCCGTTTCGCAAACGCAATGCAAAGCACAGCGTATGCAACAAAACAGCAAAACAAACCTACCCTGTTGGCGCATTTGCAGGACACCGACCATGCGCGGGGAATGGCGTAAGAAGCCCGTCGGATGATATGGAGAATGGATCACGATTTTCGCTTTCGCCACCGGTATCACTTGCTACCTTCCATGCTTCCCGGTGGGAAGATGACAAGACACACCGAGCGTACTTGTCACACTGTGTTGTGTATTTATTTTCCACCTTACCCGCACCATCTCCCGACGGCAGCTGTAGTAACTCCGCTATATGTCAAGTGCTTGTTACCGGTGCCAACCACGGTAAGCCACCAAACAGCACGCCGGTGGGAATTGGCGAATCGTGAGTCTCATCTCCGTTGACAGGTGTCGCAGCAAACGCTGGAGCAAAAAGAATTCCACCGGATGAAATTCCTGGGTTCCGAGTTTGGGCCGACCAGGGATCGAACCCTCCGGAATGACCTGGGCGCCCTAAAACGGTTCATCTTGATTGCTCTAGCGTTGCCAACTATGTCTAGCTCGCACCATTTATAGCCGGCGATGCGCCGGAAGGAAGGTGCATCCGTACGGAGCGGAGAACCTCAGCAATCCTAACCTACAATTTTGGCACCGTTTGGCGAATGCCCAAAACCATCTCGTTCAGTGCGTTCGATGCAATCGATTACTAGTGCACGAGCGAAGGGCAAAACGGTTCACTATTTTCATCCGCAACGCGCAATCCTCGGGGTGTCCTCGGATTTTGCTAACTAACGAACCATCGCGTCCATTTTTTTTTTGTTGCAGGTCCACAGTTTGGTAAAGATTTCACCAAAGCGTAGTGTGGTAATGCGCGATGGAAGCACGGGGAGCACCTTTGGCTGCGCTATTGGATGCAATTAATGAACCAATGATTGCTGCCACACATCAAAACACGAAGGAAAAAAAGGGAAGATGGATGAGGTTGGATGAAATATACAAATTAAAACGGCACTACACCGCTGCCTGTGCAAAGGGAACGTGAAAACAGTCGTGGAATTAAGCGGCCCAAATACACTTGGGGCCTACCCTTGTGTAGCGGTTGGTTCCGCCGTGTGTGTGTCTGAAGCACACCGGGAATGTGCTCGGAGGTGGTGGTGGTGGTGGTAGGTGCCGACAAATGGGCAGGATGAAGTAATCGAAGGTGAAGACGATACGTACAATGTACGAGCAGCGAAATTATGCAATAGGGCTTTTGTGGCGGACAGTCGAGGCACGTTGGGCGAATTCGGCAAATTTCAGTGCAACCGTGGCGTGATGGTGTTATGATCGCGCTGATCCGCACCAACAGATCTCAGTGGACATCCTTCCGATGTGCGCGTTGCCGCACCTCCAACAGCAAACGGCACGGAACCTAGCAGGACCCCGGAAACCGTGCCCTTACACGCTTTCGGCACAACACCCTTTCTCGAGGCCTGGGTCGAAGGTGTCTGGCAGGTCTTGGAATGGTCCGGGGCCGCCCATACAACCATGAGTACATTGCAGAAAGTCAAAGTTCCTGCCAACGGTATGCGGTGGTTTGTCCGAACAGCTTGCGAACAGCTTGCGTTTTAGGAGATGCTTACGCTGGGTAATTATGCCTCTCGGGGTTACAGTTTTTGCTCGGAGGTACGCTCTGTGCGAGAAATTTGTGCACGGTTGTGCCATAAAAAAAAGCATAACTCACGCGAAGTTCGTGAACTAGATGGGCCCTTCCGCGGACAAATCTCCCCAGGGGGATCAAGTCGTCCCAGGAAGCCTCACGGCCAGGCACGATACGCTCTTGGTAATGGGTTGTCTTCAATGCTGAAAGAGTCATCAGCTCAGAGGGACGCATCAAAAATAATTCGCTTTAAGGTGGAAAAGCGCAAAAGCCGCTTTGCGCCTGCGTTCCAAAGTCCGGATAGGAAGTTGTCCGTCGACGGAAAGGTCACCCTACTGGAATTAGTGTCGTGTTCTCGCGTGTATCGCTTAGCTGTAAGTTATTCGCACCCGAACGCTTCCTGGAGGCGTGAGCGGTTGATTTGATTCTGTGTCGTTAGTGCCAGCTGACTGGTCCATAAAACATCTCCACTGAGGCTGATGTGGCTAATGTTAATAATATGCTAATAGCTGTCCAGATCTTCTATGGTATATCTTACAGGATGATGCTGGGAAAGAAGCAAAAAAAAAGAAGAAAATCCCACACTAACAACAACACCATTGATTAACCTCGCCATAAAGCGGCGCAATTCGAACCGGTTAGAACCACTTCCAGCGACGCGAAAGGTCGACCAGATGATCCTACCTTCCAAAATCCACGCTTCCTGATAGCCCTCACACACTCGCCGAGGCAAACGAGACCGCTAATCTTGCTGTGCATACATTTAACAAAACATGATGAGTTAATCGCGCCAACTGTTATTACCAGACAGCTATTATGAGCGTCACTCATAGCGGCACCGGGTACGGGGTTTGTTTACCTCGCAATGAAACGGAAACTAAACGCTATCCCCATCCCCCCTACCATCAAAAAAAAAAAAGGAAAAAACACTTTTCCAACGCCGGGCAGATATTTAATAGTGACCCAAAACCCCAGTTGCACCGAGCGGACAAAATGGGCGGCTGGTTCGGTGTGATCTCGCGAGCAGCAGAGAAAATGATGCTTCATTATGAAATCAAAAAAAAAAAAACGCCAAGAAACAGAAAAATAATAAAGGGATGAATGCGAAAAGATCGAAATAATTGGTGCTAACTGTTATGACAACTGCGCTCGCTGGCTTGCTTGCGGCGGGCAAAACAGAGGAAAGGGCAACAATAGCAACAGGCGAGGGCATATAATACCCGATGGAAAATCCGTTGCAAGAGAGCGCAAAAATAAGCGAACTAAAACAATACGCTGCCCAAAAGTTGTAACGCGGCAACGCATTGGGTTACATTTGCGCGTTGGGGTTTGTGGTGGTGTGTACGCACTGCAGGTTATTAACGTAACGAGCAAACCATTCGAGGGACTGTTTTTTTTTTCTGGTAGGAAATGATTTTTCGATCAAATGTTGTGGAGATAGAGAGAGAAAGAGAGCGAAGGAAGAGAGCAGAGATAGGACCGATTACAAAAAAAAAAGGTTCCAACAAGTCGTGTGAAGGGAAAAAAACGTGGATGTTTAATTGTGATCGATTTCATGCGCGATTGATTTTAACGATCTAATGCCGTGGGTCTTTAGGGCAAGCGGATCGGTTTCTACACCCGTAAGAGGCTTGCTGCAATAAATTACATGACTTGTAATTGTTCCAATCTTGCATGAATCAGGAATCTGCCTGATCGATGGTTCGAGCTTTCGAAAATATTAATAGTAGTACACTTCGGTTGTACTGCTCACAACGAGCTACTTAGTTCTGTAACACAGACGAGTGGTCTGGTGATAGCGGTCACAGCAGCGAACCTGCTTTCTCTGTAATTCATTATTTGGTCACTCGACGTTGAAAATGCCTTCAAAAATGCTAGTTGGAAGTTAATAGCCGAAGCGTAGCAGCGGGCTGGAGGTCACGAGAACTTTTAACCGTGTCCTAATGTACGATGGAGCTCAACGGCTTCACCTTCCATCTGGATCTGAAGCACACCATCGAACGGTCGGTGAGTATCAATGAGGAATGGACGCGTATATTGCGGCTAGCTCTCATCAAGTTAGAGTCCTCGGGAGAGTCCTGATATCACTCAAATGCTAAGTGAGTACGGCTTCTTGACAAGCTGAAACTGATTCCCGGATGTCAGGGAGACCCCAGAACATGAGCTGTTAGTGATTTTTGGTACCGTTCCAGGTGGTCAGTCTGTTGTACTAGTAGTAGCTAGTACTCCTTGGGAAAAGCGTGCTATCGTTACAGGCAGTGGATCACCATTTGCGTCCAACAAAGCCCGCTTGGTAGCTGCCGACGAAATCTGTAGCAAGGGGGGCAAGTCTGAAGAACAAGATTTGGGACAGGGTCTTATAGGCGGCATTAAGGACTGATATGGCACGATGGTTCGAGCATTCCAGTCTGTTGCCCTCTTTGCAGACTCGGTGAAAGACGCCCAGGTTCCACTCATCCGGTAATTCTTCATGTTCCCAGATTCTCGTGATCAGCTTGAACATTTAGACGGTAAGCTTCTCCGGCCCCATCTTTAAGCTGCTAAGCTGCTTGATGGCGCTGGCAACCCCAAGGGGCGGACTGTGCACATTTATGATGCTCAGATTGAAGAACCTGCCACGAATCCTCAACCGGTACGGTACTGGCGCACCATTGAACCCTTCCAGCGCGCCTCCTGAAGCGCTACTAACTCGAAGCCGCGGGGGCCTGGATCTCGGAGCCTGGATGGAAGGGGTGTACAATTTCAGGTTCCGAGCCTCCAATCGTAAGTCCTTTTTCCTTGCGGTGGTCTGTATCGATTGGTCCGTTGCGTTATTTATTTTCTAGGGGTGGCTTGCAAAGGCCTCTCCCCCAACCCCCTGTCTCGTCGGAGGATCTACGCATCCTTGCTTAATGTCCCTTCGGATGCCAGGACAGAAGGGACAACCAGCCAGCCTCTAACATGGAGAACAGACGCTGGCCATCCCCCCCCCGCTCAATTTAGCCATATAACCCATCCTCCCAAGGGGTTGGGTTTCCCCGTACACCCAAGATCAGATGTTACCGTTCTGTACGCCGTGGACGTATTGAGTCGGAGTAGGGTATGGAGATCCTATATTAACCTTCAGGAGGTGTCGGACCATACCCGTATCAGTGCGGTATTGCTACAGACACTGACAACAGAACAACAGATTTATTCCAGCAAAGCCATTAGACGGCCGCCATGTTCGAGTAGCTCATGAATCCTTGAAGAACCTCTGTTACACACTCTTCTTAGAGTGCACTAGAGTCGCGAAATTTGCAAACCATAATATAATTGACTTTCACCTTCTTTCTACTGATCTTACCTTAATCTAATCTATTCGCGATGAAACTTTTCACACCACGGATAATTCAATCAGCCCGTTTAGCTTCAGTATTTCATCCGATTGCGTTTGATAAGCGTTATTAGGTTAGCTTACGCACCCACGACAAAACAACAACCGCACGAGATAAGATTGCATTGGTTCCCTTTCGAATTTCTTCACACACCCACCTTGCTTGAAGATTGCGAATTAACGCCCAGCCACTCGCAGACACAAAAAAATAAACACACAGTGCGCCAAAACAATGATAGCCAACGATGTCGGCTGTAATTGACTGAGAATTAGCACTCGCGGTAAAGGCGAAAGGAAGCAAAACTGCAACATACCGGTGGCGTGATAGTGCGTGCAGGAAACACGTACAGCCCGCCATGGCGGGTGGCATACGGCATTCGGCTCATTATCTCGTAATTTTTTTTTACGCCAGCTCGCAGCCGGTCTCACCCGGTTTGGGTAAGAGATGGAGCTGTACAAATGGAAACGAATTTGAGGGTCAGATTAGCATCCGAGCAATCGGATATGGCAATAGTTCATTAGCATTAGCACAAGGTGGCTACAGCAGGTGGAAGGTGCACTGGAGGCTGTACTAACGGAACGGAGCAAATAACGCGATGACCTAGTTGGGTGGGTCTTACTGTACGTTAGCGGCTCCAGTGGGCACAATAGCAATTGAAGCAACCAAACGGAATAAACTAAATCTTGTATTATGTGCGGTCTTGATTGCTTCAGTGTCGGGTCGCTTGATGTGTCAATTCTGACACATGCTCAGTAGAAGTTATTCTGTCAGCTTGCATCATGGTGGTGATGTGGTGCACTATTAAGCAAGCAGGCATGCCTTTGCAAAGTAACCAATAGCCAGCCAGCGCAATATAAAACCGTTTTCGTTCCAGTATCGAGGGAAGAGGCCCAGAACTCACTTTGAACACAGTTGACATTTGTACCAGCGGATGTAAACGTGCGATTAAAACCTTACGCAATGCCGCTTTGCGGTTACACATTTTCACCCGCAGAATCCCACGCTACTGCCGAACGGCGTTTGTCAACATCCGATGAGAGGCATCTCCAAAAAATCACGTTTCGATTACTTCATCCCATCCACACGCACACACTCATTCATTTTCCTTCGAGGTATAGACGTCAGGAACGGTCAAGCAAGCGACAAGTGCCGCTTGTTTAATCGAGCCCGATGCAAGCAGATGAGTCGTCGCTTCCACTCCCCCCCCCCCGGGCGGATTGATTGCCTTACAGGACACCAGGGAACCTGGACGCAAGGCATTGCGTAAGCTGGTTAAAGCGCTTAGCCAATCGTTTTACTATTTGACCCCTTCGGGCGATTCGAGATCTGAAGGGAAGAGCGTCGTAGCAGATGAGCAGTGCATCAGCGGTGGGAAGAAGTTGACCAGTGGGGAGGCAGAGAGGCAGAAACTAATCAACAAATGCAATTAACCAAAACATGGGCGCGGGATCGGGATTGGCGCGATAAAGTGGGAGCTTTGCCGTTGGGCGGCCATTCTTCACGCAAGTGTTTTAGAGAGTAGATCATCTAAATAGCCGCAGCATCTCGGTAAACAGCTCGGTGGTATTATTTTATAAATTTTTGGAAGAGAAAGGGCAAGTATTTGCCCGATTGGAAAGGTAGAATTCATCGCTCGGTGGTGCGCAGGAGTTTTTTTTTGTTTGCGCCATGTTGCGTCATTCATCGCAAAACTTGACAGATGGCGATATCCGACTGTCAAACTTTTAACCAAATCGCCTACGAGGTCAAACGTTCAGTCCTTAAAGATACTGGCGTACAGCTCGGTTTCTGGGTGGTTTCTGGGTTCACCGAAAATCGGGAACGATTCCTTCCTTCCACCGTCACCGATGTCCATTGGCGAATCGTGTTCGGTACTGGTCAGCAAGCAAACGAAATCAATTGACCCGTTTGAGCGTTGTGGTTGTGTAATACTACCATTTCCTACCAGGCACATGATCGATCGAGTGAGTCCTAACGCGTGTGTGTGTGCCTTATTTGGATGATGGCGCAGCTTATTGGACTGCGAGATGGGAGAACACTGTTTGAGGATGTGTGAAGAAGGACCTGCGACACACAGCGAATCAAACAGCTGGCTCATTAGCTCATCTATAAACGGTTTAATTTCGGCTTTCACGAACACGTTTGTTTCTACGACACTCATGATTATAGACGACACGCGTCTCAACTCCACTAAACCACCGAAATGAAGTGTTTTATGAGCACGAGAAAACAGTAAATCAAATTTCTCATCATCCGGGATACGAGTGTGTTTGTGTGCGTGTGTGTGAAGAAGCAAAAATGACGTTTGCTATCAAAGCACTCAGCTTCAAGTGACAGGTTTGAAGCATACCAACCATCTTGTGTACCAAGATGGCCGACTTTCTTGGAAAGTCCTCAACTGTCCGGCGGTTGCGAATTCGCAGTTTGGAGAAATTTTGTTTGCTAATTGATCTTTTTTCGAAAGCCATCAGCGCCGCAGTTTATCACTGATTCGTTAACTTTTTGGCGGATCGATAACGCACACGCGTGTTCGTATACGCACTGTGCGAATCCCGGGGAAGAAAGCGCAAAGATGGCTCCCATATCTTTACCATCAACACGGTACGGATCGTACCGCCTTTATATCAACCACGCTATCGCAACCTCAAAGTGACAAGCAAGAAGCAGAAGAAATTAAAGAAACAAAATGTTAACACACACGCTGGGAGGTCGTCAATAGTTTAGTTTGTCTGCAAGAAAATCGAATGTGATGTGTGTGTGTTTTTTTTTTTTTGGCACACTCTTCAACCGTTGCCCTTCTGTGACACTATGGCTGAGATGTTGGATGTTTTACTTGTACACGGCTCGGCACGGTTTGCGATCGCTCCAGAGAAAACGAATCGATCAGCATACCTACCTGGAGCTCCGCAAACAGGTGTGGCACTAGCCGCTGGGTGTTCAATATGTGATTTTTCTCCATCGATCGAGTGGTCTGTCGCTCAAGCACACTCGAGCTCGATGGGCGGTGTTGAAAAGCGAACCAAGAGGAGGCGACAGAAATACATGCCCGTGGGAGTGTGAGAAACCGACGTGGGAAGATGTGAACCGGTCCGATGCTAATCCGTTTCCGAACAAGGGATGCCATGCGCAACGACCTTAACAAGCCCTTGGCACTGCAGTGGCGCGAATGCAGCGTGAGCGAGAGGATTATCCGTCGTTTCAGATTTTCGGCATCATTCGCATTCGGTCGAGCGTCATGGAGCCCATGAACTCGGGACCATTAATTGGACACTCACGCTCCGTCGCGGGTCGCGCCCTCCCTTCTCGTGTGAACGCTCGGCAGGCAGGTATGTTGCGCCGCGCAATGCCGTTAAACATTCCAACAGGGTTTCGGGTGTCAGCATCCATTTCAGCGGCCGTACGATCGCGCGCGCCCTCGTACACCCGGGCCTAAACGGGCGAAACCACGCTCATCTTCGAAATGTAATATTATTTTCACAAAGCAGCACAAGCCGCAGCCGGACTTGCAGCTAGTGAAAGTTTAATGTTACGATGCTCCGTCCCTCGCACATGCACGGACAGTAGGGCGACGGAAAAAAGAGGGAAGAGGGAAGGGGGGAACTTTAATTCGATTCGATACTCTCGAATGTTTCGTTACGATAGTTTTTGGGTGGTTTTTGGTGGTGCTGGAACCACGCAAAACCACGCGCGGTCCACAGTTAAACGTTGATTGAGGATGCTGCACAGTACGAAGCTTCTCCATCTGGTAGAAGGGTGTGTGTGTGTGCGATGCATTCCACCTAGAATTCTATTTTGGATCGGGTTCACTCGCTTCAGATTTCCGACGCGACGGGGCAGTTCCTGCGGCAGAATTCTCTCTCACTTTCTCCCGGGGAAAGGAGCAGAAATCAGCTCAGATAAATTAAAACACGTCTATAAATGATCCCATCAGGCGGTTTGAAGTTGATCCCTCGGTAGCCTACCCCTACCGGGGTTCGGTTGAGAACGCATCGATCAGGCTTACCACCAAAACCGTTCCATTCTAACGGCAGGGCCACAAAGGCACAAAGAATGCCGCCGTTGTGGGACGCATCTGTGGAAGGAACGAAACGCTGGAAACGCTGGCACACGCACCAAGAACAGAAGCCTTCAGAAGCCGATCAATAATGGAATGCTTTCCGCCCGGTTTGGGCCAGGTGCCGTCGAACCGGCACCCGAGATGAACTTCGATGACCTTTGGTTGGAAGAATTCTGTCACCTTCGGGGCGCTTCAGTAAACATCTCAACTTCCACGTCTCTTCCACAGGGGGGAGCAAAACCTCCAAGCGTCGTCGCTCGCGAGTAGTCGCACCCCCAAAATCGAACATTTCACCCTTTTTTTTTTTGTCATGCCGGGTGAGGGTTACCAACGGAATGAAAGTGAAATCGTGAAATCCTTTATGTCTTATGTCACACCAAGCATTACTTACTTGGCTGGTGGTTCCTGTGAGGTCAACGGTTTTGTCTGCTTTGCGGTGGCTTCCTGCCGACGGGTTCCAAGCCAAATGGGTACCGAAATCTCGAAATTCCTTCACATTCCTTCACCACAGCGCCCGTTGTTTAGGCGCACGGTGCTCATGTTTGGTGTGCGGAAATCTTACCAGTTGTACCTGGTGCCGTCACTTAATCAATCATAAACCCGACGATGGGGTTAAGATGTGCGGCGCTGGTGACGAGCTGCGTACATATCCACCGTGATGGTTGTACAGCTTATCGATTCGATCACAATGCTGCACGAGAGTCGTCGCGTAAGTGCGCAGATACTAACGAGTATTTAAACACCTGGCGCTCCGAACTGTGAACTATGCAGAGGGCTGTGTGCACATCGGGCCACGATTGGTCCCGAGCAGCGTATGAAGAGTTGGGCGGTGGTGCTGCATTTCCCGCAAACATTGTACAGGTAGCAGATGCTGATGATGATGCTGTCATGCAAAAAATATTTCACGACACCGAACGAAATGTTGTAAAGGGATGCTATGAAATTGGGAAAAAAGCGCCACTCGAATGCCGTACATAACAACGGGGCAAACAACAAAACAAAAAAAAGCCACGAAACCGGACACACATGTTCATGTTGGCGTGTGGAAAAATTCACACCCCAACGCAGAAAGGCTGACCGAATGGCGTGAAGCAATCCGCGTTTTTGATCGCGGTGCGTCGCCATCTCCCGCACCTAATGGGCATAATTGGCAAAAACGATCTCGAGCAGTTGGTGGGCAAACAAACAACAGCAAAAAAAAAAAAAAAATGCCTACAAAAAAGCCTAACGCGCGCACGCATCATTATGCTGCGTTGATTGCAGCCGATCAAACACTTTCGTCAGAACGGTCCAGCGTAAGATGGATTGAATGCTGAGGGGGAGGGCGAGAGGAGGGAGGGTTGCTCGTTTTCCTTCACTTTCCACGGTCACAAAGGCAGCATGAGTTATGTGTTTAGGGTGTGAAAAAGCGGCCCAAATTGTGGCAAAGAGAGATTCATTTTTGATTGAGTTTCCATCACTTTGCCGAGCGCTAGAACGCACAAAAGAGCTCAGTAGCGCATAGAGTGACGAACACGTAATTAGTTTCTTTGCGATTTTATAAATTATTTAAATAATTGCCTTGTATTTCTGCTCATGTTTTTTTTAACAAAAACCTTTGCAATTCCTTCCATTTTCCCGTAAACAAAAACCTCGTTCGAAGCAAGCTAATAAATCTCTTCTCATAAAGAAGACTTCACTCAAACACAACACTTGCCAGAATGGTTAATCGTGTGCGATTCGTTAGCAATGACAAATCCAAAGATCTCAACCAGAAATAAAAGAAACTCCCCAGGCGCACCTTCGCCCGTGTCGTGCGCCTGGCGCAGCGGGAACCATCAAATCGATCACATCCCGAAGCCCGATTCGAACCACACCCAAGCGCACGTGAACCCGTACCCCTTTTTTTTTACCACGGTGCGCGGCGGGGGGGAGGGAGGAGGGGAGGAAGCCTCCCCCGTCAACTTTCCCCTCTGCTGTTGTGCTTCGGCAGATGGCACCGATCCTCTGGAAACTGTGTGCTGCCGAAAATAAACTTGACCGGTTCGTTCCGTGCGCAGCATCGCTACGGAACGCATCGAGCACGACGGCTGCAACGAGACGGCCTATCGTTTGCGCACGCGTTTGCTCGCTCACTCGCACACACGGACACCCCCTCTCGACTTCCCACCGCGATTCGACAGGGTACCGCGTGCCTAAGCTTGCTGTGCTTTTCCCAGCAGGCGCCGATGGGAGGGCAAGGAAACGGGCGGGTTACTTACCAAGCAACAAAATCTCTCACCCACCCGGGCAACCGTTTCAGTCGAACGTTGACGTTCGCGGTGCAAGCAACGCCGAGTTCCTAGCGAAGGCAGGAAAGCCTAATATAAATTCCATCATCTTAAGACAGCCTTTGTGTGCGTGTGTGTGTGTGTGGGGGGTGGTTTGGTTTTATTTTGAGAAGGACCAAGACACGATTTGGTACGATCGGTGAGGGTTTTGTGCTTTATGGGATGTGAGCAAGCAAGCAAGAAATACGCGTACCGTTTGGTGGAGTCGAACGTTTGACATAGAACTCCGGCACTGCGCGCGCGTGTGTGTGGACAGAAAGGAACACGTGTGACCAGTGAGTGAAAATAGTTCGACAATAAGACGACGATAGACAGCTGTGTGTGTTTTTTTTTGTGCTGTATGTGAGTGAAGTTTTCCCGACATAAACTAGAAGAAACATTCCTTTCAACGTTTGCTAGAACAGCTTCATCCAGCTCAGCATCATCCTCAACGGTCTTTTCTACGGGATCAAACAGCACATCAACTCGTGCTCAACTCGAGCCAGCACCGGGCACCGGATAGCCGAGAAACGCGACTCGAAAAAGAACAGAAAAAACAACGCATCACAATGGTAAGTGGCGTAAAACCGTTCTAGAAAACGAAAGACTTCAACACGAAAAGTAAGCGACGAACCCGCCGAATTGAAATCTTTTTTCGGTTTTAGTTGTTTTGCTGTGAAGAATGTGCCTTGTTCGGGCGCAGGGGAAGCTTTATGTGTTCCTTTACCTCAACCAAACCCCCCCCCCTTCATCCCACCTTCCACACCCCCGGGTCTTGAAGAAAATGATTGCAAATGTAACCGCATCGCAAGTAATCAATTTCACGCCAGATTCGTGGCATTAATCAGTGCTGTTGCGTGCTACATTCGTCCAATTTTCATCACCTACTACCCCGTCCTCCCCCCCACCGCCCACCGACTTCACACCTTTCCACTCGTAAGGAAGTACGTTTGGCATGTTTTGCTTCCGTTTCGCGTCTTGTGGCCAGGCCACGGGCGTGAGCATTTTCTTCCCATCAATTATCGGTTGTGCACCGGTCCAGTTCTATGCCGCCGCACAGACAATTCAATCGCCCGCAGTCCCGCAGCGGAGTATGCAATAAAAACGCCACCCCCTCCCCCCCCCCCCCAAAAACCGCACAAAGCTTCCACAACCGCAACATCTCCTTCACGTTTTGCGGGTTGACATTTTGACGCAAATCGATCGCAAACGTACATGGTTTGTGCATCACCCTGCATCCCCCTCTCTCTCTCCCTCTCTCTCAAATGGGTGTTTAAATTACCGTTTTCGTGACTGTTCGTGGTGCGGAGAAAGAGCTCATTTGCTTCAGGCTTTGGAGCGCTATTTCTCGCCGCAAGCGTACCGCGTGGGAGGGGGGGAAATGATTTTCTAGAAGAAAACGATTGAACAAAAAAAAACAGAGCCACTAAATGCTTCGCCACCGGCCACGAAAGCCCTTTGAGCCAGAGTATTGATTGAGGGCAGCGAGTCCAAATCATCACGGTAGAAATTTGATGACAACGTACTGCCAGCCAGCTTCCCATTCACATTGCCTTCCGGGGGAGCACTTAATAGAGGGAGGAAAGACTCCACCTCCAGGCAACGAACCCGGTAAATCGGTTTACGTTCTTTAACGCAACCGCTACCGAACCACTGGGGGGTTGAGAAGGTTGAATCCCCGAAAACGGGTGTTTTTTTATTGTTTCTACTGTCCCTCTTCTTTCCACCATTCTTCCAGCGCTACACTAGCCGAAGTGAAGCGTCAGCTAGAAGTTCGTTGCTCGTGCAAAGACAAGTCACTTTCGTTTTCTCTTTTCTACCTTCTTTCGCTGCTCCACCGTTTGGGTAGCGATGCTGCGCGGGCTTAGCATACATTCTTCACGGTTTCTGTTGCAGCTCGTGCTCACGGGCTATTTGGGTGTTGATTTCTGGCTAGCTAGCTGCGGTTGCGCCGCAGGTTGGTTGCCATCCGCCGAAAAAAAGGGCAATCGAAAGCGGATGTTTTCGGTACATGATGCGATGGAAAACGATGGTATTTAGGTTCATCCCAAGGAAGACATTTATTGTTGGTGGTGTGTGTGTGGGTGTGTGTATTTTCCTCGTTCTTTTTTCTCAACAAGGTACCTCCCATCGTGTAGTGTGGCGAGTTAAGGGCTTTGCAGAGTGATTATGCAACAGGATGAGAAAGCTGCGCAGTTTTAATCGTGCCAGATTAGGGAAGGAACTTGAAAACTTTATTTCTTCAAACGAAATTCTGCTCTTGAATGACATCTTAGCTGAAAACACAATTTTCACAGCAGAGTAATGTCCTAAAATTTCTCCCAAAAAAAAAAGGAGTCCAACGGGCCCTAGACGGTTGCAGTGGGCTGTAATGCTTTAATGAAATAACATCGAAATGTAGCTCCCTCACCCCCCCCCCCCCCCCAACCATCTTCTTTTCTTATTATTACTATTCTTTTTCCGTGACGGACGCTCAAAACACAGCCCAGCACATCTCAATCGCATAATTAGCGCGAGTTGCGGGTGCGAGCGTGCGCGCTCGCAGCGAAAAGGTCAGGCCCGAAGCCCGGCTGGCGTACTTGCGCGCACAGTGTCGTAATGCGTGCGCACCCTCCCGGGACTCCAGCCCGGACCGATTGTTGTTTTTTTTTCGGAATTGACGTGACGTTTGAGACGCTTTTGTCCAACGCGCACGCCCTGGCAATGGAAGAAAGAAGCAAAACAAAGAGCGAGCAACCCGCTGATCGGGTTGGAAAATGTGTGAAAATGTGCACGCGTTGGCAGGCAAGTGGTTCGTTGGGATGTGTTACAGATGGATGATGGATGTGCTTCGAGTTTGGTTGGACTTATTTTTAAGGGGCGAATTTCCGAGATGAATTTTCATCCGTTGCTGAAATACTGTCCACTTTATCAGGAGCAAAGCCCGAAAATGGCTAAGTTCGCCTCGGAAGCTGTGCGTCTCTATACTAGATGAAGCTTTCCTGGGAAAAATATTTTTGAGATATGGGTGAAATCGTATCAGAAAACAAGTTTCAATTTCGAAACTGAATTGAAGAAGGACCTGCTCGATCGTAATCGAAAGCGTGAGCAATTCCACCCAACGTGGCAGACAACAAAAAGAAGCGGAAAACAAACATGAGGAGAAATTTTCCCCAATGACGGTGCAGTTTGTGCCTTGGGTCAGTCTACCAAAAACTCGTTGGATTTTTGTGGAGCAACGGCCGTGTTTCGGTTTTTCATTCTAAACCTCACCATTTCTGGCATCGGCCGAGCGGGATGTAGTGGAGAAAGTTACGTATCGACCGGTGTTGGTGTTCACCCACCAACGAATTCTTGCACCCATTAAGCGGTACGTGCAGTGGGGAGCCTGGAGTGACCGTGGGAACGAATTTCCAGCGAACCGAAAGCGAACGAGCGAGAAAGAAGGACAAGGAAAGGGTAGAATGAAAACAAAATTTCGAATTCACACACACACACACACAGCTGGAATTGGAAATTTTTCCTACCACGATACCCTACAATCCCCATCCCTTCTTGTTGAGAACGGTTGTTGGATCGATAATGATCAAAATATGGCTATTCAAGTCGGGCAAGCGTTTGAGGTCGCCTGAATGAAGTAGCGAAGCAAAGAGTGTAGACATCCTGCTTGAAGCAAACCCCCCCCCCCCTCCTTCCCTTCGCTTCAACGCTTCGAACACAACTTCCATTTTCTCGGCACGACCTTGATCCAGCTTAAAAGTGTTTATTTACCACCACCAGGCGTGGCACACCCTTCGGCTGCCTGTAAAATGTCAGAATTTGCTTTGCAGCAGGGTAACAAACGGGCATAGGGATGGGAGGAGATTGGTTTCCTTCACCCTTCTCCTTTGGTCGTATACAAATACGCGCGGAGAAAGTGAGTGAGCTCCACCACCGACAGTGTCCACGGGGGAAAGAATCAAATTTGTGTCACAATGTTGGATGGCGGAATGCTCAATGTCAATGACCGACGAAAGAAGCAGGATAGTGGCGAGAGTTATCGAGCATTATCGAGCAAGGTGCTGGAAATTCTGAAGACGCTTCCACTACCGTTCCAAACCATCAACTTTCAATTTCGTTGTGGGAAAAATCTGGCGAAGATTTTCAAAGTCCAATTTGCCGAATCTGTCGTCAAACAATATCTCGAGAGGGAGCTCCCCATCCCGTGTGTGTCTCAGCTCATCGGCAAACCTTACAAACCACCCAGAAAGCGGCCTCGGCACTCATCCATGAATATATTTGTTCAACCATTTCCTGTCAGCGTCTTCCGAACATCCGGCACTGGTTGTGGACATTTCAAATTAGCATTAAAAAAAAAAAAACGCGGCCCCGAGAGCGTATGCGTCTGTGTGCGACAATATAAACCTAGAGTACGCGGGACGGCGAAAGTACAACTCTATATATCGGTTGTCTGGGAAGGATACCGCTGGGGATCAGGGATCTGGGAAGTAGAGGAGAAAGTTTCAGTGAAGACGACACGCGTGTGTGTCGTGTAATGTAGGCGGCGAAATTACGAAAGATCCGGGAGGGAAGTTGTTCCTTTGGCTTTTTTTTGGGGAGGACGAGTTTTCGTGTGTGATTCGCTTGTCCGGTAATTGAAGATGCGCGAATAATTCCAACAGCCTAGAGAGTCGCGAGAGATGGCTGTGTTTGGGAAGAAACAGACACCAGAGAGCCTTGGCTTTCTCGCACCTTCTCTGCCCGGTGCAGTTTGGGGTGGATGGAGCGCTCCCGGAGGAGTTCCTGTCAGTGGGTTGACATCAAAGTGGATGAAAAAAAAAACAACAGGGACGCGGGGTCACGTTCGACTCGGGCATGAAAATGTCAAACACCGAAACGCCTTGCAGCTTGAGGGATGGAGGACTGGCTAAATAGGCAATATACGGTGCGGTAATACGGTGAAGCAGAACCTCGAGTGCCTCCAGTGCCGGGACAAGACTACTTCAGGAAGGGGTGGTCCCAGGGCTACCGGGAATGCAATGCCGAGGGCTCGTACGATCGAGTGCGCTTGAAGATGTTCGACCTCACCACCAATGTACGGTGATGCTCGTAAAGTTTATCTTATACCTTCATCCTGCGGTTTGGACCGGCTGAGGAAAGTGGGCTCTTTAAATCAGCCTCACCCCAAAAGGGGATTACGACTCGGGACGGTGAATGCTGGTTTGTACCTTTTTTTGTTGTTGATATTTTGCCTTCCCTCCCACGGGGTCACCGGGGGGAGGTTCGTAGTTTCGTGTCCACTTTTTTCATCTGCTTCTTCCTTTTTTTTTTTGCTTTGCGCCCAGTAAATGCAGAGGTAATTAAGGTAGGTTTCGATCAGGTTTCGGAGCACGGTTTGTGTGTGAATTATGAACTACTTTAGGGGTGGGGATTAAGAGTTACAAAAGCCTTGTCATTAGTTTAAGCTTAATATCATCGGCCTACTCATCTATTTGCTCACGATCTCTATAAGTCGCTGGAAGTACCCTTTTTTGGAGCTGAGCAGGCTATTCGGAGGAGTAGAGCGAACGCTTCTTCATCTTCACTTGCAAGACTAGAGTAGAGTCAATGCTCCAGAACTAATCAAGAAGAATCCAGCACACCAACTCAAATCTCTAATCCTCACTGCATCACCACACGCTGGACCTGCCGGGAAAGGGTTTCAACAAAACAACAACTTTCACTTCAGCCCAAACGCGCACTCGCGCACGCAACGCAATTTTCGGTTTGAAATTCAAAACAAATCGAATTCGAGTTTTAATGGCAAAACAAACATATAAAACGCATCTCCCGCATATCTTCGGTGCTCTCCACGCCAGCACACATGTAGGCCCAACGTAACTACCCTTCCCTCCTCCGCCGGGAGAAGCCGTTTGATGCGAGCAGATGCGCATTAGTAACGTGGCGTCCGTAACCGAGTGTCTTAGACTTTTTTTCCATCCAATTTCATAACCGGCTGCACGATGCTTTTCCGTTTGCGCGTCTGCTGGCGGGAAGCTGTATGTTTCATTGCGTCTAAATATTTATGTGTGAATCCCAAACCCTTGCCCCCTACCGCTGCTCTCTCTCTCTCTCTCTCTCTCTCTCTTTTCTGGGGTTGGATTCGCGTGCATCAAATGTATGCGCCCACATGCGCCACGCGGCCACGATGTGGAACGTTCGGTTTGGTGCGCGAAACACCACGTGGATCATAAACAGCTCGTTAAAAATTAGTGCCGGGCTCAGGACACTACTGGCGGTGTTGGATGGGGTTTTCCATCTTGTATCTGTGTGTGTGCTTTTTTCTTCTTACTTCTGTCGGTGACGTAAGCGGTGCACAATAAATCAAAATCAATCACCAGCCACGAGCCCGCTAACCCGCAGTGTGCCGGGGGCAGATGTCCCGCAGCATAACGGAGAAGGAAGAAACTTTCCCACCGAGTACACGACACACAACACACGGGGGAGACATCTCGACAAGCACCCGTAGCACCCGAACACTGTGAATTATGATAATAACAGTCATAATAAAGTGAGCTATGCGCACTGGGTGTGGTGGTGTTGATCCCGCGTGGTATGTAAGTTGCGGGTGGCTATGATTGTGTTGATGGAGGCCTTTTTTTTTTCCTCTTCTACTGCACATGCTTGACCCCGGAAAGTTCGCTGGGAAATCTTACTGACCACTGCAGGGTAAAATGGCTAACACTTTTGACATTTTGACAGCGCACAAGCTGGAGAAACGTGTCCCTCATCTGGCACGATCTTTTTTAAAAAAAACACACAAGCACACACACAAATGCGCGCCCATGGACTCGTGCAAAATGAAAGAAATAGTCTCTTCCTTCAAGACAACAGTCACACCCACCACTGCTCGACTACTTTCCCCAATCAATCGACACGTTTCGCTTGACAAGTAACGTAAACAAACCAGCCGCCGCCGACCGCCGCCTAACAAATAATGACAGGTAATGAAGCTTTAATACATCAGCGATTGCCACGGTGTCGGCGTGTGCCACGAAATCTTATAGTCAAACCGCGGCACCGCGGTGATTTATTACCTAATGAAGGAATTATCTAACGAGGGCTCCTTCGTTTGTTTAGCTTTGCATGGCGAGACTTACACGCGCGCTACTACCCTGCAGACGTCAAAAGAACTAGAAAAGATAACAGCAAAAAAAAATGCATCACACTCAAGTAGAGTCATCTCTAGATCACAGCACACGCGTCAGTAGTTGAAGCACCCGGTGGAAAAGTGTAACATCTATCGATGGAGCGTTAATTGAGCTGGAGGTACGTGTGTGTGTGTCTGCTGCGTGTGCTACCGACGTTATCTCATAGGATTTTTTTTGTTGCCGTGAGAGGGGAGGTGGGGGGCAGGGGGTAAATGTGGAGCGTCAGCTTTTGCTAACCTCCTCAACCCGATCGATGCGGACCACGCGCCGGTGTGGAAATGGAGATCGAGCAGCAACAAAATCATAATGGCGTAAGGCGAACGACGATAAACCCTGATGCGAGATGCAGTGTTTGTAAATAGTAGCGTAATTATGGCAGCATTCAGCACACACACACAAAACCAGCGGGGTTTTTCTTCAGGCGGTGAAGATTGTCCTCAGGTCTTCCAGGGCCAGCTCTATTCTAGTATGATTGATTGATATTACAATGTATGCACTATGGAGCAGTAGGAAGAGTTCGGTTCGATTACTAAAACGTCAAAACTACAAACTTGGATCGAGTTTGATTGCCATTGATTTCTCTCGAAATGTTTAACGGGGTTTGGCAGCTGAGCTTGCCTGTAACGCCGACGTATCGCACCGGAAGCAGCCGAAACGAGGCACACCATTGATGAAGCCACAACCATTTAATCCTACCAGGAAGATAAACGTAATCATTAATCGAACCGCTCGATCTTGCTTCCCCATCTTCTTCTGTCTTGGCACGCTTTCGCTTTTCTTTGCGGGAGAAAGTAGCATCCCGAACGCGCATCTTCCCATATGCTTCCAAACCATTCCAGCTGCGGTTAGTATCGAACCTCGATCGCACGATGGAAACCCAGCACAGCCGTTTGATCCATACCACACAATAGCAGCTACCTGCTGCTGCTGCTGGTGCTGCCGGCTCGCATGCATGCAGGCTCGTGGTGCTGCTGCTGTTCATGTTCACGTTACCATCTTCCCGAACGATTTCGGTAACCAGGAAGTAGTACGGAAATTTATTGAAATAAAAAAAAAAGAAGAAATTTCTCGAGTAGAGTCGACCGAACTGTTGTCGATTTTCGACGACGACTTACGTAAAAAAAAAAAAACACGGATCCATTCCAAGTGGGAGGCAATGGTTGCAGTGTGAGGTTAAATTTGAATACAATCAATGAGTCCCCCCGGTGTGCCGCTTCGGCGTAGATATCACCCCGAGTTGACGGTGAAGTTATCACTGGCTTGCTGTTCCACTTACCGGTCAGAGTTCGCGCCGTGTTTGCGGCTTTTTGCCCAAGTCCCATACATACCGGGTGCCATTTTCGCAGATGGACGATGATGGTACCACAATCGTTGCCCGGGGGGGTGATAATTTATCACCACCTTTTACCCGAAGCTAAGCAAATACATCCGCTTATTGAGGAGGTGTGAGTGGTTCGTTTAAAAAGACGGACGACCGAATACTTGGAACCGTTGGAAAGTGGGGATGTTGATGCTCGGTAATGGCGGAAACGGTAAGTCAACATTATACTCCCAGTTTTCTTTTCGCCAATAAAGTTGTGTGCGGGTCTGTGGTGGTCGGGCCAACAGACAAGAGACATTTAAAACAGCGATATTTTCGATTTCTTTTCTAACCCCAATCAAGCTATGCTTTGTTAAGGAGAGAAGCGTTGCTTTCGCGGCCAAAGCCAAACAAAAAGCGTAAAGGAAACAAAGTTCGCAACGTCATTATGATTGTTGCATGAAGCGTATACTTACTGCGCCATAGTTTTGAACCATTTGCGGTGTGACTTGATGTTTGATGGTTAAGCTTAGGCTACACAGACCACAGCACGGGAGTGATCCGCAATCGATGAACTCGCTAGTCATCATCGAAACCCATAATTTGTCCGGACTGAGGTGGTCTGTCACAAGAAAATAAAAAAAAAACGCACCGAAATTCTCACCGACGTACAGTGTCTGCTTTTTTTTTGCAATCTTAACCATTTGACCCTACAAAAATAGTCCCGATGCTTCGCTCTCCCCCTTCAAGCACACCATTTTGATACACACAAATTTGGCACCGAGACTTCACCGGGACCAACCGAACGTATCGCTTATTCAGTGGGAAAATGATAAGGTATCCAATAAGGTATAGTTCATCACAGACAATAACGGTGTGCCAGATAATCGTATTACTCTCCCAGCACTGTCAAAACTAGCTGCTCGCGGGATGGTTCACTTGCACGAGCCATTCGGCGGATTTCGCGTCCATAGCCCAGACTGGCCGTCCGGGAGGTTAATGCGAGGTATTAGCATTTTTGACGTTTGCTGTTGGGACCTACTACTTACCCAGAGTGCTCTGCTGCTTGTTGCGAAAGTGTTGGAACTGATATAAAGATGATGGTGTCGCTCGTGTCTGGTACGAAATTATCATAAGTTGCCAGTATCGTGTGCGATAGTTAAGATAAACCACTTTCAGACTATAAACTGAGTTTGGTTGCAATCTGACCGTTGATCAGCAAAAATTAAAACCCATCAACAGCACGTTTGCTTAATGATAAGATTGGGTTAAAGCTTCGAAGAAGCTTTCGGCAGCACTTCAATCCATCAATATCTACAGCAGTAGCAGAGCTGCCACTACCAAAAACCGGGTTTTAAAATGGCGGATGATATAATCTTGCTGCACGCAAAGCAACGATCCAATCCGATCGACGTCGCTGAGATAAAGTCACCCAAGGGGGGGGGGGGTCTACAAAGGGGAAGAAAAGATTCTCATTAAGCAACCAGTATCCCTACCGAAGCCATCTTTACGCATCTTTTTTCTCGGCCAGGGCGGTTTTGTTTTTCTCCTGTAGATTTTTGGAAGATATGGAAAACCGGGAAGATGCCGTGTACTACACACCGCAAAGGAACAAGACGCACGTTTTCGGCATGCGCACGCAACTGTTGGTGGGCACTGAGCCTTTTCTTCTTCACTGGTTGACGGACGGACGGATTCAATTTTCATCTTGAGCCTCATCACAATCACACCCTCCGTGAGAACTGCGTGCCATTTTACGGTTGCGAATGTTGTTTTGTGTGTTGTTTTTTTTTCATCTCATTTTTTTCCAAGACCATGGCGTGTGATTTTTTTGGTTGCCTTTTCCACCACTTTTCCAGATGGTCCGACCGCTGCTGCTGGTGGGAGTGTTGCTGACGGTGGTCATCGCGGTGACAGCAAAGGAGGGTACGGCGGAGCGGAAGCTGAACATCGATCCAGCCCTGCGCAAAGCGCTGCTGCGTGCCTTACGTCACCTGAAGGAGCGCCAGGAGGAGGAAAAGCAGGAACAGCTGCTCGGCGATGCGAACACGACGGAGGAAAACTTTGCTACCACCATCTTGGACGAACTGCTCGAGGAGAGTACGGTGGCGGAGGGTGAGGCGCGGGCTCGCGACACGTCCGCCGTTGACTACCACACGTATGTGGCTAACGCGCAGGAAGATGATCGTGACACGATCGAGGGTGAGGTAGAGCAGCGGGACACGGGTGCGGTAACGGTTGGGTCGGCGGATGCGAACGAAATCATCAAGACGATTATTATCGCGAAACCGAAACCGGCACTGATTGTACCGAAGCTCGAGTCCGAGAACGAGATCGTGCCTCAGGTGGATCAGAGCACTACCGAAGCGCCACTACCGGTCACTAGCAGCACTACGCAGCAAGCTCCTGCTTCCACAACGACAGCAATTCCCGTACCAACTACACCGGCACCGACCCACAACGAGGATGGTGAGAATATTGAGCAGGTTAAATCGGAAGATGTCAAGATATTCCAGGCCCCGCTCGTAGCTGCGTTCACCGTGCAGCAAGACCAGCTGGGGGTTTCGCGCAACGTCATCCCACTGCTCCAAACGCCTCCCAAGCAGAAAACACCCGGTACTGCCGACTTTAAACCGTCGCCAGTGATCCTACCGGTAGGAGCAGCGGCCTCGGCCGTCGCTACACCCGTTGCTACTGTGCCGCTTCTTCAGATCCAAGCTGTCCCATCCACGCAGCCACTGCTCGCACCTCTTGTACCGGCGCCGCCCATCAGCCTGAGCACACGAGCGCTCGAGGAGAAGACACGTCAACTCGAGCAACAGCTAATAGCGCTGCAAAACCAGCAGCGTGCGCAGGAGCAGCTACTACGCGCCAAGATCCAACAGGAGCAAGCCATCATCCAGCAGCAGCAGCAACAGTTGCAGCAGCAGAAGCAACGCCTCGAAGAGGAAACGCGTCTCCGCATACAACGGTTCGAGCAGGAGCAGCGTCTCTTCCGACAGCAGCAGCAGCAGTTCCAGCAGCAGCAACAGTTCCAGCAACAGCCACCCTCCACGATACAGCTGCCTCCGTTCAAGCCGCAGCCGCTACCCCTGCAGCAACAGCAGCCCGCCCCACAGCCAACCTTCGTGCAGGAGTTGCCCCGACCCGGACCGGCGGTACAGTTCATCCCGAGCGTTAGTCTACCGGGCGGCAAACCGATCCCGATCTCGGTGGAGCAGCAGCTTCCCTTCAAGGAAGCCGTCGACTTCCAACCACAACAGCCGCCACAGCAGCAACAGCAACAACAACAGGGACCCAAAACGACCACCTCCATCGAGCAGGTGAAGGCCATCAGCCAACCGCCCCAACTCGCCCGTGAACAGGCACTCCCGCTCAAGCCCTTCCAGCCATTCAATCTGTTCCCAGTGCTGCCACCGCTACTGCTGGGACCGAACCAGTTCGATCAGCAGCTGCCACCGCTGCAGCAACGTAATCGCGTCTTCCGCCAGGAACCGGGCACCGGTAATTTCGGCCTTAACGTTGCACCACCTCAGCAACAGCAGCAGCTACCCTTCCGCCCATCGCAACCGGTCGCGTTCAATGGCCAACAGGCGGGTTCGCTGAGCGATAGCCAGAACCTGCAGAATCTGCTCTTCCAGTCTGGCATCACGTCCCGCTCGGCGGAAGATTTCAACATCATCACGAAGGTGCTCGCCCTCAACCATGGCATCCCGCAGGCATCGTCCCAGCGCATGTTCGCCAAACTGAGCCCCGACCAGCAACGGCAGCTGTTGTTCCGAAAGTGAGCGCCCAAGCACTCACAAACTAGAACTTCCGTTCTCTTTCCCCAACCTCCTAGAAAAACCATACCCCGTTACCCTATCCTCCCGTCATAGGCGTTAGCACGAGAGCAATTTAGCTCGGCAGTCCGTGTCCGTGGTGCTCGTAAGTTTGGTTAGCTAACCTCATCTCTGCCATATTTATTATTGTCACAGCTGTCGAAGCCGATAGCCCGTCTCTCGAGGGCAGACAGTTGTGTATGTGTGTGTGTGTTTTTTTTTTCTTCTCATATCGTCCATGTCACTTCGTGTTATTTTCCCGACCTGTTCCACCCCCTCCGTAACTCTAGTGTCTCTAGCCGTCCTCACAGATGTCTCTGTGCTCTTGAACTTCCAATTTGGTGAAGCCTCCATTTTTCCTCCATAAGTATCTCAACCAGTTTCTCTCTCTCTCTTCTAATTTCCCTTCTCCTGTTCATTCATTCATTTGCATTGTAAGAATAGTATGTACAGCGTCATGGCGTTTAAAGCGAATACGAACCACTGTAAAGCATGGTGGCGTTTAGATTTGCAAACCCCATCGACGCATAACCCCTGGTGTGTGCGTTCTCTGTGGCGAATGGTCACTGGTGGGCGTCTTGGACAGAAACGCAGAAACGCAGTCAGGTAATGCTTAGGAGATTATTAAGTAGTTCTTTAATATTGTATTGCCCTACCGGTCGGTTCAATCGATCGGTAATTCTCTCGAAATAAATGGTACTTTAAACAAGATGGCGGCTGGGATGTTGCGTTGTTTTTGTTTGTTTTATACTCCAAAGGTAAGTCTTCTAAGTCGATCCTAGATGACCTGGAAGGTACATACACTGGATAAGATGGATGTTATATCGTAGAAGGAAACAAACTGTAAGGTATTGCACAACTGATAGCTAAAATAGTCTTTCCCATTTCTTTGAGCCTTAATTCGTTTCCGATAATATCTGTAAAATAGCGATTCGATATTTCCGCTTTCTATGCTATTTTCCATAAAATTTATTGCCATGTTCCCGTTCCCATCTTCCGCCCACATCAACTGTAAGGCCAATAACTGCCAACGGTTCATCGTAAACTTCACCAAACCTATCACAACACTATCGAAAGGAGACGCACCACAATGGGAAGGGTCCATTTTGTCTCTCCTCTTTCTCGCTGTTTATTGCGATTCCGCAAATATTTATGGCCAGTCACATTAGCATAGCACGCGCGCGGTGGCGTCAAATCGCGTGACTTTCGCCGTACACAGCAGGCCATCACTACGGCCAAAAAAAGGCCCTTTGACAGCGAGACGAGCACGAGGAAGCGCCTAAATGTAGGCTAGCGCGTGGTCACACAACAGCACCCGGGGTGTGCTGGGTGCCGTTCAAGGGCGAGTTCGACAGACACTACAGACCCAATTTTTGGGGGTTGCTCCTCATATTTCCCCCTTGTCAAACTCCCTCCACCCCCCTCCCTGCCCCACAATTTGACACAATGTGTCTCTTACCTTGGTGCATAAATTTCACATCGACAGGGCGCTTCACACGCGATATCGGTTTCTGCTGTGCATATCCCTGGCTTCCGAAACCAACCGGACCGCACGGGCCCACACTGCTGCTCGTCCGTCGAGGTTTTTCACGCGCGCACAGTCAACCGAACGCCGGGTTTCGGCACAGTCGTGTGTAAAGCGTCGAGAGTACGCTTCGCGGGCAAAGCTGTCACATAATATCACCCGCCGTGCGGCCGTGCATTTGCCAAGCTGACTTCGGCCGGGCAGGACCTGTTGGGCGCGTTGGCACAGTTCTCCTACTTCGATCGATGGTCGGACGAGCAGCGGCGGGACTGCTGCCACCGGGCACAGATCCGCCAGTTTGCCCCGGACCAGACGGTGTTCGTTGAAGGGCAGGCACCGGTCAACTACGCACACTTTATGCTCAGTGGTGAGTGTGGTTTGCTGCAGTGTCTCAAGCTGCACCGACGCCGGGATCGACGGACCGGTGCGAAACGCTATCGGCTGTCCCGGGCACAACCGACCGAGGATGAAATTACGCGGTTCCATCGACGCCGGCAGCAGACCATGGATGCAGCCAGGGTGGAGGGACACAATGCGGGCAGGTATGACGTAGAGACGTAGTTAAGTTTTTTTTTTTATTTAACTCCATGGAGCCGTCATCTTGGGGGGCGTCCATAAATTAAGCAGTATTAAAGGGTACTCCGCTCCCCCTTCTACGAGCGTTATATAATTTTTGAAAGGCTCTTTGCCGTATGGTCCTTCGAATATAGCTATGGTGTAGAAAATTCTAAAACACAAAATGGTTCAAAATCCACGCTATTTGATGGTTAAGATGACAGAGCTATAGTTAAACATTTTAATTCATACAAAACAAACTGAGAAAAAAAAAGCGAAAAGGAGGCAAAATTGCTTAAAAACAGCTTAATATTCGTCTTTTTTAAACTAGGTGTACACACACTTTTTAAATCTTTAACCTAAGTAAGATGATGAACGGTGAGTGTTCCGTAAGTAGCTTTTTGTTTAATGTACATTGTGATACGGATTCTTTACCTACACTAAATATGCCTAAGTACACTGAGACATTTTGTACCGATATTATTTAACAGTGTGATTTAAAAAAGGCGCTCTAACTACTGCATTTTTTTCTACAACCTGTGCTTCCATTGCAGTACAACGGAAAAAACACCTGCAATCAACCGTGAACCGAGTAAATCGTTCAAGGTCGAGTACCATTTCGTCGACATTGCTACGTACAGCCGCGGTTCGGTGTTTGGCATCGGTGAGCATATGGTCGATCGAGCCGTGTTCGCCCGTACCCACGTGCAGTGTTTGCTGATACCGCGCTACTGGCTGCTGGAGAAGCCCCAAAACCGGGGCAACATCTGGAACCGGATACGGATCTTTCTCGAGCAGCGGCAACCGTCACGCGAGCGGCTGTTTCGTTGGTTTCTCGCCGAGCTGCTGTGGCACCGGTACCGGAAGCAGCTGGTTAGCGATTTTCTGCTCGTCCACGCACCACGGCACCTGCCGCGGCTGATCGATGTACCGCTGGCGTGTCGGATCGAGGAGTGTGACGTGCATACCGAACCTGATTAAGCTCCGAAAGCTACACCCTCCTTCTCAATAAACAAGGAACATTAGTTTGTCTGTATCATTATTATCATTACGCTAATACCACTAATTCAACACTGGCCAACACGCATGGCGGAAATTGGCAATAATAGTTTTCCACTGCCTATCGTTTAGACCACACCTTGCTGCTCGTCCTCGACTATGCAGCTCGTCTAGCTGGTGTTCGTTTGCTGCGGCGCTGCATACGGCTTTGGTTCGTTCAATTCTTGCAGATCGAGCAGAATCGGGTGACAGTTGATGCTCCGTTCAAATTCCTCTGCAAGAGACAATCCATGCAAGGGATTGTTAAACAATCAGATATCATAATTCAAATTGGCATTAGTAATGCTAGCAATCCATACCGAAGGAAATGAGACCCCGATTGGTGGTGTCTGCCTTGACGAACAGCTTATCGCACTGTTCCGGTGTAATAGAAGATAGGTGCTTTACCGCGAAGTACAGGCCCTCTCTTGTTATCAGATCACGCTCCACACCGTATAGCTGTTGTAAAGTATATCAAGAAGTAAAATCAATTTATCATATTCTAAAGATCCCTAGTCATGTTGTACTCACCTTAAACAGAAGCTTCAATAGGTCGAGCTTTGGTTTGCCCAATCCAGACAGAAATAGGGCAAGCAGTAGATATTCTCTGAAGTCTATCAAACCTGCACTATCATTGTCCTGGCGAGGAAAGAATAATTAAAAATTTAAATTAATTGAAAACGCACCTAGTTTTTTAAGGCCTTTTCACATCTTACCTTGTTGAAAATTTTGAACAAAATTCTCGTCGAATCATTTTCTACGGAAATGTTTAATCGGCGAGCAAACTCATCCAGCGCGATGTGTGAATTTTTCTCCGTAAACGGTACACCCTGTTCCACCAGATTCTGCTCCACATTTCCATCAGCAAGTCTGCAAAACGAAAGAGCATCGGTCGAAGATTTATGTTCCACGTCTAGAAAACTGTGCTTTGTCATGCGTAGACTTACCCGAGCCATTTACGCATCTTGGCAATGTCGTGACTCCAGGCAAAGTACGGCATACCGATCGCGATCATGTAGTTCATCAGCTTGCAGTCATTGTATCCATGCTCGGTGCCAGGAATTCCTAGCGACTGGGCAATATAATTCCGAACGTTGAGCGCGTACAGCTTCGCATCGTTACGCTCCTGCTCGTTCGGGTAGTATACTGGCAAAAAGTTGATCTCGAACCCAGTGTGAAAGGCGGTTAGTGTACGCCACAACAGTACTGGCCTGCAAAACCATGTCCAGCGAACGTGAGCCTGAGATGTGGATTTGATGTTGCTAACACAAACAAACTTACACTCCAGGGCCTTCCCACGTCCAGGATACTGTGTTGGTTGGGTTAGGGTATCGTATCGCCACCGGTTGTACTGGCAGTCCCGGTCCAAATGCACCGGGCTTAAACTGTACCACCGCCTTCCCATTGCTGCAGGTACCTTCGGGGAAGATCAAGATCTGCGGCCAGTCCTCCTTCGAGATGACGCGCTCGATGATGAGATGGCGTGTGATGTGGCGCGAATTGGGATCCTCTCGGCAAACGTAGATCGGTTGCGTGATGTCAATGATTTCTGTGAAATTGCGCACAGGAAGAATTATTGCATCGGAAGGAAGCAGCAATTGCTTTGCTCGCTGGTGATGCATACTTACTGCCAATGAGAGGAAGATCGGCAGCTTTACTTTTCGCTACCACGGTTGATGGACCACAGAACGCTACCACGATCGAGTCGAACAGACTGTAGTGTGGACCAACGACAACGATTGGTGCCTCGCGCGGTGAAGCACAGACACCGTTCACTTTGATGCGGTGAAATGAACCGAAAAAGTAGAGCAGTCGCATCGCCAGTGCTGTCATTTCGCGCATTTCCCTACAATGAAGAGGTTTGCGATGTGTGAGGAAATTAGATGAGATATTTCTGTCTTAATATATTTGATCTATTGCCTCTTTTCTATCAGTAGACTTTACATTGTATGCCGTGACCTAGTAGGTTGAAAACTGCAAAGTCTTCAGGTAATGAAGATCACATATGTTTTTGAAGTGCATAGGATGCAGTCGTGAATGGAGAACTACAGGTCTATCAAGTTTCTTGGAAACGTTTTCCAGACCTGACCATGTCACTTCGATGTAGTCTACTCTGAGTAAGTAGAGAAGAAGATAAATGTTTGAAGTTCATTCCTACGAAATTATTTTTTCGATTTCAGTAATATTGCTCCAGAGAAGTGAGCAGTTACGTCTAAATCATTTGTCGGAGGACTTCTTCTGGTCCTTATCTTAACCTGGGAAAAATATGTCTCTGTTTTGCGTTTTAATTTTTCCTCTCTCAACCAAAATCGCATCAAATTCTTGGCGAGCGTACCACCAACGAAAATTCATTCGCATTTTAATTGTGCATATGTACACAGTGTACTAAAAATATGCCCGATTGTTTGTTTTGGCGACATCCGAAGCCCGGTTTTGTTTTTTGCGCAGTCCGATCGCCACAACGGATTTCGCAGTCGAGCGAGGGTACGCTATTACTCATCCGGGGGACCAACATCAGGGACCTTTGGGTGTTGTGCGAAGTCTACCCTCGAAGTTAAGAGTCAAAGAGCAGACCGAAGTAACAAGACGAGTAACAAAATAATATGAATTAAAAAAAAAGAAAAACACGTTCACGACACACAATCATTTCGCGGTTTCGCGAGAGCACAATGAAATAACATTCGGAGCGGGTTTTTTTTTCTTGTTGATGCCGAGCCGCCTTTCTCTTTCGATGCGAGAGATTGTTCGGCGCGAGTGGGTTAAATGCGCGCGCAAGCCGGTTTGTTTGTTGTTTTTTGTTTGTGTGTGTGTTTTTCGCGGTCGCCGTTCTGAACACGCGGAGCTACAACAGATCACGCCACTTTCCTGACACGCGAGAGTGTTACAAAAATAGCTTTGTCCCGCTCTCACCAGCATGCTTCGGAGGGGGATGTGGCTGGGGAAGGAGATGGGGGGACCGGAAACGTGCTGCTTCCCAGCCTGCTCCGATCCAGTGCGTTTTGCACTGATAACGAAAGCATACGGTGCGTACCGAGGTACAAAGGTCTGCCAAGACTCGGCTGATCCGGCTCCAGCGGTATCGTTCGATTACTCAGCTGTTCGGTGTTCTTATTATTTGCCTATCTCTCTCTCTTTCTCTCTGTCTCTGTTGCTTCAAGTCGCAGAACAAAGTTGTCAGGCTTCATGCGAACAGAAACCATGTGGCCATCAGCAACTCTATCCTTCGTGGCTGAAAACGTGGAGGTTAACCTGCTGTTTACCAGCGCTACCTACCGTCGCCAGCCGGAAATAGGTATCGAGCGACGCTCCTTCTCGGTCAGCCCGTACAAACCGATGGAGGCAAACGCCCACGCCACCACCAAACAAAGACCCATCAGTACGGCACGAATCGGGAGCACCAGCAGCGTCATAAGATAAGTCTGCAAACAAACGAACAAACAAACAAACAAAAAGAGGCCAAAGAACGATAAGCTATCGGTTGTGCGAATTGGATCAGCAAACGTAGACAGAGACCTCCCCCTCTCCTCACGCCGTCTGTCCCCTACACCTACCTTGCGCTTTTCCCATGGGTCGTCAAGATTTAGCTTGAGCACGAACGGGTTCACGTACTCATCTTCCGGTATGCGAGTGATCGTACTCGTGATGGTTGTTGATCGTTGAAAGTCCATTTTTGGGGACAAACGTTGCACCAAACACACGCAGCGACGAATATTTGATTGCAGCCCACCGCACACACTCTATTCACAAACTGTCACGCGTTTTCTGTTTCACAATGGTTAATTGTTGCGCACTAGTTTCACACCAAAACCCGACCAGGGTAGCGCACGAAGCACATTGCAGCATGTGCCGACGGTTTGGCTCAAGCACAAGATGGCAACTGCTGCTGCTGCTGCTGCTGCTGCTGCGTAGCACACACTGCCGTCGCGAGCGGTTCGAACGGTGCGTTCTGTCTTAGGGGACTTGGTGCAAAAACTGACTCGCCTTGCTATGTAACGTCATCAGGCAGTGGGAGAAGACAGAAAAAAACCACACTAATCCCGTCACGAAGAGCGAAACTGCTCTCGCGGGAGCGTGGGAAATTCTCAACGTCACGCGGTACAGCGGTTGGTGGAAAGCGCGTTATAAATAGATAATTTGAGTTTTGTATGGGTGTACAGAACAACAAACAAGAAAACCATCTTTGAACGATATCCGATAATGGGGTGTTTCTTGCACGAGGCTTGCACTTGACCATGAGCAGTAGTTTTCCTTCAAATTTGGCACATCCGCACAAACTTGAGCAGTGCGGACAGAACCCGGAAGTTTCCATACTTATGCAACTAAATCGCTGTTTTGTGGTGAAATGTCTGTACAGTCACATAAGGGAAAGTAATATCCCAGGTCGTTTGTAGGACTAGAAGATCCGCTTCCAGGATTAATAGTGACAAAAAAAAGAAGTCCTCGTATTGGCAAAAACGTTTTAAAATGTCTAAAACGTGATTCTTCCCATGATCGTTATTATTCATTCGTAGCGCGTGCTTCAAACATTTCGCTTTCTCTATCTATCTATCTCTCTCTCTCAACCGTCGTTAAAAGTTAATTTTGGTTGTGATAAAATTCATCTAATCATTAAATCATTCATGTCAGACACGTGTACAAATTTCGAACAGTAGTAGAAATGACCGTAAATTTTTTACCGCATACTTAATAATTTTCAAACAAATCATACATTTTAATGACACCGAAAAACGTTGCGAAAAACGATTTGTGTGTGTGTGTTTACTTTATCTTTTGTTACGCTTTTTGATTTGATTTTCCATTTTGTGTTTTTTTTATTATTATTTCTTCTAAATAGTTTTCTCACTTTCATCTCCCTTTTTCATTAGCTTCCGGGGTTTTTTTTTGTTTTGTTTTGTTTTCCTTTGAGGACACACCGAATTAACACATGACAATCTTAACCGATCGCGAAGAGGAGGATATTTTGCTTTTCGGCTCATTTTTGTTGTTGTTGTATAGCGAGCAACAAACCAACAAAAACAAGGACACCATTATTCCACGTTCCTCTCCTAAATCTTTCTAAACGTCAACACCTTTATCGCTTGTGCGCTGTTGCGTGGTTTGCTTTTTCCTCCTGCTTGAAGATTGTGGTTGTGTGTGTTCTTTTCAGATTTTTTTTTGTTATGCTGTAATTAAGTAGCTTCTTCTAGCTGCACAGCAAGAAGAATAAACAGCAAACACAATTAGACACTTACTAAATAAATAAATACTCAAAATAATTCTCCTTTCGATTGTGCATCGATGTACGCAAATTTGTGTGTGTGTGTGTGTGTGTGTGTGTGCTTCTATGCTAAAACAGCGGGTGGTCGTGTGCGTACTATTTCCTTCTTTTGTTCACTTTTACAAACTTTACACACGCTGCTTTTGCAAATTTCATTTGCTAGTGGACATTTATCATCTTTTTTTCTTTGCTTTTGTTTTCCCTTTGCGCTTGTGTGGTCTGAATTCGTTTTTATGTTCCTCTATCTTATCACATTTACTATTTTGTCAATGTGTTTGTTTTTCTATAGTTTTTTTTCTTCATTTTCTTACGATGCGGGAACTACATGGTGCCCCAGACACGAACATATACATATAAACCCACACACATTCTCACACATGCATAGATTATCCATCTAATAAGTAATATTTTGCTAGAATTATCATGCCTTTGTTTGTTTGTATTTTTTTGTGTGTGCTACGCATATGGTTCTTTGATTAGATTTACGCTTTGCGAATGATGAGTTTTTTTTTTGTGCATGTTTGTTGTTTTGTTTTTGTTTTTTGTCGTTTTCGAGCATCTGAAGCACGTGTTTATCATCCATATAAACTTTCGTCTATTCGCCATTTTTTGGCATTCCAAAACTTTTCCATAAAAAAAAACAAACAAACAATCAAATTTAAATCTAAACGCAACCCAAAATCGTCCAACTTATGTCCGCACTCGCGAGTGCATCCGTACCCATGATCGGGTGGGGATGATTAAATTATACACGCAAAACCATGAGTAATGAGCTGATTGCGTTCAAGGAAATCATTACAACAAAACGTGAGGCTAAAATAAAGTACTGCACAGCTTCGGACAGTACAATTTAGTTTGGCGCTAACACACGTGACGCACTGATAATTACAATTGTGCCGAGAACACTAGCGGCAACCGGTAGCCTGGCTCTTCAGCAAACTTTTACGCACCTCCGAGAATGATACGATACAAAAGAAACAATTAATCCCTAAATACGTTGTTGGTGTGCACGTTTGAGACGAAACACGCATCCGAACCGAAAGCTTTTGCTACCCTAATTTTTAAGATTCCACTTTTTCTCCTGTTTGTTTCGACATTAGTAGGAAGTTCGCAAACAACGTACGCCTTCCCGCGTTCCGAGGAAACCGACCGGTCAAGGGAACACCCGTAGAGCAGTATGAGTAATGATGACGATTGTTTCAGCCCAGTCTTAAGTTGTTGGGATCGTTATTTTTCTGCAGCTTTGCTAGTAGCGAATTATGCTCGATTGCTTTTTGAAATTGATCTGCAAGGGGGAGAGAGAGCGAGAGAGTGATGGAGAATTTGTTACTTTTTTCGCCTTCTTAAGACCGGTGACAGACAGTTCCAACGTTCCGAGGATCCATGCAAAAAAATCGGAACGATGGAGTTGTGCCACAGGCCTAAGGCGCTCCACCCTACTAAAGTGACGCGACGTACTAAAGTCAATGGTGCCAAGATTGTCGTGATCCGCCAGCAGGAAGATACTGTTCACCTCTTTGCGCGTAATGCGCACGAGATACTTTAGGGTGTCGTGTAGCTGATTACGATCCACACGTCCATCGACACCGTACAGCTGAAATTGGAGTTCGAGTGTGGAAGGAAGGTTAGTGTTAGTGGTCCTGCCGGAAGCCATCAGTCCATCCACAGCAGGAACTTTACTCACGTGGAACAGAGATTCAACAAAGTTTAATTTCGGCTTGTACAGTGTGACCAGAAATAAGGCAAGTAAAAGATACTCTCTGAAATCAATAACGTCGGGCAATTCGGGCTAAAACGAACAAACAAATAAAATGCATGGATAGTTGGTGAATTGATGTACAAGCGAGCAGCAACTTCAAGCAGCCGATACGTACCCTGTGCAATTTATGAAACAGATTTTGTGCCGCTTCCTGCGCCGGATCGATCTGCATCTGTGCGGTAAACTGTGCGTACGTGAGCAAACTGTTAGCATCGGTAAACTCACGCTGACTCGTCACAATCTTGCGTTCCCGATCGGCAATGTCAATTCTATCCAACCCCGAGAAAAAAACATTTCAAAGCGTTAGTGAGAATGGGTATCAGCTGATGAGATCCGATATTAGCAACCAGACATTACTTGAGAGTTCCGCGCAGTTTCTCGATGTCGGCGATCGCTGCCGGATGGGGCATGCCCACGTTCTTCACAAACGTCATCAGCTTGCAGTCGTCAAAGGTGTAGTCCGAGATCGGAATATCTAGCGCTTTTGCCATCAACATCCGCACGTTATCTGCGTACAGCTTCGGATTGGCTTTCTCCGCCTCGTTCGGGTAGTACACCGGCAGGAACTCGATTTCGCAAAACGTGTGAAATTGCGTCAGTGTGCGCCATAGCAGCTGGATGCTGTAGTGGGTGAAGAAATTGGGTGGACAAACGATTACTCACACGTGAACCAAACAATACACTATAAAGAAAGGGCATTTACTTACGCATTCGGGCCCTCCCAGGTCCAGGTCACGGTGTCGACCTTGTTCGGGTAGCGCATCAGTACCGGCTGGATCGGTACGCCCGGATAGAACGCACCCGGCTTAAACTTAATCAGCGACGTTCGGTTCGTGCAGGTACCCTCTGGGAAGATCAATATCTGGGGCCAGTCCTCCTTCGAGTTGGCGCGCTGTATAATTTCCCGGATCGTTGTCTGGCGCGAATGTGGATCCTCCCGGCACACGTAGATCGGTTGGGCGTAGTCGATCAATTCTTCAACAGGCGGTGAAGAATTTTGTTTGTTTTTTGGTGAGTTGAACCAAAATGGAAGCCAAAAACAAAAGAGGTGTTAGAAGGTGCTGTTTATAAGTCCCACCCCACTGCATCACACACACCCCGCGTCCGCACCCAGGTGGAGCAAGACGAAACAAACCGAACACGATCTCTACATACGATGCGGAGCACAACTCCGCACGGAGTGCATAACATAACATTGACCTGGCAACAACAACACACACATACAAACGCTCACACACACACACAAACGCTCACACAAGCACACAAATGATAAAGCAGTGGTGGTAGAAACGGGAGAGTAGCATTTGGCGAAGCGTTGCCAAAGTTTCTATGAAAGATATCTGGATGGATGAATGGATGGATCGATGGATGATTGGAGATGCGTTGTTGGAGCAATGCGGAATAATGATGGAGTTTCGAATGAATTTGACCGGACATTGGAAGTTAGCATGTGTCAAAACACACCAAAGGTAAGGAATTCTTCCTGCTCTGGGTTGAGGGTTTGGTGACTGGAAAGGAAGTCAAAATGGATTAGATTCGGAACATAGTTTTTGGCGCTTTAGTCTTTCTTTATTCTATTCTATTTGGTAACTATGTCTTGACTAAACGACTAGCTAGGTCATGCAGGACAGCGAATGGCTTACTAGACTCTTTAATACCGCGTTGTTGGAAAGTTAGTTCTCACAACGAGGGAAAGAACCACCAAACCATTCCTAGCATAAATGTAGGTAGTGGCGGTAGAGGCATGTCAGGGCTGGGGTCGATCCGGACCATTCTCTTGTAGGGAGGATTGACTAACCAACTGGTTAACATTAGTAAGTCTAGCAAGTCATGGGACGGCCAGCATAACCTAAAAGGTCGTCATCCCAATGAGGAGTCTACAAAAAAGTTGTGCAACTATAACTTGTGATGTTATCTAACTTGAAAATGGGATAAAAGTAGACTTTATGTTGGATTCTGAACCACCAAGCAGAGTTTTACGGAGCAGTGGTTCCCCAATTACGGGGAGATCAAATCCAGCAATAGGAATTCTAATGTCCCAAAAGTTACATAAGCTCGGATAGTTCCTGAGATGATAAAACGCCATAAACTAACTTCAGGAGCCAGCAAGTCAACACGCCAACACAGACGCGTGACTGCTAAGATTGAAAGCGATAGAACAGAAGGCAAGAGTCAATCACATTGGGACAAGGATCTACCAAAGAGGATGGACTAGTAGTCTAACTTGAGGGAGTCAGTAAGTAGTAAAGGACATTTTCGAAGGTAGAAAATGAAGGAAAAGGAGGGGGAGGAGAAGGAGAAAGAAAAACAAAAGAACGACACAAAATAATCAAAATGGTTCTGACACTTACTGCCGAGGTTGCGGTCAGCGTTTCGTACCAGCGGGCTGGACAACCCGGTCAAGTAGATGATGACCGCGTCGAGGAAGGAGCTGTGCGGGGATACGACCAGCACTGGCGCCTCAGTACGGCTCGCCTGCCGCCCCCGGATCGTAATACCCAGCCCGGCGCAGGTGTATGCCAGCGTGGCAAATTCGCCGAGCGGCCGTTTGAGGCACCTGCTCCGGTCAGTTTTGGGCGGCCCCGGCCCCGTCAACGTCAGTCAATTCCGAGTGAGCCGGGCGAGTGTACGAAAGGTAGGGGAAGGAGAAGGGAACAAGGGAGGAAGGGATTACAGTATCAGTTCCGGGGTTGGTGGGATACATCCAATCGAGTTGTTCACGGCGAACAATCGACAGAGTGTTATGCGTCCGATGTCCAGTGTGTACCAGGGTCGTCGTACAGGCGTCCGGGGGTCGTTTTTTGTGGTCGGTTTTGCAAATACATGTGTGAATGTGTGTGTGTGAAAAAGATTGTGAAAAAGAGAGAGAGAAAGAGAAAGATGATGAAACAAAAAAATACAGCGCGACACGGATGCGAATGAAGGTTAAGCGAGGCGGTGCATGCGCGTGGGATTGAAGTTGCGTTCGATGGAAGATTATATTGCAGCATGTGCATACCCCGACGATGAAGAAAATATAACCAGATAGAAGAGGAAAACACACACACACACACATCACAGGACGTTGAGATGGAAAAATGGACCGTAGATCGTACGGTCGAAGTGATCGATCACCCACAACCCAATTCACAGATGGGGGCGAGCAAAAAAGAGAAAGAAAAAGAGAGAGAGAGAGAAAGAGAGAAGAGAAAAGAGAGAGAGAAAAATACTCCATGAGAATGAGTGGGAGAATGAAGATGAAGATTCCTACTGGCTTAAAAAATAATTTAATCCCATATCTGTCAAGCATCGAACTGTCAAACATCGAACTGTCAAACATCGTTAAGTATATGCGGTAGTGAAGATAAAGTATGAATGAACCTAGTGGTACAGTTGCGCTCCCTTATCGCCACCGTCACCTCATCTCCGGACCGTTCAAATTTATAGCACATATCAATTATATTATAGCATCCGTTTATCTGTTTTGTTCGGGGATTATTCCCATCACTAGTATGCGGGCGACGGATACGATCATCACCGTACGATACTCCCCTCAATGGTAGAGATGCAACAACATTTGAGCAAAGGTGAGTTTTCCCACCTTCCAATGAAGTAGAGAAGGGAAAAAAATAATTGCAAAACTGCGAAAGCTTGACAAATCGTTTGGAATGTTATGTGAACTGACGTAGCAACAGGTAGCACACGTAGACTGATGTGTAAGCATATCATGGAAGGGTTTTTAGTCACAATACACCAAACAAAACATTGAAACGCAACAAAAAAATAGCTGACAAGGCAGCAGTTTTCTTTTCAACACGTCTATGGACATGGCTTTGGATGTGCTTCACCACCGGAGGGCTCAGGTGATAGATGAACCTTCATGTGCGATTTTCTGTTGCTGTCGTTCGCTTGAAAGGTCAACGGCACACGCACACACACACACCCCCATTTAACCATATAAGGGAGAAATAAATTATGTACATTTCATGATGTAAAGCAGCGGAAAAATTGATAGCGATTAGTGGTGTAAGTAATGTATTTTATGTACACATAAAACCATACGAATGGATGGTGAAGAAAAACGGAAAATCTCCCAATTAATGCTTATTATGTTTAGTCCGTATAAAGTAAAATAAGGAAGGATGTCAAATTGATGGTAAAAGATGTAAATTTGGAAGGAATCTTGTTCATCAAACTGCTTCAAAAAAGGCTAGAAGTATGAGATGTGATCGAAATGGCGAAACCACGTGGCACAAGCAAAAAAAAAAAAAGAGGATGAGATCTCGTTGGCAGAAGAGAGTTGGGGCGGTAGAGATGAAAAAAAAAAACAGAAGAAGAGAAAAGTGCATGCATGAGACACTGATGGTGGAGTTGCAATTTCGTTCGGGAAGTGTTTTTTGTGTTTTCTCCCTTTTCTTTCAGTTAACGTCTTTCTGTCTTATTACTGATACTGGCCGTGGTGCGAAAGTCTTCGAAAATAACAAAAAATGTGTAGTAAACAGGGCAAGGTTTAGTCATTCAGTGGTCTCTCCTATTGTACAACACAGACACACGCTCAATCGCACACATACACACCGTAATAAGCACGTAAACTCCATGCACACTTTAATTGCAATTATTGTAAGTGCGACGCCTCAGATCAATACCTAAATGACGCGACAAAAGTAGATTCATTAGCTTCTCTGTGGCGAAGTAGATCTCTCTCTCTCCCTCCGTCCTCTAATCTGTTATAAATACTTCCTAACAGACGAACGGGAGGAATTCGTAGGGCTCAAGCCATTTCTGGACACTAGAAATGGCTAGATATGAAGTGAACGATTGATCGGCAGAACCGAAGTCTGGCGCACGTTCTAGGCTCTTATCATGATGAACTGGACAATTTAATTGTTCAGCTAGAATTGAACCTTTCTCGAGCAACAATCTGCCAATCTTCCTACTCTATTATCCTGATCAGTGTTCGGAATGAATTGGCTGGAGCATCACTAGTCCTGCTCGTCCTCATTACCACACGTGAAAACTCCAGAGGCCCTCTCGGGAATGATTGTTATGCACTCTAAGTAGACACATCTTTTGCAGATCGGTTCGGTTCGGTTTCGCGAAAAAAAAAAAACATGGTAGGCGGGTTGGAGCGCGTTGTGGGTGGGTGGTTTGTGTGAGAAGAGAAAAGCATTTGAAAAAAAAAACAACAACAGCAACACAAAGCAGTATTTATCGGGGTGCGTGGCACAACAACCTACTTCCGAAGAATGGCAGCGAAGCCGTCTCGTACTTGGCGACGACGGCCGACGGTCCAAACAGGACGACGCAAACGGAGTCGTAGAATGCGGTATGGGGCGCCACACAGATAACGGGCGCTTCCTTTGGTGACGCCCGTACGCCCTTGTACCGGATATAGTTGAACGAGCCGAACAGGAATAGGGTACGCATCACGAGCGCGGTAAGCTGGCGCAGCTGGCTGTGTGTATGGTGCAGCGAGGCGGTAACCAAGTTAAGGTGGGAAGTGAGGGGAATGGGGAAAGTTGGGTAAAATAGGAGAATAAAGAGAGCGTGAAAGAACGGATGAAATATCGGACATATCTTCCACAAGTTTGAGATTCTGGGATGACTCTTTTAGGTACTCTGCAAGAACTTCATCCAGTTCTGGAGTTGATAAGGAGGAGAGTTCTACTCCTAAGTTAAGAGAGCAGATCTTAGGTAGTAGTTTTGTTTGAGCTGAGATTCTGGGATGATTCTTCGAGGTACTCTGCAAGAACATTGCCACGCCCTGGAGTTGATTAGGAGGAGAGTACTACTTCTAAGTTGAGGAGATATGGAAGAGCAATCATAGGTAGTAGTTTTGTTTGAGTTGAGATTCTGGGATGACTCTTGGAGGTACTCTGCAAGAACTTTATCTAGTTCTGGAGTTGATTAGGAGGAGAGTTCTACTTCTAAGTTGCGAAGACGTGGGAGAGCAATCTATTTCCTAACTGGTATGAACTTTGAGAAATTGAGCACCACATTAGATTGAACATATTAATACCAAACACTGGAGCACAAGTCTTAAAGATTCTAAGAAATATACAATTTATTAATTACGATTTAATAATCACGAACCAAGTTTCGCATGATTGATTTTCCCCAATTCATCGCAACAAATAACGAGCTTGTACATTTTTTTGTACAACTATTCCAGCTAATCCGAAGGAACTCATTAATCCTGCCGGATCTGATTGTCAATTGTCATTCGCGGTACAAAAGACTCGGAACCGCAATTTAAACTCACTGAAGCCTCTGCACCTGCCAGGAACGGAAAATCAAATCCGCTAATTAAAAATTGTTGGATAATGGCGGGAAGAGACAATGTTTCCCTCTTTTCCAGGCTCACAGCATGCTTCACAACTTTCTCTTTCAGGAACAACGAGCATGACGAGCTGCTGCTCCTTTACAGACTTAACATGCGGATACCGAGAGCGTTAAGGAAAGTTAGCGACAACAACACAAGAGATCCCCCCCCCCCCACCGTAACGAGGGTAATAACAATCTGGACAAAAGGGGACCAGTTTCGGAATAGTACACGATGCGGGAAAAAAGTAGTTTTAACACCCAGCGGTACCCGTGTGAAGTGTTAGTAGAGGGTTAGCAAGGTAGACACAGAGGGTGGATACGTATTGTCAGGGAAAGCGAAACCAATCGGATTCGTTGATACGCCTCGTACACGCTTGTGGTGCAAAAGGAGGTGGTAATGGGGGGGGGGGGGGGAGTTAGTCTTGTTTCATTCAGTATTTTTTGTGTTTGTTTGTTTGGATCCCGTTCTGCCCGTATGCAACGGCACGTAGAAATGTTCTGTTTGGAATTAATGAAGCAGCCCGACCGTACAGGAAGGTTAAGCCCGCGAACTCGTGCTCGTACCTAGCGACCCTAGGGTGTAGAGGTGGATTGTTCGTATATTGTTTTACACCGTCAGCTGAATGTGCTTGAAGCATCGGTAAAATGCCAATCAACTCCAACTGGTTCGAACCAATTCGGGAGACTTCGTCATCTGCCGCTTTTTGGCGGGCGGGTGACTCGCATAACGTGCTAGTGTTGGAGTTAAGGTAGAATATTGAATTTAGTAGCAACTCATTTAACTACACATTTAATTCGTTAGTATTCTAGCTCTACTGGTCTATGTTGGTCGGTTCTGTTGGGCGGGAAAGTAGCAGAATCCTTATCACAGTGATGCTTCGGATATCGTGGCCATACCGTAAAGAAAAGGGAACTTCCTGGCAACTAACGTTGCATGCCCTAACAGATGTTTATACTCACCGCCTCCAACCTGCCAACGGTTTGTTGCGCAGATCCTCTTTGGATAGCCCGTAAAGGCCAATGTTGGCGAGGGCCCATGCCACCACCAGACATACCAGTATCAGCACAACACGGAATGGCAGCAGTATCACCGTCAGCAGTGCGGTCTAGAGTGAGCAAAAAACCAAACAAAAAAAAAAAACGGGAAGAAACATTAGGCGACGATTTATTGCAGATTACCTAGGCTGGAGTTTAACGATTCTTTGCTACGCCAGGGATGCATTGGTGGGTTTTTTGTCGATTGAACACGATGGTTCTACGTGCATCTCAATATCTAGTAACGAGAACATTGTGAGCGATGCCTAAAAATAGTCGCTTTTTTCTGGGAAACATCCGTACCGGGGGGGTAATGGATCTGGATGCAGCGAAATGGTGACCTTCGTGTGTAGGTGCGGCGGACATTGCAGATGTTCTATCGCACGCTTTCGAAACGTGACGGACGTGAGCAGGATGGCAGGATGTTGATGAAAGTGTCACCAAAAGATGGTGTGACGCAAAACCGACCGAGAAGGATCCATACAGCGGATACCAGAAGTTGCGTTCAACGCTGTCATGTACTTCGCCGGTCTGCAGAGTACTTTAGACGGAGGGTGAAGGAATAACCTTCCAATAAAATTGCATTTCCTTTCGTTTAGCATTACAGCACAAAAGAAGGCCTACAGAGTCCATCAAATCTACGAAAAAAGGTCGCAGGTGGCTTGGTGTGTCGTGTATCCATGGCAATCGGTGAGGATGTCATCGCCACAGTAGCTGCAGGGTGGAGGACTCCGAGGATGTAGGAGCGGGTCAGGCTTGTATGTTCTATTCGAAGGCGCGATAGGACTTGTAGGTGATTCGATGCACAGGACCTTGCCGTGTGAAACTCGGCGCCATTAAAGCCTCGACCGTTGGACCACCATCTCGATTTCTCCACGTTCGCCAAGAACGCTCATTTGCGTCCATATTCGAATGATAATAGTACGAGTAGTAATCATCTAGCGTGATAGTCAGGAATCTCTCCACGTCAAGAATGGTACTGGAGGGCCTTACGAGTAAAGCATATCTGTACCGCTTCCAGATACAACTGACGCAGGGATAGGTCTTACTAGCGTGACCAGTGAGTGGTCAAGGCTAGTCAATACATGGTTTGATACGTCCGGGACCTCCGGATGGGGGAAAGGGCCAGTGAAGAAAGTAGCCTCTTAGGAACTGGTAGAAACGTCACTTTCTATTATCGATGTACGCCCACGCAAGCACATCGTAAACACGACTAAACGGAAGTGCAACATAAAAACACACACACCCACACCCTTCACAAACTAAACAAAGGGATTTATGAATATAGTAATCGATACTGGATGTGCTTTTTTTGGTCACCAAATTTGTGTGTGTGTTTATTTGTTGTTGTTGCAATATAATAACAAAGTAAAACGAAAACAAGGTGAACCGATCGAAGAAGCAGCATCCGCATACGTCACGACAGCTGTCAAATATCATCAGCGAAATTTCGATACGAGAAGGCACTGGAAACGACGCAAAAAAAAAACGCACGCACGCACACAAAAGCACGCACAATCGATACACACACGCGAAGGCCTTGGAAGAGACTCTTGAAGGTAGCTTCTTCTGCGCCTTTACTGTGCCTCAAAGCTCAAAGCTGAATGAAAAAAAAAAGCTCTTTCTTGCCGTTTGCTTATTGCAACAAGCCCAATAATAAACAAATAGGTGAAAAACAATACATACCTTTGCCTTGTCGACCGGATCGTCCCATACGAGCTTGTGCACGAACGGGTTGACGTAGTGTATTTCGTCCGGTTGATTGTTTTGCGTTTGGTTGTTGGCAGCGGTACCGGACAGTCCCGGTTCCGCGATCGTTGCCGCCTCCGGTAACCTCCCCACCACCGGTGGCTTCTTCTCGGCCGTGGCCGCCATGATGCCGTGCACACAATTTTCACGCACGGCAAGGAGGGAAGGTGGAAGGTAGAGGGAAACGATTGCACACACCGGAATTGGTGGAAAAGCGGCACCAAAAGAAAACTACGCACACACTTTCTTACACAATTACACAAACAAACACAGTCACACACGCGGTACAGACAACCGGATGCTGCCGGATATGGAGCGATTTCACGGGCTGGAAAAAGAGGAAAAGCGGGATTTTGTTGGGCTGGATGTCGGGGATGATGGACCACCACCAATGCGGTGCGCGGATCCTGCTGCTATGGCAATACAAGGGTCGCTAAGGGAACGCACGGTTTTTGTTCTGTTTTTCTTGTTTTAATTTGAGGGTGGTGAAGGGAGGGAAAAATTGCTGCGTGTTGATACGTTTGGGATAGCGATTTTCGTTCTGCTGAGTTTTCACCTGCCCAGCAGCACCACGACTGTTATCCGTACAGCACACACACACACCTCCGGCCACACAAAACGCCGTTCTGTGTTGCAGAAGAGCTGCAGAAAAACACGTTTTCTTGCTGCTCTTCCTTCACAGTGCGTGCGTGTGTATGTTTGTGTTGGGTTTTGCTAGCAAATTTTCCTACCACACAGGCGCGTCCGTCCACCCACCACGGCCCACAACCGAATGGTGTTTTTTTTCGTGTTACTCGCGAAGAGCGAAATTTCCTCCCACTGCCGCGTTTTGCGCCTGGTCACCCTTAGTCCTCACAGCGGGGGGTTGGTGGATGCGTTTTTGTTGTTTGTCGTTGATGCTTGATTGAAGAAAGGCGTACAGGCACTGTTTGGTTCGACGCGCACTTTCACTAGCTTCCCTAAACCTCACCACCTGCGGGTGGGAATAACCCGAAACGTGGTGTATACGGTACGGTCGCGGTTGATGCTATGATTCAACCGGGCTACAAGCGTTTGCACCGGGCCATCATTATGAAGATGGAAAATCGGCAAAGAGAAGTTGAAACGTACTTGAGCGCGCAGCGCAATTTCTATGCTTTCGTCGCACACGGAGCCGAACGGATTGTGATATGTCTTGCGATGGTTCAGTGCGGTGGACAACTGTAGCAGCCGTTTCCGTTGGCGAAAAGAAAGATGTTGTCGGCAGGGCTTGCACATGGGTGGGCTTTTTTTATCGTACGGAAAATGTTTTGGCAAAATTTTCCCCACTAAAACAACTGATGCACCAAATGTATAGCAAGGGGATAGAAAATAGTATATTAAAAATAATTTAATACATGAGTTATTTTTTAGAATATGAAGGATATTAACGAGTTTTATCGGTTATTGTAGATGGGAAAATGTTTTCAAAAGCTCTTCACTAACCCTGCCTTTTTGGTGGTATGAAGGAGATGGAAGAGAAACAGTTTTGCAAACAGTTCCCTTATCATTTCGTTTAGTTATTTCTCTTTTTTCCCCCACATTTTATAAATCATAAAGTTAGGGAAATGGTTCACTTTTCGAAATAATTCGAAACAAAAAACGGTTACAAAAATGTATCACTTTTTATGTTAATTCCCTTCGCGATTTTCCGTTGTTTTCACTCTGTCTCGCTTGCTCGAACGCTACATAGCGCCTACCTGTTTGCTAAATTCAGAGAATAGCAGCGAAACTGCATACAAAAAAAACGAGGGCGAAAACGGTCGCTGGTGATGTCATTTAGCAAACGAATCGATCCGCTCCGAGAGCGGAAGGATTTCAAAATGGATTGCCAGTTCTTTGGTTGTTTTTCTTCGTTTTAAAATTAATTTAACTTTATTTACAGCAAAAATCATTTTAAAAACATTTTCCCTACTTAAAGTACGATAACTGTTTTGTGGAATTCTTTAAACGTTTTTTTTTCAATGCGTTTAAAGCGCAACGTTTTTTTAATTCAATTTTGAATTTGAAATCCGTCCTCGCGCCGACAAACGACAACTGCTGTCATCCGCATGTTTAGGTAGCTTTTTAGTCTGTCCCTCATTCATCCGGCGAACTTTCCGTGCAGAGCGTCTTTGTTTAGGAATTTGGGAGATAAAAGTCGCACCCCCAAAAATGAGTACATTTCCGGGCTACATACCCGAGTTGCCCGGTATCGCGATCGATCGCTTTGACCAGACGCTACGTGACCGGGCGAACGTGTTCTTTTTGTCGCACGGCCATCTCGATCATATGTACGGGTTGGTACCGAACGATCCACTGCCCGGTACGCTGTATGTGAGCCCACATACGGCGGTTATTGTTGGGCACCGGTATCCAAACCAGCCCGTGTACCGTATGCCGATCCGGGAACGGTTAAGCCTGTGTATCGTGCCTCCGACCGGTGAGGAACGGTACGAGCTGTGCATACGCACTGTACCCGCGGAACACTGCCCGGGTTCGGTAATGTTTTACTTCGAGACGCAAACCGTCCGGGTGCTGTATACGGGCGATTTTCGGCTGTCGGCGGAAAGTCTTGCCGTTATCGAGCGGGACCGGATACGGCCGAACATCGTTTACCTTGACAGTACCTTTCTCGATTGGGAGTATAAGTATTTTCCAACGCGGCAAGAAAGTATGAGCCTGATAATAATGCGCTGCTCGCAGTGGTTGGAAGCTGATCGTCGGAATATCGTCGTGCTGTGGTTGCCAGCACTTTACGGATCGGAGGAACTGTTGCACCAGCTTTACGTATGCCTGCGCCAGCGTATACACGTGTGCGCGGCCCAGCGTGCGACGTATCAGCATTTCGCACAACTGCAGGATGCGTTTACGGATGATGCGCACGGTGCACGGATACATGCCTGCAGCGGTAAAACGGTTCAGGGCGTGATAGTGTGCCGGGGGAGTGACGATACTGACAACTATGCACTGATGATCCGGCCATCTGCTCGCCGATGGCGTTTTCTGAATCCCGGTCAACCATTCTGGATGGAGAGCAAGAAGCAGCTGTACGTTTGCTACTCGTCGCATGCCAGCAGCTCGGAGTTGGTAGAATTTATACGCAAACTCCAACCGGAAGCACGTGACATCCGGTTTAGTGTGGTAGGGGATGAGATTGACCGCAAGTGCAAGGAAAAATATCTTGCGTCGCTGTTAGCAACACCCGTGGAAGGTGCGATCGAGGGGAAAGAAATGTCCGAGGTTGAAGAAACTCTATCCTTGCCGCAAAATGCATTTAGCACCGGTACCGGTAGCAAACGGTACGCCGGGACGACCGACCAGAAGATGGATTGGGATGAGAGCGAGGAGGAAAGCGATCATGCAAACGACACCCTACCACCATGCAAAATGGCCAAACGATGTTAAATGGGGTTAACACACGGGAGATAATTTTGTTAGCTGTTTTTTTTTTTTTTTGATATCCAAAATCAAAGCCCTGCTCGACATTATAAGATTAAGCGATACGATGTAGTTATGAATGTACATCTGTAAATAGCGAAGTCAGGATGCGGATATATATAATTAAAATTGTCTTAATTCTAATCTTAGTTGAACCATCGCCATCATCCTTTCTTATGCATGTCCAATTCGGATTTTCAAGCCGAACAAACGAAAAAAAAACCACCCACGTGCTTTGTTTGTAAATTTCTGCCGTTCCTTAAATACCGTACAAATCAGAATTTCTAAGCTAAAACGAAATAACAGTAGAAATAAATGAACATTCCGTTCAATTTCCGTTTAAGTTTTGCTCTCCGCCGGTGGTTCATCCTTCTGGCGGATTTGTTTCTCCAGCCGGGAAAATTCCTGCTCCGCCATCTTGTCCACCTCGTCCGTTACTTGCTCGACCGATACGACCTCTGGGATGTAGAACTGTAGCATGTTCTGTACGCCATTCTTCAGCGTCACGATCGAGCTCGGGCAGGACGAGCAGGAACCTTGCATCTTCAGCTTCACGATACCATCATCAAACCCCATAAAGATGATATCGCCCCCGTCCTCCTGCACGGTCGGCCGGATGCGTGTGTCCAGCAGTTCCTTAATCATCTGCACCGTTTCATCGTCGTCCTCGTTGAACTGAGTGTCCGGGTTCGGTTTTGCGTCCGTTACCACCGGCAGTCCGGAAGCGAAAAAGTCCATTATTACCGCAAACACTTCCGGCTTGATGATGCGCCATTCGGCATCTTCCTGCTTCGAGATGGTTACAAAATCGCTGCCGAAAAATACTGCCCGTACACCCTCGACGCGGAACAGTAGCTTCGCGAGCGGACTGCACTGGGCCGACGATACGGACGGGAAGTCCATCGTTTGACCTTTCTCTAGCACGGAAACGCCGGGCAGAAATTTGAGACTGTCCGGGTTCGGTGTGTCCTGCGTTTGGATGAACATGGACCGCTTCCAGATTGCTTGTGGCATGGGGCGTTTCCCACCTACCGGTTGGAGGAGATTGTTTTCGCTGTGCGGTACCAGCAGGGTACTGTACGACGGTGCAATGTTGGCTGTGAGCACATTGTTCGGGCTAAACGATGGGAGAACCACAAACACATTAATGGCGGGTAATTTAAGACAAGAATCAATTAGAAAAACTTACAGCATGCGAATATAATTAAATTTGATAGCGGAACGGAAGATATTTCTTGTATTTTGCATCATTTTTCGTTGGATTTACGTATCACTCTCTCCCTGGTAGCGAACTGGTGCCGAAAAATGATTACGATTGTTTTGTTTTGGTTCGCGAGCGTTTTGACGTTTCGCGTGTATAAACAGCTGATTTCGTTTGTGTGCTCAATGGCGAACGAATAGTGGGCTGTGCCTGTGGGTATGATTTCACACGCACAATGAACCACCCCACGTTCTATCGTTCATGGAAAATTACAATCAATTGTATAATGTTGAACGTTGATTACCCAATTTACACATTACGTAAATGCTCGATTTTTCTACGATTTTATTTACAAAAAGGTACTGCGTTTTGAACGGTAAATTTAAATTTACCGTTCAAATTCTGTTTGAAGAGATTTAACCCTATCGCTCGGCGCTTGATAAGCAACTGTAAATATAGATGTTAGAAGCTATGAAAGCAAAAAAAAAAAATTGAAGTTTTTTTTTCAAAATTCTTAACTATCTTTTATTAGTTAGACAACAAATAGCCTCATCTTTCTTGAAATTTTCAAACAAATATGACGAGCAGATCAAAAGTTATTAGCTGGCCTATTATTATGACCTACACGGGTGTAGGTGGTTGTATTGACCATTGAAACAAATGTTCATTTATAGCTTCATTCGAGGAGGTTGGACAATAACAAATTTGTATTATATACTGAGTGATACTGATACTGATGCGGTAAAATATCTTTTTTTTTCATCTTCCCAATGATATGTACTAGGCAGCATCGTTCGTTACGTTCCTTAACTACATCTAAATCTTAATGTATTGAAAATCTTACAAATTCTCCGGTAAGCTATTCAGTCTTCGTGTACGTTCTAGTTTTGTTCCTTGCGCTGTGTGGTTCTGGCCAGTGTCGATTCTTTGGTTAACTACTGCTCATTCGCCATTGTACGTGCCTCCATTTGGCGTGAGGTAATGTTTGGATGACAGTAGCGATAAAACACCACCATCAGACAAATCCCGACCAGGAACGTAACGATGGGAAAGCAGCTTAATACGCCCGTCCACAAACTCGACCGCTTGATGGTTGGATTGCTCACGAACATTGCGTACAGCACGCTGCACACAACCGTCTCGAGAAAGCACACCACGTAGAAGAGCGTGTAGCGTACCCGGGTTGGACCTTCGTGCAGTGGAATATAGTTGAAGATAAAAACGGTCCCGAACGCACAGGAGAGTAGAGCGCGCTGGGCAAGCGAATCACCACAAAACCGGGGACGCTCGTAGCAAAACACCCAAACGGACATCAGAATCGCGTGGCTGGCGCATGCCAGTGCTGTGTAGAGCGGGAACACGCTCGCAACCGATGCAATCGCCAGTACGCGTGCCACCGTAACGGCAAACTGCCACGCAATGTGTACGATCGTACCAGACCAGGGAATGTGTCGCTTGTCTAGCCGGGCAAACCGGACACACCGATAGTGAGAAGCCATACACCAGGCGATACTGCCCATCGCGCTAACGATCGATAGCATCTGCAGGATGGTGACCGGGCCGGTTGACAGGACGATCGTAAGCTGGAGGATCTTTTGCAACGTTACCTCGAGCAAACACTCGAAGATGCGCAGTAACGCCACATCGCTGTCCTCCTGGACCAGCTGCTCGTAGGCACGCTTTTGGGCGGCCCAATCCTGGCGCCTTTTCGCCGAATAGCAAGCGTACGATAGACGCAACGAGTGTGAATAGCGACAGAAGAATGGCATCACCACTATACAGACCAACGTACTGCAGCAAGGTTGCGATTCCCGTCGCTTTCGTCGCGTATCATCCAGATACATCAGCACACTCAGCAGCGTAGTAATGATAGCGGGAACGAACAGTCCAATCAGCGTTAGCCCGAAATACACCGTACGCCCGTTCCGATAGTACTCAATGGCAAGCAGCACCGTCAGACTGATGCTGATCAGTCGGAACAGGATCGAGATGAGGGTGAGCAGTATATCCCAACGAGTCACGTCGCAGCTCGCCTCGTCCGTATGTGTCAAATAATTTAGCTGCTGGCCAACGATCGTCGTCAGCTTCGAACCGTCCGTTTCGGTTGCCCGCAGTGCCTCCGCCTGCACCGGGGACGTCATCGTTCCCGCCCAGAAATCGCACGGAAAACGGGAAGCTGTTCTGCTGCAATCACATTAGACTTGATCACATTAGCACAGCTGCATTTTTTGAATTGAAATTGTGCGTTTCTTTTTTCGCAAAATGAGTCTAATAATACCTTTAGTAATAGAGCCGTTTTTTACACTAATTGCATGGAAATTAAACACAACACACAGCTGGCAGACGAATGGCAACAAACGTAAACACCTTGACATGAGATCATTCTCTTGTGTTTGTATTGTTATTGTCGCCCCGGATAAAAGGAAAATACGTTCACAATAGCACGGATAAAGCGGACTCGATGATTCATTCCGTTTAAAATTGAAATAAAATCGTTGTTTCACTGTTTTTCTTTAACTTCTCATGATTTTAGGAGATTTCTAGTATATTCATCTATATAGAGAAAATTCTAACTCTACAACTATCGTTTACAGCTAAATGCAAGCTTATTTACAAACTAATTTGATTGCTTTATCAATTAAATATTCAAACTTTAACCTTTATTTTAAACTTTTCCAAACAGATGCTCACGGATCGTTACGGTTTTACTAACTGGTGTACGGTTACAATCGTATACTTGTTTATATGCTTCCCCGAAGTTGATTCCACAGCCTGTAGCCGCGAGGTGAGAAAAAAATCCGTTAGACGCACCTTAAAAGGCTCGACCGCCTAGTTTGGCACTGAAGGGCATCCACTGAAAGGCAAGGGAATAGCTAAGATATAGCTAATTCCCATTTTCAGGCACAACAGCATTTTTTTTGCAACTAGCAGTCTTCTCTAAGGTAGGAAGGTCCTTGATCCACGATATTCTAGGCTAGACGAGAAGACTAGGCCGATAGACACTGTGACGATAATTTTTTGTTGAAGTAGGTCGAAAGAACCTACCAGGTTCGTTCTGTTTCCCTCTGAAAATCAAAATAGTTCCGTTTCTTGGAACTAATTTGGAACAAAAAAAATGGAACTTTCTTAGCATTATTAAGAATATTGGCTCCAGCCAGAGGCGGATTTATGCGGGATCCAGAAAAAATTGCAATTGCAGTGGGGCCTTTAGTCGTAATTTCGTGCTTAGGATCGAATCGGCTGACCAGGAGGAATCTACTAGCAGGTCGCTTTTGAAAAGTAGGCCCCACGTGGCCGCTCAGTGCGGCTCTGTGAAGATCGGTTTGCTACTCATGTTTTGAAAATTTCTTTTACACCACAACACTTTCCACCAAAACTGTGTGATATTATTCTCGGCGAAGTTAAAGTAGCAGGGCGTGTGTAAAACCAACAGCAAGCTGGCTCCAAGAATGCCTTCCTGCTTACGCAACATCTTAATCGCGGAACACCTTCAATAAATATGATTCAAAGTCAATATGCCTTCTTGCCACCAACGACAACATAATTAAGCGCCTGGGCCTCGCCCGTCTCCTAAAGCCAGCGACGCAAACAAATGCACGCAAAAAGCAAACATCAGACGAGCCCGTGCGCCGTTCGAATCTAGGTAGCAGGCAGCAAAGGGTGGGTTCTGGATCGATAAGCTGGCCCGGTGCAAAACAGAACTTCATAAACGCTGGAAGCTGGACATTCTTAGCGCGAGTGTCGCAGTCTTCGGTACGGATTGCTGTATGGTGCGTGCTTGGAGTGCTTTTTCGTCGTACCTTTTTTTGCATAGAATCGATTCACAACGGATTTTTCGTGGCGTGGCAAACTGGCGAGTGTGTGTGTTAACGATTGCCTGTTGGTGAGGGTCTTTAGGGGTTCGCGATAAACAAAAAAAAAGTTATCAAAGCACAGCGCAGGAAAGAGGGAACGAAAATAGATTGTGATTGTGTGCGAATGTGAGCCGTTTTTTTCTTATTACGATGAAGGGAAATATAAGATCTTTTCTTAACGAAACGTATGCAACACATCTCATGGTCTCGCCGAGCACAGCGATAAGGGCTATCAACTTGAGATGATGACCCTCGTATGGTTCGGATTTTTGATTCTTTCTTCCCTATTCAGGACAGTCAAACGACGGCGGTTTCGTATATTCGGGCTCGACTTTTTTTTTTACAACTGATCATTAAATTAAAGACAACGTATGGAAACATCTACAAGATAATAGTTCTATTCCAAACGGATAGTTTACAAATGTTTGTGGTAAACAGTGTGTAATGCTGTAATTTTCTTACTGTGTGTTTGACACGCCTGCATCACATTACGGCAAGTGCTGCGCAAAGCGATCTGTCAAATCTGATCAGGCAAGTGTTGTTGTTGTTTCATTTTATGTAAATTCAACTTGCTTCAATCAAACGCTGGACTATCGTATTCAATCCGATTAAAAAAAAAACAGCAATCCAAAGCAAATACTAGCTTCAAACCCGCTAGAAACATCTCATCGCTCAACCACATCCGGTGGCGGTAAGTTAGAGCGTCCGGGAGAGTTGAACAAAGAATCCGAATCCAATTTCTAGAACTCTCGTCTATCATAGCACCAATTGATGTGGGATCATATCTCTTTTTTTAGCCCAGTATGGCATGACATCGAGATACGCTATCGCTTTACCCGTCTTGCAGTGGTTGCACACGGGCATGAAATGCAGCATTAGAAACTTACCCTAATTCATCCGGCAAGCGATTGTTTCAAAGCACACTAACTTTTAAGGAAGAAACAAAGAAAGTGGTCCATCCATCTCCTGCGGAAGCGGTAAGCAATGGTTACCATAGTTATTATTATTTATTTATATTTGGTCTGCCTTGCGGCTGCACAAATGTAACTTTAAATCTCCTTATAAAATTGCTCAACTAAGATGTATGAAAATTAAAGCCGTTAGCCGTTAGGTTGAAACTAATCATAGCACGGTGCACAAGATCTTTGCGATCAACCGCAGTGCGCCTATTAGGGACAATTAAAGAAGGATAAGGGTGTAGAGAACGGGAGGGGACATTGAAGTGGGTTGATGATAAGAGAGCGAAAGTATCTAGGAGATCTAGAAGAAGGGAAGTGCTGAAAGACGATTGGGCCTAGCAAAGCAGCAATGACTTGAGCTTTCAGGCACAGAGGGGTTGAGAAATCGTGGGCCAAAAGCTTCTCCAAACACTACCCAAACCAGCATCGATATGGTGCGAAAAGTTAAGATCAGAATCAAGCCACACACCTAGGTCCTAGGAAACACGATTAACACAAACGCCACTGAGAACATAAGAGAACATAATAGGCGACCGGAAACGAGCAAATGAGATGGAATTACATTTATCAGGACAGCGGGTATTAAATGAAGGGATAGAACTGCCGTCCTTGCCATTTGAAATCGAAAGTTTAAACTGAATTATTTGTACCAAGATTATTATGCATCAAGATATTGCATTGCTGTTGCGATTCGGTGTTGTAGAATTAGCACCAGTTAGCGTTTGCGACAAATCGGCACGCGACAACGCGTCCGGGTTTGCTTGTTCACGCCTTTTTTTCTTGTTGCGTTCAAACCTCCAAACCTTACCCTAGTTTGCGCTAATTGGACGAGTAAACAAAGGTGTGCTTGTGGGGGGAACACTCCCACCGAGCATTTACTACTAGAAATGGCAAACAAACAAAAGCGCATAACGGGCAGGCAGAGTCCACGCTAGTGACTGTTGTCCTATTATTAATTCTGTTTGCTTTGCCTCTCCCATGCTTGCAGGCTCCAACTTGTGATGGGATACGCGCGAAGGCATGGGGTCGTTTTTCTGCTTGTACTAAGCATTAGTCTGCCGGAACTGTCACTGCTAGTGGCGGGCCGCATCGTCGGCGATAATGGGGCCGGCACGAACGTTTTGTACACCGACGTACCGCCATTGCTGACACAGGGTGTCGATCAAACGACACCGATGCATACGGCCGTAGGTGAGCCACCGGTTGCGGACGGCGCAGGGAGTGCTATTAAACTGCCGGGCGCTAACCATCATCCACCGGGCAGTGACAGTAATGGGGCCACGGAATCATCCGCTACCGTACCGATGGCGTCGAGCAGTTCGCCTGTGTCTGTTTCGGTGCCGATCGGTGGCTCTGTTAACTTAAGCGGTGGTGGTTCACCCACTAGCACCAGCAGCACCATCGCGGCCACAACCTCATCTACCGTGGCACCGACCACAACTTCCAGCACCTCAAGCAGCAGCACCACCACACCGTCGTCCACCACAACGACTCCAAACGGTACAATGGCCGGTGTGGGCGTTGCACCGGTCGCGGCAACATCGAGCAATGCGCGCACCACCGCCCCAACCACACCACCGATCGAATGCTACCACGCACAGCCGGAACTGTGCGCCGAACGAAAGGCAAGCGACTGCGAGTGTAGCGTGGATCCGGTCGTGCCGGCCGCACTGTACTGCTGCAATGTAACGGACATCAATAAGGCGATCGGATGCGTGACGAATGCACCGGAAACGGCCAACTGGAAGTATCTGCACATGCGCAACGTAACGGTGCGCGAGCTCGCGCTGAACGTGTCGAACCGGTACATCAAAACGCTTCTTTCGCTCGCCATTACGGACGGTACGATACAGCGCATCAGTACGTCGTTTGCCCGCTTTTCGTCCCCGGTGTGCCTGAACATGTCTAACAACAATATCAGCGAGATTGAGCCGCGTGCGTTCCGCGAGCTGCGCAATCTTACCATGCTCGATCTGTCGTACAACAATCTCTCCACCATACCGTCCACTAATGGGAAGTTTCGGCTCGATATACGGTATGTAAATAAGGATACGGTAGGGATATGCACAACGGAATCATGTGAAGGTTACTCCAAAGGGGATTTAAACTCGGATTCCAAACTGAGCTCGAATTCGCTGACTCCGGTGGCTTGCTAGTCGTTTGCTGAATAACACTGTAATTTTCTTTTCTTTTTCACCCTTCCGGCGCAGCGGTAACGTTGGTATGCTGTGCAAGTCGCTGCTCGAATCGCTCAAGAGTGGCGTCAAGTTTAAGGATCCCGAATCAACCTTCTGTCTCACGAACCGTACGTTTAACTGGTTCAATTCGACGGACAGCCTGCCACTGCATCAGCTCGAAACGATACAGCGCGTGCAGGACGAGTGCCCAGAGAACTGCACCTGTGAGCTGGATCGGTTAAATTTCGATCTGAACAATACCGAGCGTAAAACGATTACGACGCGCGTCGCGTGCACCGGGCTCGGGTTGACTAAGTTCCCTGATCGTTTGCCGGCCGGCACGGTAACGCTGAACATCTCTAACAACAATGTAAATTAGCACCTTTTATTGCTCCATCGTAACCCTTTCCACGTTGTGAAGCGTTTACTGATACTCCTTTAAATCTCTCTTTCTCTCTTACTCTCTGACTTAGATTACCAGCCTCGAGGCATTAAATACACCCCCGTACCAATCGCTGCTGCGTTTGCACGCAGACGACAATCAAATTAGCTCGCTGAGCGATCTGGAGGGGATGGACTTTATATCCCGCTTTACACTGTTTTCGATCCGGCGCAACAAGCTGAAAACCGTCCAATCGTACATCTTCACCAAATCGCTCGATCTCGGCTCGTACATCTTTCTCGAGGGCAATCCGATGACGTGCGACTGTAACGCGGCGAAGGGTTTCAAAAATTGGCTGCTCAGCCGCAAGGCGCAGGTGCCCGATCATGAAAATATTTTCTGCGAGGGCAACACCAACCTGCCACAGCTGGTCACGATACAGGAGAGTAAGCTGTGCCAGTCGCAGCATGACTGGACCGACTACATCTACTATCTGATTGCGACCGAGATTATGCTGCTGGTCGCGCTCGTCTGTAAGGTTTCGTACGATTATTGGGTGTTTAAGACGGCCGGCTATTTACCGTGGCCGGCCAACAAAATGCCCAAACTACCGTGCGATTGTTTGTGCGAGTAGTGTGTGTGCCGACTGCTAACTATTTAAAAAAACACAGAAAACATGAAGCTGAAGAGAACTTTGTCCCTTTTTTTTAATGTCCAATTTTAAAATCTCTCTCACTTTCATTGTGTTGTCTCTGATCAACTGTGATAGTAAAACGAAAATCGGATTTCTGTACCGCGAAACCTAAACCCTCCCATATTTTACCAACTCCGATTGGTTATATTAAAAAAAAATCTTATCCGTCTATTAAGCGAAATAAAATTTAATCGATATTTTATCAAGTACAACGATTAGCGTCCCTGATATGTTTTGAGCAAATTTTTTCCATCGTTACAAAGATGTGTGCGGGTGGTCCAGTGGTAAGATCCACGGTAGACACGGTAAGTTAGTCTTTCCTCTTTTCCTCTTTCCTCACAACCTCGAGAGGTCTTGGTTCGCCATTTTTGGTTTTTCTTGGCTTCGTTTTTCGTTAAGCAGCTTGATAGTCAGTAATCGGTACGGGGAGGCGATCTGGGTGGGATTCGATAGCCGATACTCCGATACAATGACTTCAATAAGTTATGAACGCGAATAAAGCGACAAAAAATGTTAATTTTTTTTCTTTCAACCGAAATACCTTATTGAAAGCAGTTCAGTTTTTGATCCGTCCAATAAGACAAAACGAAGTCATGCTGTTTGTTGTATTACGCGTTTATTATTAAAGATCCCAGTTTAGAAGGCAACAACAGAATCGTATGCGCTGTTTCGCACAAGTTTAGCAGTTAAAATGCTTTCATCCTTTAACGACTACTTGCGGGATTAATTTGTTTATGTACATCGGAGCGTTGGTTTGCCCTCTTTCCATTAGGTAATACACTTCCTTACTACCTTCACGACGTTATAAAATAAAGCTAACCTAATCGTAATATATCACGTTTCTGTCTGCCTGTTTTGCTTATCCAGATAATAAGCCCTTAACACTAAACTACACTAGTACGGACAGAAGGGTGCGGCTGGGTACGGTGCCCTCCCGGGCAGTGCATACGGTGCCGGGTTTACCACCCTGCAGATGTCCTTGTAGTCGCGTCCCTTCGCCTGCCGCTTGTGGCTCGAGCTGGCCGTCGCACGCTGATGTCCACCGAACCCGGCACCTGTGTGGCTGCTAGATCCGCCCCCACCCCCATAGTAGCCGTACTGGTTGCCACCGTAACCGCCGCCGGAGTAGGTCGGTTGGTAGGCCGCAAATCCGAACAGCTTGTCGAGCATGACCGGCGACGTCTGGCAGGGTGCGGGACACTGCAAGAGGACCACCAGTAGGGCCAGCATGGCCATCACCACCAACCTCCGGACCGATGTGACCGTGCACATTGTGTATGTACCGCAGTTCCGACCTCTGCTCGTTTATGGGGGCTTGGCAGTTACGATTTTGCTCCGCTGGACGGCTTCACACCTTGCGCACGAAGTAAGCGTTGATGTAATGTGCGGCAACACACCTTGTGCACGATTTGCTGCCTCTTCAGATTCTTACCACCGTCACTAGATGATGGAGCGGGGGGTTTGCCCTGCCGTTGCGGTTGATCTGACGGTTGATTCACACACAGTAGCAGAAGCCGTAAATCTCGAGGGCGCTAATTTGAAATGGTTTTTTGATTGCAGTATGAAGCAGCGTTGGTTTGCGTGCCGGGGAGTAGGTAAAACAGGGGCCTTAACACAGGTCACAAAAAAAACGTTCTAAATAGTTAAAAACACTTTAACGGTCTCTTGGTTGTTCTTCTAATCGCACCAAGGATAGACGTTACTCTGCACGAACAGACCGTACTGGCGGTGAGCTTTTATAGGGATGTGATGATCAAGTGGATCAGCCTCTCTCGCTATCTCATTCAATCTCGCGCGTGCGTTCGCTCTCTCTCTCTCTCGGTCCGGTTGGCTGGCAGTTTCTCGTTCACGCTCGCGAGTCGCAGCAAGAATTGGAACCGCGGTGGAGAATCCCGGTACACCGATCCTTTGGGGCAGTGTTATGCTGCGCTTTACAGTAGATGCGTCACAGCATCAGCACGTTGCTGTTGTTACCGTTGTTGCGTGTGACGTCTACGTCGCCGATGACCTTGAATCGGTGCACAGTGCAGTGACCAAACACGGGGTGGGAGTTCGGCGAGCAGTTACTTGAATCACCTCCCCAAAAGGTCGACCACCGGTACAGCAGATCGTCGTTAGGGTCAGGATCAGGATTGAGGAGCTCTCTCACTCTCGCTCATCGCCGGAGGGCATTTTTCTTTTGTTGTTTACTCTCAACAGAACAGCTGTTCCAGAGCGCCACACACCTGCCAGTCTATCGATCCCGGAAGTCACAATCGTATCTGGTTGTTCCGCAGGCGCACTTTTGCACATCCAACAAAATGTTCTTTGCTAACTTGTCGATACTCTTGCACACCTACAGCTTGATAGTTGATGAATGAAAGTTGCCTGCTGACACAAAGTTCGACTTCCCGCAGTTTCCGAGTCGGATTCCGAAGGAATGGGGAAGAGGGGCGCTCAACACAAAACAGAGCGATTGAGAGGGTTCCGTGCCAAACCAGCTACGAACCGAAACTGGCACTGGGCCCGCAAGCTGGTTCACGAGGAAATGGCGTGCCCGGCAATCGGGGGACGGTGGGAGATCCCGTGCCGTGTTTTGCAGTTGTGGCATGAGGAAATGCACCTTTCGGTGCGTTACATCGTACAGGGGGTACCGTCGAGGAATGCCACTGCATTCGTACGCCATATAACGTGTGCCCACCCCAAACGGAAACCTCTCACCGGTTGCAGTTCCTTCATGTCTTTTTCTTTCCCGCTTTTTCAATGCCCAACTGGAACTTATTTTTTTTACCCCGTTTGCCACTAATGGTAATGTTTGTGGGATGTTTCAGGGCTTTGCTTTGAGGGATTAGTGAAAGGATGGCAAACCTATAAGCTGCTTGATCAGGATTCTGGAGTCCTGACAATATGTCGCAACTTCGTGGATTCTGAACTAAATCTGAGCCGAAACAAATGATTCATACTGACATCCTCCATACGGTAGAGTACCTCAAGTACAGCTCTATTCGGGAATATCTCGAGGGAATCCCCGATCCTTAATGCGAGTCATCCAACAAACCCATCTCCGAGTACTCCAAGGCGATCGTTCGAGCTGCGAAAGCAAAATCTTCCCTGAGACGATAAGCGAACTATGTCCCTCACCTCAAAACTTGCTGTCAGCACCGCAACACAGCATAAACAAAAACATTCAGCCACCCGGAGGCGCTGATGAACGCTGATGAGAGTGATAAGTACGGTAATGCACATGCCCAACCTGCCCTTGGTACTATTCATCTCAATCGCACCGGAAGCTAAACGAAAAGGGAAAGGCAATTTTCAGCCTCACATTACGTGGAAATCTTTCCAACCGGAACAAAACCAAAGCTCGGCTGGTGCCGTCTCGTAACACGCAAACACCGTCAGCACGCACGCTTCGAACGCTTTTTTTCGGCGAGTTTTTGTTGTGATAGCTTCCGAGTTTTGTTTACCTTTTCCACCATTCCCGGGTGTTTGGTTGAGATGGCACTGCGGCTGGGTCCTTGGACTACCCAGCAGTAGCAAAACAAAACAGCTCAGAAACGAAATAGATCGGTCAGCCCCGCAAGACAAGATGAAGGACAGAGGCTGGTGCTCTCGTTTGACACCGCCAAAGCCCTAATCGGTTGAACGAACGCGAATGCTGCTGCTGAACTGTTTCACGGTCATCGCGGCGCTGTGTGCGCGTTACCCTGTGACCTGCCGATTGTGGCTCGTGTCGCGGAGTTTGGTGGAACTTCCAAAATGAATGAACCATCTGGCACGCTCATGGCATCGTCCAACATCGAGCAGCGATTCACACGTCCAACGATGGGCAATAAAAGCGAATTTTCCTTTCGCCCTTTTCTGGTGCTGAATAGGGCTAAAAATAGCATCTCGCCAAGCAAGAAGGGGTTTGTGATGGACGGTCGTTGAGCTGCGCTAAAGTAGTTGCCTATGGCACCGTGCCAGCCCAAGCCTCCGCGCCAAGCGAAAGGGCGCGATCGTGTAGTTGCACGTGCACGAAGCATTGTGCGAGTGCATCAGGCACCAAACCGACAACGAGCAGAAACAAAATCAAAACGGAAACCGGTTAGCCATTTCGTTAGCTAATGCTCATGCCGTCGCCCGGTCCCCGTAGCGTAGCGGGTAGGTTTATGGTTTCGGTCGCCGCTCGGTGTCTGCGATACCGGTGCTACCGGTCATTCCAATCGGTGTGCGAGCCCTCCGGCTACGGGAGGCTGCATTGTAAAAAGCGGTGCATAACTTACATTCTAAAAAGTACACTCCCGAAAGCGTGGCTGAAAGCTCAGCTGGCAGGAGTCGTGGAACCCCAACCGACAAAAGGTGGTTCTTGGGTGCGTCTTGCTTCTTTTTTTTTTAATGGCATAGGTCATGTAGGACCCACCAGTGCCACCTTTCGGGGTACTGGGAAGAATCAGCTTCAACCATTTCAGCACTACCAACGCCAACGGACCGCTATTGAGGTTATGGCAAAAATCACAACAAAGGTACCGCGCACCTATGGTGGACGAGAAAAACCAGAATCAAGTAATGCACACTACAATCTCATATCACCAATATGCGAGACGCTACACGCTCCACGCACAGCATCTAACGACCAGAACGGCGAAGAAGAAAAAGGAGAGCAAAGTAAATCCATTCATTAAGTGCACGGCGACGAAGGGGCGTTACGTTCATAATTACTGAACTCCTTTTCGGGCTTAGGTTAACGACACACTATGTGGGGACCATTTTATTACCATGCCACCTGCAACCAGTACCGGAGTTAGTGCCTGATTCGCAACTCCGAGCAAAAAAAAACCATCTAATACTAATGATCGACATTTACGCGCTACCATAATTAATGGGGTGGCTGGGTTGTGGTGGAGATTTGTAAAAAACGGAGTTCTGGGACAAATTTTTTAAAATGTCTCAAGGTGTCTCTCGTATCGGCAGCGAAGATCGGAGAGCTTTTGGGGACAAGCTAGCTTCGTTAGGTAGCGTGCCAGGTCGGTCAAGGTTATGTTGAGAGCGGAAGAAACAGTCATGCTCCTCATCGCGCAAGAAGATAATAGCATCTTCATCAAGACACAGTAGGTGTTAGGAGATCCGACGCATTAGAACTTTACAGTACCCATCCATACGCATGTTTGGTATGCTAAATCAAACGCGTGTTCTTCAAGAACTTAAGCCAAACCACACGTACACAGGAAAAGGGTAGTTCCCGGAATATTTGTCACCGGTATTCACAGAAGGAAATAAAATTCCCCTCCCCCCGTTAGTTGCCGTCCGTTTTGTGTGTGTGTGTGTGTGTGTGTGTGTGTGTGTGTATATGTAGTGTCCGGGAATGTCCGCAGGTTTCGGGCACAGGTGTCGCCATTATGATTCATGGTGTACTCCGCATGAGCAGACGGGCTCTATAAATTCTAGTACTGCGGAGAAAAACTCGGCATCTGCTTACCGGGACGAATCGTAAATTGCAGTCTTTGGAAGCGTTGGGGTTTTTTTCGGGATCAACTGCCCTTCGAGTTGCTCTTGCGATGCGTTCTTGGTTGCGATGTATGGGAATGAGTATGTGACGCAACACGCGACAGCGAAAGGCACGCGTACGCTGCATACTGATTGATTGGGTAATAATATGTCCCGGCTTAGGTCCTCCGTCTTGAATTGTTAATTGTTCTACACGAACCGTTTTTGCGAAGTTATCGAGACACAAATATCTAGGCATCTTAACTATCACGGGCGTTTGATTTATCGGGTTTCTTATTGTCACGCTAGTCTGCCTAGATAGCGTCCAGTGGATGAGACGCTTATCTCACGCATTTTGCTGCATCTCAGCGATGTGATATTATTCTTCAGGATTTCTCTTCTCCGTATCTTCTAAAACACATCTTTACTGTTTGCGTAAGCGATTACTAAGATCAAAAAGTGTATTTTCAAATGGACTTACCATAGAGCACGATAGTAATAGCAAAATTAATTTAAAAAATAACTGGGTATGAGGGTATGAAAACAAATGTAAAGACATGTAAAGGCTGCAATTACCTAAAGCTTACATTTGTTTACGTTTGCCGCTAGATTTCGTAATAAAAATAAACGGCAAATCGTAAATAAATGTAAGTTAACGTTAAACATGCACCCATCTACACTAGAAATTACTGAAAAAAAGGTTAGTAAAACCCGGCCATTACGCTTCACTAGCAAAACGGTAGAAGGATAAAGTCTGCTAGATGCGTATCGACCGGATCGAATAAAAAGGGGAAAAATAAAGAAAAACCTCTAAAATATAAACTAAATACTACCCAATCTCACTGCTAGCCCGATGTTGGGTTACGTGAGATAAACTTACTTCCAAAGTTTGATCACTCCATCTCGGCTGCTGGACGCGATGAACGTTTGTTTCGCCGTGCGACACATTAGCAGATCACTGATCACATCGTTGTGGCCCTGGGCGGGCATTTCCGGCCCTACGCGGTGGTCATCATCCGAGCGATTGCCCCGCTCAACGGTACCACCGCCAACCATACCGGGCCCGGTGCCGGTGCTTGTACCGGCACCCGTGCCAATATTGTTGCCAACGGGCATGCTGGGATTGTTGGTGGTAGTCGCGCCACTGCCTAGATTATTATTATTGTTGTTGTTGGTATTGTTGCTGTTGCTGTTGCTGGGTGTGGTATTGTTGTTGAGCTGCACATTGCTGTTATTGTTGTTGCTGTTGCAGTATATCTCGGAGATTACTTTCGTACCATCGATCAGCCGTGATCTGCGAACGAAAGCATTGTTGAATGGTCGATGCCAACTACTTATGCAACTGAAGATGCACGTTTAGTAATGTTCGGCTTAAGAATCACAAGTCAACAGGCACCGACGGAAGCTCAACTGAAGAAAAATGGTGGTGCAGTAGTCGAAATGGAAATGCTTGAAATTTTTACTGAGATATGATATTAGAACCTTTACATCATAAAACCTATAGACAAGAAATTAGACAGACTAGAGATGAATCTCGCTTACAAGATTTTTTCCCATCAATTTGTCCCATTCATCAGAGAGACATTTGAAAACGATTGCGAGAAAATTCCACGAGACGCATGACAATGTTTGTTTAAATGTTGCACCCACTAGAAAAAAAAAAGACTGATATCAAATACTCACTCGTAGCTCACGTTGAGTGGTGCATAATCACGTGCCGACGGTACAACCAGTGCACAGTTTTCAATGTTCACCGGATCCCAGTAGCGCAACCGTTGATCGGTACCGCCAGTCAGCAGGAACGGGTTGCCCTCGTTAACGCCCGGCAGCAGCGCACAAACCGAGTGCGATGAAGCATTACTATTCGAGAGCGGTGGACTCGAGCTGGCCCAGTACGCCTGCTGCCGGTGACCAGTTTCGATGTTCCACACGTACACCTCACTATTGCCCTGGGATGCTGACACTAGCCAGGACGATTCGGTCGGATGGTGTGAAACGCGCCGTATCCGTGCATCGTGCGGATGCTTAATTTCCGCAATCGGTAGCTGAAAGCGTAAATCCCAGCACACGTGCCGTCCGCTGCTAGTGCCGACCGTTAGCCACGAGCTGGACGGATCGATACAGAACGTGGTGATAACGCCGTTGCGCAGATCGCTCTGCAAGCGCCACGCGTAGTCCGGCATGCGGATATCCCAACCGACCAGCGCACCGTACAGTGTCGCGTACACGATCACACTCTGTGCGCCTTGATCGAGTGGATGCATCTCAACGACCGGTCCATCATCACCCTGTCCGCCATTTTCTCCCGATTCGGTCGAGATGGGGTAGCGCGTATCGGCTTCGAAATGGCGCGCCTGTTGTAGTGCCATTTTGCTGGAGTTGGTGTCGATTTTGAGTAGAAGCAGCGTACCGTCCTTTCCGGCCACTGCAAGCGATTGTCCCGCGTCACAGGCCGCAACAGCGTGCAGGGGTGTATTGGCGTGGTACGACTGACGGGAACGGTTAACCGATTGCTGCCCGTCCAGCTTGTTACAGTCCCACAATCGGACCGTCCCGTCGATGGAGGCGCTCGCAAACAGTGATCCGGTGTGAGGTTTCAGCGCCGCCATCCTGCTAACCGCTGCCCTGTGTTCGGCCAGATGAGCAACGAGCGTGCCGCCAAGACGCCAACCGGCCGGAAGCGGTGGTGTCGCTTGATTCGTTTCCCTTAGCTCACGGTGCCGCTGGTAGGTGGCGAAGCGGGTGCGTAACTTCGACACGAGTGCTTCCATTTCTAGCCTACAGTCAGACATTCGTTCCTGGTAGCCGGTGGTACGCTCCGGTAGACTGTACTCGACCAAACTCGAGGTGGGCGTGGAATGGTGCACGGTGGGGGGTAGGGCAGCGGCTGCTGCCATCGGTACGGATGCACCAGTGGCGGCTACTGGCGGGGCGGGCATAACGGTGCCGGTCAGCTCACTTGCCGTGGGAGACGTTGGCGAAGGTGAATCGGTCGCACTCAGCATGTGCTGCCAGTCTTGGGCACTGTCCGATTCACTCTTGCGTGAGGTTCGTGCCGATCCGCCCGGTTTCGTTAGCTCAAGTCCGTCCGATGTACCTGTTCCACCTGCTCCTCCATTACCTCCACCACTGGTGTGCCTTAGGGTTGGTCCTTTTGTCGTGAGAGAACCCATGGAATCAGCCGCAAGCTGAACCTCACCCATCACATCCGGATAGTATTCGAGCACGATACGTCCGGACTGCTGATGTGTGTGACGCGTTTCCGCCATCTTGTAATGGTGCAGTTTCATCAGATGAGATCTCATCGCAAGCAGCTGCTCCTCGATCTGTTCCGTCAAACCTTCCGTTGTAAGCCGCCGGAGCAGTTGCTGGATTGCGGGTGGCATCTGCTCACCAATGTACGGTGTCTGTAGAACCGGTTGGCCCGATTCCGATTCGCTCGTCCGTCGCTTACGGGCCGCCTTCCGTTCGCACAACACCCCAACCAGTGGAGCAATGTCCGGTCCGAAGCGTAGTACCGCATCGTAGATATTGCGTGGGATTGGCGGTAGCAAGCAATCCAACAGCAACTCCGGACAGGTGATTTCTATCAGCGGAAACCTTAGATGTACCGCAATCGAGGGACGTATCTTACACTGGACGTCGATAGCGGTCAGTATTCGAGCGGCCGTTGCAATCAACTCCACCACCTCGTGCCGGATCCAAAGATTCGGATGCGCCAAATAGCAGGCACACTCGTCGATAAACTCGATCGTGCCCTGCTTCTGGATGAGTCCCAACTCCACCAGCACCGTAGTGGCGTGGATCGCTTTCGCAATGACAAATTCTTCCGGATCGGTAAGTCCCTGCTGGAGCAACGGCAGCAGCATCGGTGCACAGTGCCACCCAACGTACGACGCGACGCCAACGATACAGTCAAAAAAGGCACCTCGCAAGTTTCGATCCTCCTTATCGTTCAGGAACGTGATCATGTGCGACAGAATAACGTCGTTCGCCTTTTGCCGGCCGAAAAACACGCACAGCTGCGTTATGCCGGACGTCATCAGCGTCTGCTTAACGGCAGACTGTGCATCCGTTAGCAGCGACAGTACGGTCTGATGCAGCATCTCGTGCAGTGCGCTCAGTTCCGTCTCGTAGTGTGGTGGTGGCATGTTTTCCGAGGTGCAACTTTGCTGCGATTGCTCCAGAAAGCTAACGGCTGTGTCGGCCAGCGCTGCTATGTTGCGTGCGTACGTCATGCGCACGAACGTGGAGCTGTCGGTTGCGAGCGGTGCTATCGAGGGTAGAATGTACTCGGGAAAAACGTTCGCATCGCTTCGGGGTAGCTTGCGGACCATGCGCAGGCAGCGGGTGAGTGTGTTGAGGGAGCAGACCCTTACACGTGGTGCAGCGTCCTGGGCTAGGTGAAGGATGTATGGGAGTATGCGGTCCAGGATCGTTTCGGAGGTTGTGTTTTCGGCGAGAGCTTGCAGAATTTCGAGCGAAAGTAGCTTGGATCGGCAAAAGCTTAGCCCACGAATGCATGACGTAACGACGCTTGTGATCAGTATTAATCCATCATCATCATCATCGCATGATTCAAGATGGCCGGTACTTTCTGGCTCATCGTCCTCCTGTACGCTGACTTTATCCGTTCGCCCTCGATCGTTGCCGGTTAAAATTTTAATTATCTGCCCAATGTCACTGTGCAGCCGGGACACTTTCTCGTCCGGCGGTACCACCGGAACGGTAGAAAACATTTGCAAATATGACTGCAAAAATGAATAGAAATACTCGGGAAACAGCATTCCGCGCTCCTGATCAAGGTACAGTTCGGCTGATTTGCGTTCACGCGCATCTAAGCTGAGCATCGATTCGACCAGCTCACGCAACCGCTCGTTCTCGATCCCATCCAGATGCTTGCGCACCATATCCACCTCACCCCGACGGTAAGCGAGCAGCTGGGAAAATTCAAACGGTGCCGTACCTTCCGTCCACAGCTCCAGCAATGCACAGCCCGCCGAAAAAATGTCCATCTCGGGCAGCAAATGTCCACCATAGTACTGCCCATCGCCTACCAGCGGTCCATCCTTCGGCTGTATCGATTCCCCGCTCGACGAACGCACGAACCGTTCCGGTGCGATGTAACACGTGCGCCGGCGGCTTGTATCGAAGAAGTAGCTGTAGTCGGCCGGATTGTCTTCCGGCAGGTAAGTAGGCTTGAACGAGGCAAAGTCCGACAGCAGCACCCAGTTCCACGAGGTGATCAGTATGTTTTCCAGCTTGATATCGCCATGACAAATTTTTTGCTTGTGGCACTGATGCAACGCGCACAGTATTTGAAACGTGATCCATTTCTTCTCGATCAGTGTTAGGAATGGGCGGGTCGAGACGCGATCGTACAGGCTGTGCTTTACGTACTGTCGCACGATCAGGCACGATTTTTCCATCGTCTGTGGAGACGGTATTGTGTGTGTGTGTGTAAAGAGAAAGAGATTTGCTCATTAAAGGATTCATCTAGTGTTGTGTGAATTTGATTCATATTCATCAATCTGTATCGTTCCTTCGTGAATTTCAAAAAAATCATGAATCTTTAAAGTTTCAGTTCTTAAAGTTTTCTTATTCCCGGAGTGTACTCAATTACTCAGTGGTCGCAAATTTAGAGGGTAACATCATTGTTACCCGCACGCTTACCAGCACTTTCTGGAACGGTAAACAGTTGACCGCATTGGCGAGATGCTTCTTTATGTACTCGATACGCTCGAGATGCTGCTCCAGTGGGAGGGAAGGATCGTGCCGGACAAATACCTTCACAACCGCCGGACCTTCGTCAACCTTTACCTTGGCCACCTTCATAAAGCGTGTGCTGCCCATGCTAAAACACAGAACGCGAAGTGAGTACATCGTTTGGCCACACGCCACATCATCCGGAAGCTGGTCCGGAGTTACCTTTTTTCGAACTGTAGCTCAAACTCGAACGTCCCCGTAAGATAATGTTCTACGGGGAAAATTTGAGATGGCGCTAATGCTACCAGCTGATTGCCCATTGTGATGGATTGATGTGTGTGTGTGTGTGCGTTTTTTTTATAAGTCACCGAGTACGGGTTCAATCAACTCGTTATGACGCAGCAACGAAAGCTATTGAATGGTGAAGGTGTTGAATGGTGCCTGCAAGCCAGCTGCAGGTTGGTTGGTTTCCCCTTCAGGCATGCGTTTCTTTTGATGCTGAGTCAGCTGTTGGGCAACATGAACCACTTTTTCACCTTTATCACCTTTCTTCACTTTCTTACCATACGCACGCACACACGCACAGACTGGTTCCGGAGTTACCGTAGTAACAGCGCACACCACACAGCCTTTTCGCGGAGACCATTTGTCCATGCTTTTATTTCCTAACCTAACTTCATTGCACTTTTACACAATAATTGTTTCAATTGTTTCGGGGGTGGACACGCACGCAAAAAGTGCACACAATTAGTGCGTGTCCATCGTGTGTTATCAGCTTTGTTGTTGTTTTGCTGACCAAGCGAGCAGACGGTTTTGACGTTTGGCCGCTTGACAGTCGGTCGATGCCTGGTGAGTGTAGCGCATGGGTAGATACAATGCAACATTTGAATTCAAATTTGTACCAGTTTGTTTCGAAGACCGTTACCGATACGGTTTTCATGAGGGATTAGGCCCGTGTGCACGAGAACTTTAGTCTCAGTAGACTATTAAAGTGCATATAAAAACAAGGAAAACGAATCTTTATGTAAATTCGTTCTATTTCATTTTGAAATATCCTTTATGTACAATGTAGCCGTATTGCTGCCATAAGGCGGAAATAATATTATCAAAGGAGAACGCCAGCCTTCCGGGCTGAATTCATCCATCCACCTAATGCAGCCTACGAGCACACTGTGCTCCTCTACGCCTCGTGCCTAATCATCGTATGCTGCTAAGATAGTCCTTATCACTGTCAGCATAGTGTAGGATTCGTATAACAGACCCATCAGTGTGCGGTGTATCGTGTGTTGTTGGAGTCTTCTGGATCGCTGGAATTTGTGAAGCACATATCATGGTAGTAGAACTCCTCAACCACCTTGAGATATTCACCGTCAACTGATACTCTCCTTGCGAGTTGGGCTCCATGAGGGTTCAGAGCCTCATGGAAGTAGGTCTTCCTCTCATTGATCCTCAAACATAATCCTATTGGCCTCGTGTTTTAGTCAGGTGTACGCTTCACATAGAAAGTGCGAAGCCGCGCAAATGGAAATTTTGGGTAAAAATCATGCTCTGGATGTCGAAGCCCAAGCTTTGCACCATCCAAGCGTTTAACCAACTTTCTAGAGCGATGTTAAACAGCAAACAGGAGAGTCCCTTTGCCATAAACCCTCAGAAAAGAGAACTGGATACATTGAAATGACATAATGAAATTGGTACTTTAATTTAGTTAGTTGAAGATCAAACGATTTCGACAGCTTGTTTTAATTGAATATAATATTTGCAATGCTCTATCTCTAGTAAAAAACAAAATCTCGACTAGATTACACATGTTTCTATCCACTGCGAAGATTTTACGCAATTACGAAATTCATCTGCTCATCTCTAGAAGCCAAGCTGCGACAGAACTTCCTGCTCTTCCGGCGATAGTTCAAACTGCTCGTTGTTCGTATCGGCCATTGCTTGCAGTTGGGCCTGCAGCTCCTGCATCTCTTGCGTGCATAGACGCCGTTGCGTCATGGCACAGTTACGATACTCCCGCAGCAGATGTGTTTCCCATAAAAAGTCCGCACAATTGTCCAGCTCGGCCTGACAGCGGACGTACAGTGCTACCACCAGCGGTTGAAATTCGGCTGGTGTGTCCTCGGGAAAGGTGCGGGCGAATGCGGTTGCTAGCAGTTGGTTTTGGTAGTCGACGGTACGTTGCTCCAAGTTTACGGGACCGCCAGGACCGCCGGCATTTGGCTTCTTGCCACCGGCACCGGGTACGGTCGTTTCTTCCGGCTATGGGACGGGGGATCAGCAGAGGGTGAGGTGAGAGAGAGTGCATGCCAGAACGCTACTAAACTGCTAACTGTGGGTCTGTGTCAGACAACTTACCTGTTGGGCCACGGCAAGTGCAATCGCCACGAAGGCAAAAATGGCCAGGGAGCTATTCATTATGTGTCGCGTGAAGCGTTTGGTCTGGTATGTGCAGCAGCAGCTCGCCAACCGGCAATACATATACTGGACCGGAGTTGTTTATCGGATGCCATGGAAAGTGCCCGTTTAGCTCTCTTTAGTATGCCAAGTGTATTAGAATGTTTGCAGGTGCATTATCGTTGGCTTTGGGTTATCGGTACAATTCATCCGCACCGCCCCAACTGTTGCCAACCTGCACGCTGTTGATTATTTGATGAGCTGGTTGCTATGTTTGTCAGTGGTAGACTTTTTGTTTCCCCACAGATCACCCCCTGTCTAAGACGTTGCAGTCAATTAGCGATAAAGGTACGAGGGAACACGATGCACTGAGGTCGTCTGGCCAACAGTAACGGTGTAGCTTCCTATTTGGTAAATGCGTACTAAAATATTTACCCCGGAAGAATGGTTCGAGAATAATATTTGTACTGAGCAGGTGTAGACGTTGGGGCCGGCAACAACACATAGCGCATTATTTATAGAGAAATAAATATAGATCTTCTAGACCACCTAACAAATTGCACATTTTTGGAGAGCTTTTTGGCGGCGGGTTGTGACTTCTTTTTATCACGCAGTAGTCAAGTTCATCCGGGGCTCATCCAGGGAGTCCAACAATTCCTAAAACTCTGAACATCCAACTACAAACCCTCAAAGACCAACGTCATGTTATTTGATAGTAGTTTGGGTGATTGTTTTGTATTGCAAAGTGCTGGCAAACGGCTGATATGCTTCAGAGTAACACGTACAAATCAAAAAGTTAATGACAAAACATCCTTCCTGATGAAGTCTACCTCCCATCTGCCGCAGACAGCGGCAACCGGCAAAAGTTTAAATTATGACGACAATTAGTACAATAGATAGCGCGATAACACCTCAGGTAATTTCTTCCCACAGCGACAAGCGCTAATGTGAAGTAAGCGCGCCCCATACGGACCTGCTGGGAAGGTTGGGGCGCCCATCGAAATGGGCGTAGGTACTCCACCGAGCGACGGTCACATGGATTGGACCGTGATTCTTGTGTAAAGAAGGTGAAGTCACTATCATTGCGGAAGAATTTCTCACACCATTTCTGGCTATACCACACCCGGGATCTCCGGGCGGGTAAATTCGACGCGCTAGCACGTGTAACATTGGACTTTCGATGCACGGACGCCCCTTTCTTCCCGCATCAGAAAGACCTGATACGGGGTTAGCACGGGGTGCCGGTAGGCGGGGAAGGTGTGTGGGTGGTGATGGGATGACAAAAGCCACTATATAAACGAGCAGTAAAGAAGTCGTGGCATTTAATTAAGTTTTTGCTCGCTTCGGGAAACTATCTCGGAACTTCACTCGGATCTTAATTCGCTTACTTTAGATATCGCGTATCTCCTGTGCGCTTCCGTCTTTCCTCTGGAGATTGCCGAGACACTAGCAGTCGGTGAGTACGGTTCCACCGAGCACCACAAAAACACATTGCGCGGTGTGAGCTTGAGAGCAAGAGCAAGTCAAAAAAAAATAAACCCACTCGTAAGAAACGAAAAAGCTAAAGCAAAAGTGCTGTTACAGATCTCGTCCGCACAGGGAGTCAGACAGTGTTGGCTGGCAAAGTTTCGTAAACAGTGAAGCGTCCGCGGGGTACCCGTCATCAGCAAAACAGCGGTAGAAGTTTAAAGTTCGCATCGCATCGTACGGGTTTGCTTTGTTAGCGATAGTAGCAGAATGTTCCACCGGTCGATCTTGTTCGTAGCTGTCATTTTGGTGACTATTTGGGCGACTGCTCAGGTATGGATGATTCTTTCCTTGCAAAAATGGCTCAAATGTTCGAGAATTATTAACACACATTAACAATCAAATTTAGGCACAAGAACCGGATGCATCAAGCAACGGCGCTGGACTAACGCTGGAGGAACAGGCAGCACAGTACAAGTCGACGGTACTGCTGGTGCTGGCGAACCGTGCCAACAGCCTGCCGGCGGAGAATGCACTCGCGGTGGCGGCCGTACTAGAGGAGGCAAGCCAGCAGCTGGACGCGTGCGGTGCCGGCTTGGCAACGCACCAACAGGTCTGGCAGTACAAAATGTGCGGATCGGCCGTACTGCAGCAGGGACTGGCCGCACTGTCGGCGTTGCAGGCCGCCAGTGGAGCCGCCCCGAGCGGAACATATTAGAGGTGTTTAGGGCGTTGGGCGCAGGGAAGACAATAAAGAGGTGTAAGGTTAATTTTTGAACTTCTTCTATTTCTTCGCTTAACGACCTGTTAGAGCCATGCCGGATATCGAATGGCTTAAACATTGGTCTAATGGAGTTGCTGGCGAAATGTATGGATTTGGACAGAACGAAAAGTTGCTGGACAAATTTAATTTAATTTGTACTTTTTCGAAGAGAGTATATTAGTATGAGGATTTTCTGGATTAAGTCGGCATCGGATGTAGCTTTTTAGGTGTCATTTTGTGGTACCATGTAGTTAGACAGTTAGTCCAACTGTCCAGGCAGTCCAAATCAGACAGTTGTTGCAGATATCAACTGCAGGAGACAACAGCGGCGCTAGTCTTCATTAGACGACCTGCATGACCTCTGAGGTCCGAGGGTCAACAAGAAGAGAGTGCGGATTTAAACGATATTGGAGGTGCAATTTCTTATCAGTAAACGCCACCTGTACATCAATTAGCAAGACCACAATTTAGGTTTTGCGTCATTAAATCCTTATGATTTTTCTCGATCCTCTCGGTAAGCTTCTGAGCATTCGGAGCTACACACTAATGATGTCGCTCTCATCAGCTCAGACCAGCTTCGGGATCGTCTTATAAAAAAAACATGGCGGGCATGGTCCTCGCTGTTTCTGCCCCAGAGTCTCGCACGCTAGCCCATCACACCAAGCACCGAATCGTTCCACGCAATATTTTGTTTGCACTTTTTTGCTCTGCGCGTTCGCTTATAATTTCTCGCCAACAGCGTTGTTACGGTGTGGCGTAACACCGGATGTGCCACCATTTTGTCGAAGAAGAAAACAAACCAATCATCGCGGTCCAGTTGGTCATCCGGTAACGTTCACCGGTGCCGTGTACTTCGGGAAGCCATATTTCCTTCGGCAAATTCTACAAAAAACATTCGGGCTCCGGCTGATGGTGTTTATGTGAAGACTTTCCAGTGCCGTGAGTCTTCTACGGGTATCCGTGGGCGTGTGTGTGTGCGTGCACAACGAGACTGAAATATATGACTTAAGTTTAATTGTACGTTACATTGTAGCGTTGGAGTTTTCGCCCCTCCCCCGGCAGCCAGCCTGGCCAGTTAAACTACCGGTGCAGCTTTTCCTTTGTTTAGACAATTCTCTGGCTTCGGCTTTACGCGTACCGTGTGCCAGCTTGGTTTGATGTGCTGCTACCGTCTTGAGTCGATACTTCATCGAATACCGAAAAACAGCAGCAGGTCGTAAAGGAAATTTATATAAACTGCCTGTAAGGGTTGCCATATGTTTTGATGAACTTCGGCCATGCTTCATCCGGTGAGAGTTCGAGAACTGGGAAAAGCATCCTCGATGTGAAAAATCGACAACGGCAGTGTACATAAATTGCCTCACCAGTCCAATTTCTCGCCCGTGCATCCCTAGGTAACTCTGGATAAATCCTATTGTCCACCGTGATTGAGGATTGATTGACCTCCTGGTGCGCTTTTGAAGGTGTTGGATTTTGCGCCCAAATTCTCCCATGTACTCTCCGACGTGGCGCCTCAGGGTTTCGGGAAACGTACAACAAAAAAAAAATATTACCAAACTAAATCTGATTGAGTGAGTCGCTGAGTGAAACATTTGTAATAAAAATTACTTCCCATCCCAGGTGGAAGTTCGCTTTCCACCCGAAGAAAAAAACATTGGACGCCATTGTTTGCTTTTGTTGTGCTGCTTTCTCTTGCAGAGCTGCTTCTAAAGCCATTCATACGGTGGGTGCGTTTGATTGCCTTCCCAGGGGGAGGGGGTCATAAGACCACTTCCCTCTATTAAGAAACGCACACAAAGCATTCCATCATTGTACTTGGTTCTCAAAGAAAGAGAAAAAAAAAACAAAAAGGATGCCATTTGTTCAGCGTACAAATTGACCATCTAAAGCTGCCTGAAACTTCTTTTTTTCGAAGGAAAATACTTTAGAAAAAAAGAGGAAAAAATTATTAGTGACAGTTTTAATAACGCTTTTCTGTGCTGACTACACTAAGCCGCTTCCCGCGTTCCTGCGTTCTGTTTGAGGAAGCCTGGCCACGCCAACTAAAAATTCAATATGGCTGTACATCGCGCGAGAGCCAACCCAAAAACGAAAAAAGGAACGCACACACACACACACACACACTCACTCGTGCAGAGTAATTGTGTGCATCAGTGTGTAAAGCAATTCGCTTTACGATTTGAAATTGCTGTACTGTTACGCTTTCCACAACAAAAGGGAAGGCCTTTAATTTCTGCACGCCATCCGAAAAAAAAAGCGAACCAGGACATAAACGTCATAAAGCTTGCGTACACTAGCAAAACACTACAGTTCTTCACTTGTCCAGTGCAAGCTGGTTGGCCGGGGTAGCGCGGAAGTGATGGGAGTCTCGGTAAGGAGAGAAAACAAACTGTCCCCAATGTAAAGCGAGGCACAATGGTAAAAAAACCGCATGTCTAAAGTGCTTTTTGCTTCAACACAATCCGCAGGAATTTTGTCTCTCCTATACCTTCCCACCTCGTCCCTCCCCCTTCCCTTCACCGCACAGAGTTACGCACCTTAGGTGGAGTTGCATTTTTCAACTCCCTGGTCCCATGGTCTACATGCTTTTCAGATAGTGAGGAATTTGAGCGAATTATCCAAAATTTGTACGCTACACCACACATGAATGGGGACCGAGAATTTTCTATTCCGACACGTTAGGGTTTTTGGGAGTTTGGAATCGGTTCTGCTCTCAACGTATTTGACCCTCCCACCTCCCGGAGCTGCTTTTTTCTCTTCTAGACCTTATATGCAGGGGTTTTTGAACACTCTTTTGTTAAAAATGTTTGTAGCATTGTAGAAGAATGTATTCCAAGTTAGCACAGGAAGTCGTTCAAGAATGTTTGCAGATTACTTGGAAGTTTAGATTTCGGAAGTGCTTAATAGAAGAACACGCATTAGGAGATCCAAGATCCAGTCCTGGAATCGGAATGGGGACTTTTTATCGGGAGATCTATCTTAGAAAAGCACAATCTTCTGGTAGTAACAAGAGTGGACGTCCAGGTTTTCGGATCAATTCCAAGTGCAGAACTGCTCTTCTCAAGCCATCGAATGGCTTATTAGACTTGTTGATACCTCGCCGATCTGTTGGGTGACCGTTTAGAATCTTATGAAATACGAAAATCTGCTCTAGTACCTTAAGATGCTTCTACAAGAGATCGAACAAGTTAATCTGTCCGACATGAGCAAAGCTGGGAACGCCTGGAAGTCAACTGAAGCCAACTTCCACCTCGTCGGAAGAGTTTGGAAAAATCGTCGTTGGCTGAATTTTGGTCCGCGGTTAAAATACTTCTTCTGTGTAGTCCATCTAGAAAAGGGACACTCGTCTAAGCTTAGCAAACACGTGGATCCACTGGTAGGATCCCTAGATTTATGGCACGCAACATCCAGAGGACGTACAGATCCGTCAATTACAAGTATCAACTGCTTTTAAGTCCTTCTAGTCGATCAGAAGGTCTTATGTTTATTGGATGATATGCATAGGTCAAAATTTAAAACAAATCTAATTTAACATCTTTAGATGCTTCTCCAAGATGGTTGGTCGATTCTTTCGGAGTGCTGCTATGGCTTGCTTTGACAAGAAATGCTTTGTCTACCAGGAGAAGCAAAACAAACCCAATTAGCTATTAAATGTTGATGCACGCTACATAAACATTATATTTAAATGGGAAACTCTTAATGTGCTTTTGCTCAATCTACGACACAAGGACTCTTTGTGAAATGCTACTACAAAGCGAAGGGGGAGTATATGTGTGTATCCTCAATAATACCATTAAAGATATGGTACGGTTACGAGTGTGGTTTTGGAGTAAATTCGATTTTCTCCTAGCGTCTGTAGCGTACGTGTGTATGCAAATCGATCGATTAGCAGTATCATGTATTTACGTTCGGTGATATGATAATATCTTTTACTGCAGTTGATTAAAACAATGTTCACTGGTTCTGTGTGGATACTGTTGTGTGTGTGAGAGAGAGAGATGAAAATAGAGGGTAAAAAAGAAGGAAGCATAATAAAAATTCCATTACAAGAGCTGCTCCTTTAGGCAAGGCACTGCTAATGCGATGCGATTATGAACAGCAACCAATAATAAAGAATAAAAACATGCTCACACGCACATAAAAAAAATCCTTCCTCAGAACGAGCGGGTGGTACACATTTAAATAAACGAAGCGACCCTTTTGGATGGTGCTACAGAGCAGGGGAAGGGGGGGGGGGAAATGGTGCGTATCTCAGCTTTCCACGGTGGACGACGTCGAGGACATCCTTTTCCAGCTCACGTACCGCACGGGCCGGGCCGGGAAAGAATGTTTGCGACCGGTTGCGGATACCGGGAGTCCTGCCGAAAGCAACCGGTACGATGCGAAACAAAAAAAAAAAGAAAAGAAGAAAAAACGGTACGATATGTGAGCCAAATACGAAATTAACACACCGTCGGTCGGAAAATTTGGTGAGCGAAACACGCAAAAGTGTTATTGGATTGTGTAAGAAACCGACAAAAAAAAAAAAAAAATTCGACATAACTTATCCGCTCCAGCAGCTTGCGTGTGTGTGTGTGGATAGTTGAAAAAAGAAAAACAATAACCACAAACACGGAGGAAACAAGATAAGCAAGAATGAGAAGAAAATAACAAAAGAGGAAAAAATCTTTTAGTGCTAACACCATAGCAAAGCAACAAACCGTGTAAAGTACGGTTCCAATTGATTAACCATAATTATGTAACGGCACCCAAACTACTGCAAAGCGCATAACCTTCTCCTGTCCATTTCTTGTCTCCTCACACCTGCTTTCCTGCTGCGATCCTACTCAAACAGCCCGAAAAGGTCCGAAAACTAAAAATGAAAAACGACGGCCGAAAAAACAAAACACAGAGCGGAAAGCAAAAATGGAGGCGGAAATGGTTTCTGACAGTTTAAAATTCCGACTATGTCCCGAATGCTCGAAATTTATGTGTGTACGTCACCGGAGCGTGAACACGCACAAATATATGTATAAATGTGTTTTCTTCCTTCCGTTTCTTTCGCTGCTTGTGGCTTGTGGAAATCGGATTGCGCTGGGGCGGAAAGAGGAATCGTTGCCTTCGGGTCGCTTTTTGCCTTCCCGAAAATTGCACCACCAATTGCACACTTAAGCAAACCGGCTCCACACCGACCGTCTGTGAGTCGTGAGAACCGGGCACTGGGACACTGCTCGCGGCAAGTGTCAATTGTGCCGGTGACGCACGACGCACCGTGTCCGATGGTTGGGTAATGGGGATAAACATAAACATATGAAATTAGGTATGAATACAAAGTGAGGGGAAAAATGGTTGGCGTGGTCAGCGATACGAAATGTGTTGCGAAAGACGTAGATTTTCGTGGTAGCTGGAGGCGAAATAAACGAGCGAGCGAGGTAATATAGTGGACATCGAATGGCAAGCTCTTCTAGAAGAAAAACCAAGTATTAAGTTGAATGCAACAAACGTTGCAAAAGCAGCAGAAAATCCTGAAGAACATTATGCATCTTAAAATCCATTGAATGAAGACAATGAGCTTTCGCTACGGACAATCAGGGCTAGACGACAAGCGCCGGAGGTAGTTTACAATGCTACAAAAAGGAAAAGAAAAGTATCAATCGAACGATAAGAGATGGGGGAAATTGTTATTAAAAAGGGAAAACTAGCACCGGTTTGCCAAACGAGTGCCGTGGCAGTGATTGTAAAGGTGTGCGCTTCTGTCTACTGCTAAAACGTGGGTTCGAATCCACGCCTTGGAATTATTTTCTAGGGCGAACACTGGACTACCAAAACCGGTTTGATGAGTAGCTGCACTTACCCATAATAAAGCCCATCAATCCGAGAAAAATGGTAACCCCTTTTTCAAAACGGACACCACTCGAGGGCCACTGTCTCGTGTCAAATGCACAAAACACGCAACCACACGTGAACCGATGACAGCAGTTCGATACGGGGGCAGCGTGATTATAAATGAGATTTCTCGTATTTCATAAATCCCTTTAACACTCCGGCTCCGGGGATGGGAGCATGTGGGGTTGGGCTGTCAGCGTGTGTGTGTGTGTGCGTGTTTATATGGTGAGTTACCAATGAGCTGCTGAAATCGATTCGCGCCACATATGGATGGTGTGTGTTCGTGTCTGACTAATTCCTTAGGAGTGATGGATGGGGCCGGTGGGAGCAGGACAGGCGAGAGGAAGGAAGTGTAAAATTCCAAAACAGATAAAACAAAACACGCACACACACATATTTTCGCACCTTTCAAATACGTTGCAGCACCATTTTTTGTGTGTTTTTTTTTTGAAAATTGAACTAGATTTATGATCCTGAAGCGAAGAGTAGATAAATGGAGGTTCGTTTTTATTTCTGTGCATAATATTGTTAGTAGTAGTGTGTGTGTGTGAGAGAGTTTTTGCAACTAACACCTAAAGGAATGGGCAGATTGAATGGTTTTAATTTTTAAAATTTACGCACACACACACACACACACAAACACACAAACAGATAGACATTATAGACTTATGAATGTATTCTGTGCAAATGTGATTATGATGGAGGCGCCCGGTACTTCATGGTTTATTTGCTATTTATTTATTTCTATTTACTGTTTTGAACGCAATACGGCCAGGCTTGTTCTGTTTGATTAAATAAACTACTTTTTTCGTGTTTTTGTGCTACCTATAATCGTATTAGCGATTTCATAGCGCAGCACACTCACGTGAGTATAGCCATATCAGCTAGTGAACTTGAATGCACTTTGACACAAGAAAATGGAAAACACTCAATATTGATATTCATGCAATATGTTTTCAATGAACCAACATTAACCTCATCCACCTCCTCCTTCATCTCCTACCATTTCACCAGCAATTTTCCAGCTTCCATTTGCAAGCCGGCGGTGGCGCAGCACCACCATTCTTATCGCACTTTTACAGCATTTTATGGCAAACCATAAATTACCTACCTTAACGAGGCTGACTTTCTATCAGCTAATCGAGATCGATTGTTTGCTCGTAGCAATCGAATTTCGAACAAATGATCACATTTAACGCTGCCACTCCGCTCGCACGCTCGCACGTGCTTTAAATTGAGTGAAAAGCGAGCGGCAAAGGCCTGTGATTGGGAGAAGGTGCGAGATAAGGGCGGGAGAAATGAACGAGTTGTTTGTGTGAGTGGGCGTGTGTGTGTGTGTTTTTACTTTTGCACTACAGGCAACGATTGTACTTCTGTGCCGTCTATCTATATTGTAAGGTTTGGGCCCACGGGAGGATAATTGAAAGCCAGGCAGCCAAGTGCAATAAAGCCAGCAAAACAACGTGTCCCGCTGTCTTGCATTTGGGAAGTTTCTTTGCCACCATCCTATTTAGCTGCCCGTACAGTTGAGCAGTGTCAATCACATTAATCTACATCATGCTACCACCATTTGCGATCGTCTTTCTTTCATTTTTCCTCGAGATCGGTTCGTACGCTTGTGCTTTTCTTGTGCCTCGGCAAACAGTTAGCAGCAGCATTGCATCGCTATATGCTCAGGACAGTTCCGTGTGGCACAATTTATGCGAATGTATCCTTTCCGTCAAACATATTATCCTGGCAGCGTCGTTGTCTTGGCCGGGCTGGATACAAACCGTCTTGAGTGCGGTATAAAATGAAATTTATTGCCCATACTGTTCCTCAATCTTTTCTTTTGCAATTCCTTCCCACCGGCACCAACCTCCAAAGCCCCTTTCTATCTCCTTTCTGCTATACACTCACACACACACACACACACACACACACACACACGATTTTAAACTCGTACGTATCGAGCTGAATTCGATGCATACCGGCATGAAAAAAAAGCGTGTATCCCCAAGTAACATTTTGAGTTTTGTCACGGTTCTTGCAAGACGTGTTAAGACTAGAATTTCTGATAAAACAACAAATAAAACAACAGCTTTTTTCGCACTTTTCAAGGCAGAATCTACACAACACTTTCGAAGATAGTGTTCTAGACTCCGGTACTGAGAGAGCTTTTACTAGAGAAAGATATTAACTTCCCTATTCCATTTTCCATCCAAACTTTTCTTCGTTGAATCGATAAATCAAAACATTAAAACAACTTGAAGCCCAGGCAATATCAATGGAGATTAGACGAGTTAGTTAAGTTTTTATCGCATTGGTTTTGTTTTTAAATATGGCATAATGCATTCCAACGTTACTAGCCCCCAGAGCTGGTGCTCTGAGAAGAACAGCAACCTAGAATAGCTGCATTCGGATAAAATGATTCTCAAAACTATAATTAAGCAATTCCGCAAGCTTAACTCTTAATCGGTTCCGATGTGCGGCGGGCAATTAGAATCCTAGAATCAGCAAAAATTAGCTGTCAGAAATAGGATTTTCCGTAATAGTCGGAAATAGAGTGAGGCTTCTTCTTTTATCGCTGTAAAACGTAGAGAGAAGAAGAGCTCGGCCTAACATTTCTGGCTTCCTTCACTTTAATTACTTATACTACTTTTATCCTGATAACGAAAGTTTTAATTTTAATAATCAACCATCTAGCAATACGGCCTGGCCGTCCTTTATGACTAAAAAAAAAAAAAGATCAACTATCTAATAATCTTTAACATACCTTTTTTTACCAATATGACCAATGGTTTATGAGCAGATTCCACGATAAAACTAGAATCAAATATTTTTATATCCAAAAGCCAAAAAAAAAAAATGTTTCTTGGGTCACGTTAGCTGCTGTACTGTTTAGCCACTTCGATTGGTGTTTTGCACTGCATTCCCACCTTTTGCTGTACCAGAAGTGTTTCGCCTCCCCTCCACTGCAAAACATTACCCCGCAGCATGTTGATTACCGGATGTAGCTTGTACCTCCTTTTCTTACCTACCCTCTACGCCGTTAGCTCACAACCCACTTCTGGTCAGGTTCACGGTTTCGATCATAAATTTATTTTTAAATGAACCACCCATCGTTCGACGTTCGACGATATCTTGCCTGGTGCTTGGGCCGAAGACATCGGGTCGTAGTTGCTACAGTGTGATGAAAATGCATAAATAATGCCATACCCGTTCGGTGTGAGCGGGTGGGAAAGCAAATGGTGGCTCTTGTGTTTCCAATCTACCGTAGCTGAATGTAATCGTCCTGATAAGAGCGTTAAGGCAGGTGGCAAAGGATGTTGGGCTGTAGAAGTAAAGCGGGAGGAAGAAAAGAACTGAGGGTAATGAAATCATATGTCAGCTTCAGTTAAATGCGTTTGCGCACGTGATTAGAGTGATTGATGGGGTTGCATATTGAGCCACCACCGATCAATTAGGACTGGAAAAACATAGACAAGCAGGATACAACAGTTAGGCGTGGTGGTAAGGGTAAAATGGGAAAGGGGGTGGAAAGGGAAAGAAGGGTTTCGGAAGTCATTTATTTTGTTTATTTTTACCGGTGGAAAATAAAAGCTTCGCCAACTAAACCTGACCTGGGTTGTGTTGCACATTAATCGCTTTCAGTCTAAATAACGACCCTTCCCTACTCATGTTGACGGTTTGAGGGTTTAGGGTGTTGTATGCTTGACGTTTTACATTGACAACAGTATCACAATGTTGTCGATCGATAAATATCTACGAATCAGCCTCTGTTCATGTGGACTGCGGATTCGCTATTCGCCTCCAGCTTATGTTGAGGAGCTCACCCTAGGAGTTTTATTGGACTCATAATTGTGAGGTTATTCGTCACGATTCGTCGCTGGTTCTTCTAATAATCCTACATCACGATGATTGTGACCAGAGTCCACGTTTCAGAGTCATAAGCAAGTACAGGGATTATGAATGTCCGGCAAAAGCCCCAGAGAGGGTTCCAGGTGCCGCCAGTCTTCACATGGTAGGACCAATATTCTGGATATCCGACTACGTGGTACCGATAAGTTTAATAAGCCATTAGATGGTCGGCTTGACCTAGTAGGTCGTTACCTTGGCTAATCTGTCATATGTTGTGTTTTTTAAATCGATGGAGAGATTCTACGGCTGCTCTGCTATCTTGCCCAAGATTTGGAGGAAATTGATGATTGAAAAGTGTCTGGATATACGTAGGCGTTCCGGTAGTTGATGAACTCGACCATATATCTCCCGTCTTGTATGTGAGAATGCCGAGATTTCGATCCAGAGGCATCAATTCACTATCCCATAGTTTTAACATTTTGATACAAAATACTATTCGCAAGAGGACTTCTAGTAGGTAATTCTGGTAAAACTTTCTTCCTTTTCTATAACGCAGTCTGATTTCTTGAAGGTCAGACTCCTTCTGCTTATATTGTTTTGCTATCCCAATAGAAAGGCCTGATCGTATTGGTTGCTTTTAGATTTAATTTAATAATTTTTTTATTCCTGTCCCTGCTAACCCTGGAACCCACATCCGGACGCATCGTGCAGTCATATCAACACGTGCACACTAGTCCATTAGGCATGCATAATTAGCGAGAAAAACCTAACCAACCGAAAACGGCTGTCAGTTTCCTCTTGAATCGTGCTCGTTTTAAACCCCCTGGCAGCTCTAAAGTTATCGAATCCCTTTGCCACACCCCCCTCCTCGGCCTCTTCCCTTTACCTTCTTTCCCTCACTTTCTTACACACGCAGACACCAAATAAGGAATGTTGTTATAATCTCCGCCATAGTCGCGAAGTCTATTCGAAACACCTTCGCAAGACGAATACTTTGCTTTCTTGGCATGGGAAAAGGCGATTTTTCCTGAGCTGAATACGTGAAATTTTCCATCCCATTTGATGCTCCACACCGTTCCATTTTCCCGAGGATGGTGCGTTAAAAAGGTGCGTCCCAGGTAGCTGATGAAAATGATACAAAAAGTGAAATGGAAGTAAAAAACGTAAAATAAAACAAAACTTTCAACCACCTTCACAGAAGCGTAATAAAAGGCAAGACATCAGCAACACTTTCCTGCCGTCACGTCACGCTAAATTTCTTCTTTTTGTTTTCGCTTGCACCTCTTCCCAGATGCCCTCTTTCACTCTCTTTCTCTCTATATTAAAAAAAAAGGGAGAAATAAAAGCAACGGTTAGCCTTAATTTAGTGCCCCAAAACACCATCACACTCGACTTTTGGGGGCCGGTCGCGGATTTGTTCAGACCCAGCTGCCACCTTGCCTTATGTGGACCGGACTATTAACCACTTTTCTGCTTCCTCCTCTTCTCTGTCCTCCGTTTAGTCAGCACAAAAGCGTCGAACGAACATGTACCACCTTTCCTTTAAATTGCACCACCTGTCTTGAGTGCGAAGTGAAAATTTGTTGGCAACTTCCAGGAAGCAAAAAAAGAAAAATGCAGGAACTTTTGTGTCGCTATAAAGTGGAACAGCAAGAAAGCAAACTCGCTCGCTCGCTTGGGACAGGGAAAACAACATCTTTTCCCATTTTTGTGATCTAAATTGTTTTAAATAGCTTCAAACGTCAATCGGCTGATGACGGGATGGTTTGAAAGGGCTTCGGCCAGATGCAACCCCTTTTGTCATTTTGACCAGGGAAAAGAAGAAGAAAAAGAAGAGAAGGGGGGGGGAGGGTGAGCTTTACTGAAGATGGAAAAGGGGTTTTTCCTCGTGGTGGGGTAGCTAGCAAGGCAGGAAAATTCGTGACTCAATGAAATATTGGTAATTTAAAATTTGTAGGCCCAGTCCTGCTGTTCCTGTTGGGAAAATTAGATACCCCGAATATTTTCTATTAAGCATACATGCACCCTCACACAAACAAAAAATGGCATTAGCAAGCTTTTTATCATGGTGTGAAGTAAGTGTGATGTAGCTAACAGTAACTAAATAGAATAAAATTGGGCCATGAGAGGCACATTTATCCTTAAGGTTACGCCTCCCTTAAATCTTGTTTTCCCTCGTCTTGTGTAGGAAAAGGAGAGCAAGGTGGAAAGGGAGCCCGAAAGTAAGATGAAAAAAAAAATAACTGCGCCATAATATGTTTAACCGTGCAGGCTGTATTTAATTGCGCTAGGGGTTCAATGGATTTAGTAGCGTTTTATTCTCAACAATTCCCTTTTTTTCATGGGCTCTTCTCCGTTCTCGCATTCTAGCCCAACAAACACGTTGTCAGGTAAGTAGTCGTCAAATTAAAATAATATATCTACGCACACACACACACACACACCCACACACACAAAGTGAGGCTAGACGGGAGCTGCTCCAAATCATGGAAAATGTATGAGAACATCTCGCGCGCCTCGCCAATGTCACTCTGGGAATTTTCGAACAAATATGGTGAATAAAATTATTATTTTTTAAATTTTTATTCGATCTTCCCAATTGGATGATCAACCTCAAATGCTCTGGAGCATTTCTGCAATATAGAAACAGCAGCAAAATAAATAATTATTGCGAGTAATTGAATTTATGAATTTCTTCTCGTAAGTTGCCCATAGTGGAGTACACGTGGCTCGGTTAATCCATGTTTTTTTTTTATTGCAAAAGTTTAAGGGCACGATGGGTGAGCCGTTAAAAACAAGAAAACCAGTGGAAAACGAGAAATCATTTGCAAAAATGCACCCAAAGCCTGGAAAAGCTTTTTGACCAAAAGCCGATGGAAATTGTGTAATAAAATAATCTGTTGTTATTTATTTTTCGTTCGCTTTTCTCTTTTGTTTATTTTTTTTATCGAAATGGGGGGGGGGTGAATTTTCTTTCTTCTTCTTCTTCTTCTTCGTTTTTGGGGTAAGTTCCGGTCGATGTTCTACAAGAGCACTTAGCAGTGTTCAAATACTGCCGAAGACCCCCCAACGATTTTGTCGAACGGGGTAAAAGGGTTACCACCCTCTACCCCACTCCATTTTGTTTTTTTTGGAGGTGGAATTTAATTTTCTTACACCCCGTATGCCGGTGGCCACTTTACGTGTCCACGTTTGGTCGTCATTCGAAAGGGGATTGGAGGATTGCTGACACACCCCCCCCCCCCCCCCTTTTGAAATGCAGGGAGGAGGGGGGAGGGGAAGCGGGAGTGAAATTGAAACGGTACGATGAAGTAGTGTACGCGGCTTCTGTCGCGGCCTCGCCGAGCATCATAAAGCAGGCGAAAGTAATGGAGCTCTCCCAGTTTTGCAGCTTTTTTACGCTGATGGATGATGGCTCATCATTATCATTAGCAGCGATGTCGTTCCGCCATTCACGCGGCTCCTTCGCTGTTACGCGTTACGCGCCTAACGTCTGGGCTTGTTTGTCTGTTCCAAAGCCCCGTTCCAAAGTGGGTTACGGGTTTTTTTTGTTTCGTTGCTGCTTCTCTCGAACTCTCCTTTATCACCACGATGGTGACGATGGCAACAATTGCAAATGGAGGGGGGGGGGAGGAGGGGATTTAATGGTGGCAAGCGAACTGATGAGGATGGGGGAGGGAAGGAAGCAGGGGGAGTAAGAAATGAAAGAACCCATCATCATAATCCACGGAATTACTCATCCCGTGCTCGACCTTGCCCTGCGTTGAAATTCCATCGATGATTTATTTATTTTTTTCCTCGTCTTGTTCAACAATCCCCCCCTCACTGCCAACCCCTTCTACCCTTCCGCCGGTCCGTAGTTGCACCATACTTCTTGTGTGCTTTATTTTTATCAGAACCATTATCTTGCTTGCCTCCTTGCGCTCGTGTTGCTTCGCCGGGTTCGACAACAAGCGTAGCACGAATGCAAGCTCTAGCCATCTGCGCAGCTCGGTCATCTAGGTTTGGTTACTGCTACTTTTTTCCTTTTTTGGATTCCCCCTTTTGCGCCGCCCAGCGAACAGGCCCGCTTGCATACAGATTGGCCGCTGGCTGACCATTCGCGTTGAAGTGTTTCGCCCGTAATAAGTTATTTTTATTTTATTTGCATTTCTTTCCCCTCCCCGAAACGTTCCGAAGAACTCGCTGAGTAATGCGCTTAATGCAAGCTTTCAGGCGATGAGTGCAGTTGGGGTAGTAGTGTTTTCTTCTTTCTTTCGTTTTCATCTCGTTTTTCTTGTAGATACGCAGCTACCGGTTAGTGCCGCTAGACCATGATTGCTTTTGCTTCAATATTTCCAATCAAATTTTCTCCCAATAAAACGAACGTATAAAACCTAGAACCGTTGTGAGACGATCAGGCAGGGATTGCAATTATGGCTAATTTTGTGGCGCTGTGCGACACTCGTGCGGACACGAACAAAGGCAATCAAACCGTATCGTAGCTGGCTCGCTAAAATCTACTTTATGCAAGATCTGATACAAGAGTGCTGATCTAGACAAGTGTAGTAAGCCAAATAGAGCCGAATATTTAGGGTAACCTGTGTATCATATTATTTTTACATTTAATGTTGTACCCTTGGAATTATCGACTGGATATTGAGCCGAGAGAGATGTGAGTAGGAACTACCGTGGCATTACTTTGTTTCGTGCCTGCGCTAAGGTACACGAGCTTCTAGTGTACGAACCTCTTCTCGCTGCTGTCTCGAGCAACAACACGGGCATTTGCTTTCGGAATCCGATTCAACCGTCAGCCTCTGTCATAGAAGCTTCGATGCCGGATGGTGTACTTGGGATATTGAAGATGCCTTTAGCAGCCAAGCTCCAGGCGCTTGGCCTTCCTGTGCAACTGTTGGGATGTGCTATTACGTTGCCAGTCGATTCCTAACCGTGAGGTCCTCTGATCGGTAAAGCTTCTCTCTTCGGCAAGGCCCCCCGGTCCACGATGCATCTCTGGACGGCGAGACCCCTGGAGGTCGCCACCATCGCCCATGCTCCTTCGGGGGTGCTTCAGAGGTAGATTCGGGGGTGGTTAGGAGTTAGGAGAGTCCTTGAAGAAAAGACCATCTTCCTCGTCGAGCTAGAGCACACTGTCTCTAAGGGCAACCAACTGATTGGCCGGCTAAAACCACCAACTAAATTCTTTGGTACGCCATCTTTCGGGCCATCACAGGTCTGACTGCTGCCCATAAAATCCTGTCCCGATAATTCTTCTGTAGACTTGCGCTCTTTTTGACAGATTTTGTTACAGTGTTACGAAATTTTTCGAGCTGAAGTTGTTGGAGAAAATGCAATCCCTACGCACCACCCGTTCATTGACTTCAGGGTGGTGAGACGGACTCATGTCCCCACCAGGAAGGTGCTCGGTAGCGTCCCGAACGGCACGAGGCGTAGAGCAGTACAACGAGCTCGTTGGATGGATCAAACGGGGTTGTGGATGGAGTTTCCTGAACATCGGAGATCGGAGACCTGGTCATGCCAACTCGACGTGCTCCACCGTCAGCAGGCCAAGCAAGACGAAGATGAAATAACAAATACGCGAAGCATTGGCTAACACCTTTTGTAGAGAGAGTTCCTATTTTTTAGTGAATCCTTTTCTTCGCAAGAAGAGTGTAAAGTGAGTTCAAAATGAAAAAAAAACTGATGGTCTATTAAGAGAGGTGGAGTGTTGTGAAAAAGGACACAAATAAATATTTAATTAAGCGCAAGGCAGTGTAAAAAAAAACCATTTGAAAGAAGGAACAAAAAGGGAAAAGAAATAATCAACCCCTAATTTAGGTCACACCTGCCTTCTTTAACGGGTCAATGAGCCGACCGTAAACGGGGTTTGCAACGTGTTGCATTATTCTGTTTTTTTTTTCAAACTCAACACAACCGATCTGATGTTTGCTGAGCGCTGTTGGGCGTGATTTCGTTACAAATGTGATTAAAACACCCGCTGTGCAGTAAAAGCGGCCAAGATGCAGACGGCAAAAGCACCATCGTAAGGGAGCGTAGCACTCGCGTTCTGCTCTAATCGATTGGAATTTCAGTCCATCTAAGCTGCAGTGAGGGCTTTCTGCTTCACCTTTCCTTAACAGTGAGGCAGCAGTGAACATGTTCTACTAAATTAGAGCATTGCTTTGACACTTTCACACTTTGCAGCCCGTTCGGAGCTTTTTCGCTCGCTTTGTCAAGACCACAGCGGTTTGGTCCACACGAGCGCAATTGAATGGAGGCGCATGGTATTATTTCTCGCGAATGATTTCCTTCCAAAGATCTTGCGACAACGCGCCATTAAAAAAAAAATCACAAAAGTCCTCCCTTTTTTGCTGCTTCCTTTCTGATTCGTTGACATCCTTTATGGGGTTTGCATGGAAGATGAATGAATGTTTAATATTTCTTACCCGTACCGTTGCTTTCTATATCGGGTGCACTCGTCCCGTCCGGTCCGTTCCATGACCGGGAAGAAAGAATCCCCTTTTTTTATTTGCTCTCACCGCACACGAAAGGCGCTTTAAAGAATAGGTTGCAACACAGGCGACACAGAACGGGCCCACGGGGAAGGGGAAAGCAAAGAAAAGACACGAAAAAGCGGGCACAGAAACATGGACCTTGAAGATACCTTTTGGCGCAACCTAGCAGTGCACGAAGCATAATAAGTAACCATCCAGAAGAAAAAAGAAACGCTCCACAAAGCGCGATGTTTCGCGATGTCGTAGCAAATTTTCTTTTTAGTCAGATTATGTTCCCTCTTGTCCACCTTGTGTGTGTAGAATTATTTTGTTTTGCTCTCGTTTTTATTTTTTTAACGGCAAAATACATACACCAAAACAAAAAACAGCAACGAAACGGCACCGCGATCTGCCGCGATCCTTTTGCCAATCGGGCGTTGAGCGCGATGATGCGACGATTCGCTTCCGGTAGCTCCCGAGCTTCCCGAAGCCAACCATTTCCGGCAAAAATTCTTTTCCGGGGAGAGAGAAAAAAAAACTCCAAGCAACAGACGCACACACATTTCGCTTAAGAAGATTTTATTTAAATGCCATTGCGCCAATGGTGTGTGCTTTTTTTTTCTCTTCTCGCTGTTGGTTTTCATTTTGCGCAATGCACTTGTTTGCTGATATTTTTTTCCTTCTGTTTTTCTGTGCAGCACGGGCAGATTTTAGCTTTCGAATAAAAAAAAAACACCAAATAAGAAATAAATATACGCGAATATACGAATGAAAGAACGGCAAAGAAAAGGAATGAAATTGGAAGAAACGAAGAATGACAATAATGACAAAAAATAGCGGAAAATCCAGCAAGACAATTCCCTTTTGAGATTGTGAAAATCTTTGGAAAAGATGGGTTGTGGAAAAAGAAAAGCAGCAAGGGTGGGAAGCTTAGTAGCGGGTGTTCGAAGTGAATGAATGTTTTTTCGCAGCTCTTTGTAAGCTTTTTTTTTTTTTTTGGCTAGTTCGGCACATTGAGCGTTTGGCGGGTACAGAAGCGTCAGAAAAGCATGAATATCATATTTGAGCTAGTAAAATCGAAAAGGACCTGAAATATTAGGCCGGCGTGATCTTAGATGATCGTTAAACCAAGAAGAAGCAATGGGCTTTGGCGCAAAAAAGATGACATGGCTCATCTCAGGAGAGCCAACTAGGATCTTACGGTAGAGCGACTGGATCTAACACTAGGTAAGATAAATAAAAACTCTAGATTTTACCAGGAAAACTGTCCAGGACCTTACTTTTTCAGCGAAGAACGTCTATTAGACCGAACTCCCGGTTAAATGGAACATTGCAAAGAGCATCGACTGCACGAGATACGGTCAATTAGTAGCCGCTGCGCATTCTTTCCACTGAAAAGATTTGTCTTTCGTTGAGAAAAAGTTGCTTCAATTATAAACAAGTACACCCTTGAGGCACGCACAAACCGCAACCCAGCCAACTACCTGCAATGAGACATCAGCAAACATCAGCGGGATCAGGTAGAACATGGATAAAATGCCTTGAGATTTTTCATAAAACCATCTCCAAGTAGTGGTGAAAATACAACACTTAAAGGTAGCACTAAATAAAATTAAAATTATATAATTTTTGTCCATCTTTGACACTTTTTTCTTGCTAACTATGGGCACTTATAACAGCTGTCTTCCATGGAATTATTTATATTTTTTTCTTTTATACAATGCGGTAACAAAACGTAATTCAAATACACTTGAAACGAAACATAATTTTAACCACACATTTGTTCAAAGTTGCTCACTTTGCACTGTGATAATGAACACTCGTGCTCGAAGCGAATGCTTTCTCTCTCTCTCTCTCTTTGTCTTTTTTTTTGGTTACTATTCTGTTTATTTCTGCTAATTTTATGTTTCTTTTTTCTTATCAACCTTCTTTAAAAAAGAGTGGCACTGGGTCGCGCTGGGGATTGTCGAGGGAAGGTGAAAGGGGTGGGCGGGGTGCCGTATAATGTGATCGCTGTGATGGAAAGTTGTGAAAATGAATAAATTGAATTACATATTTATGGTGCGTTTCGGAGTTGCGAGCGCATTTAAAAATCCCAACCCCTCCCTTTCCACCTTCTTCCACACCAAACCCCACCCCTCCCACCTCCTCCTTCACTCCTTTCGGGTGGAAAATCGAGCTGTCGGCGTGGACACATAACAAAGGCTCCCAACAAAGCCAACCGTCATCTATCGTGTTCATTACCAGGAAGTGGTTGTGGCTTTGTGAAGAGTTGATGTACGTGTGCATGTGTGTGTGTGCGGTTTGTTTTACGTCATAATAAAATGTTACAGCAACAACAATGTGACAATAAATAGTTAATAACCAATCGGGCTCCCATACACTTTGTTCTCGTGCATCATTCGAGGGGTTTGGTGTTGTTGCTGTTGTTGCTATCATTCAGCCATTTTGTTTCCCCACCAGTTTTCCACACACACAAAGAAAGAATACCAATAAAAATGAGACAAAACTTTTTTTTTGGTTTGCTTTTGAGAATGAACCTGATAAATCATGTTCATTAATTATAAAAAAATAGTACAAAGCAAAAAAAGTACTTCCTATTCTCTTTCTCTCTCTCTCTCTCTCACACACACACACACACTCCCTTTGTCTCACTGTGTTCCTGTAATCGATACCATTTCGTGCCATTGTTTTTAAAAACGGAAATAGCATTTCTCTTGTTCTTCCTGTGCCGTAAAATTAGCTTCCCCTTTCACTTACTCCTTCCTTCCCCCCCACCCAATCTGCCCTCCTAACACCACCCATACCGTAGCGATTGCGAAGAGTGGTTAATGTCATGTCGTCATGTTCAGCGGTTCCTATAGTTCCTAATTGATGGACTACTCAGAAGAAAAAAGGAAGAAAACATACACATTCACAAAGAAAAATAAAATGTGGTTTGTTTGGGCGGGGGGGGGGGGGGGGAGGAGCAGCGTTTCCGATTGGTTTTGGATTAAATTCGTTTGACAAAAAATCCAAACCATGATGTGGACGGTTTTGGCCTTGCCTTTTCCTTTTGTTTAGTCGCAGTTTTCTTGATTTCGATGGGAAAATGAGCTCCCTCCGCTCCCTCTTACTCCCTTCCCCTCATGGGTGCGATCTCTCTACAAGAGATCGGGAAGTATCGTTTTCCTGTTTTGGCTGTGTGTACGTTTATGTTCTACTCGATTTTTCCGTCCTCCGTGGGAAAAACTGAGTGTAAAATAGAAAGAAAAAAAAAACAACAGGGTAAGCTTACTCCAGAACCAGTCACCACAAGATGGGGTAAGTGAGGTGAGGTAGCAAAACACTCAAAAAGGAAAGAAAAATATAACAATAATACAAACAAAAAAAGAATAGCACAAGAGCGCAAAGAAATGAAGAGACAAAATAATTGGATAAACGATTTTAAATTTCCCGAACAGTTTCCGCATCCCGAGTGCGTGAGAGAGAGAGGGAGAGACAGAGTGCTTGTGATCTGTTGGTTCGGGAGCTGGATATCAGCGTTACATTAGTCGTGTGCGTGTGTGTCTGCGTTTTTTTTTTGTTTGCTTCTAAATTTCGTTCGTTTTCGCATTCCCCCGTTCCGTTGCAGTTTTTCGCGATTTTCCCTTCCCTGGTCACATCTGGTTTCGATTGTGGAAAATCGATTTTTCACTGTGCGTATTTCGTCCGTCTTCTATTTTATCTAAAGCTGCAGATCGCTAGTTTACAGCCGAGCATCCCCAATTTTTTTCCACCCCTTTCCACACACAAACACACATACACAGACAAGCTCTAACCTCCAAAAGGAAGAAAGGGTTAACTTTTGGTGACCAAAAGCTGGAAATATTAGGGATTTGGGAGAGAGAGAGAGAGAGAGAGCGCGAGGGAAAAACACAGGAGACTCCTTGGGGTAGCAGATGTGTCCGTTGATTACTTCATCTCTTCCTCCCCTTTTCTCATCCCTCTCCCTTTTATCAACCATCTTCTGTACTGTATCTACCGGAAGCAACCCTTAATGTTGTGTACGCTTATGTTTTTGTTGCCTGTGCTTTGAATGCTTTGTTCGTTTCCGGTGGCGGAGGTTTTGTTGCTGGTCCTGCCTTCTGTGTAGGTAGGTTTTGTTTGCATAAGCTTTGCTTTTCGAGCTTCCCATCCCTCACATACGCACCCCCACACAAAGGAATCCCTTCTTCGCTTCTTGGCCGCCTTTCTGTAGCGTAATGATTTGTCGTTTGAGGGCAGCCCATTTTTGTTTGCAGCATGACGCGCATGAAGATGGTTGTGCTGTGCGGCGAAAGGTAAAGCTTCCTTTTTTGGGTGGAAAAAAAGTAGCGGCCGGGGGATTCGGAGATTGAAATTTGACTTCGATTCTTCTTGCTCATCTTTTCGTTTTTTGTTTTTTTTTGTTTTAAGAAGAACGACCAAATATGGAGAATAAAAACAAAGAAAATGTGCTTTTCAGCTCTCTTGACAACTGTCAACAGTTCGATCGTTGGTGGCCTTTTGTATTATTTCTGTGTATTCGTGTATGAGTGCGTGTCTAGCGTTCGCTATTCTCGCATCCCCATTTTGCCCCTTTTTGTTTCCGTTTCGATCTCTCTCTATCCCTGTTTTCTCACTCCTTCATAACCTCCTGCCCCTTCCAAGCAAACCACTGTCAATCCTTCATATTGTGTTGAAAATATTGTGTTCTTCTATTTTAAGTCACACACACACACACACGCACGAAGAGAAGCAAAGAGAGAGTGAGAGAGAGAGAGAGAGAACAAAAAAAAACATGCTTAAGGGTGCCGGTCGCAAAAAGGGACGTGAGAGCAGAGTCGTTAAGTCGTTTGCCATCCGTCTGGGATCGATTGGTACACGGTGGCTACCTTTCCGAACCCGGCCTCTCCATCCTACGCTCCACTCGCTTCCTTCCTTCCAACGCTTCCTCGCCAGCTCAAAAGTTTGGTCCGTTCCGTACAACAGAAGATAGGAAAAAGGAGAGATTTAGCGCCCATTGTGTACTTGGAAGGGCACGGGTTTCTTTTTCGGGGGCATCTTTTTATTTTTTGTGCGGGTTGCTGTTAGTGCCCGACGAAGCAGGCTTTAGTTTTTTGCCTTCCGGGGAGCGGGGGGGGGGGGGGGGGGTGGACCTTTTTTTCTTTCTTCTCTCGGCAGCTGATCAGAAGATAAATGCGTCGAGCTGGTTGATTGGAGCAGCGTGTCTTAATGTAATGGAGATGGGATAATGTTTGCCGAACGCTAAGAAGGAGGCAAATCGGTACGGTGCTCTGTTCGATAAGATAGATAAAAGTGAGCGAGGGAGAGAGAGAGAGAGATAGAAGGGGAGAGAGGGAGATATGGACAAAGAAGAAACTATTCTAAGATTTCTAAGATTTTTTTAAAGGACGTTTAAAGAACATGTGCGGTTTGAAGTAAGGTAGCCCAGAGTGAAACGTTAATCAATCTGGACAAGTTGCCTCTTCGCGACTCAGCTCGGATTGATGGCTTCTATCAGTCGGTATTGATAAGCTTGATCGTTTGATTTACATAGAGATCGATTGCACCAACCTCATATGTGTGTGAAGCAAATAAAAACAAAAAGACAGCAAAAAGAATGTCCAAGCGACACAGCTCCTTCCCGCTACAATCCGTTCTCTGGTTGTGCTGGCTGGTGGATAGAAGGCAAGAACACAACTTTACCCAAACTTTGCTTTTCGGGATCTTCGTTGGACCCAGCGTCTATGTCCACCGCTGCTGTCGGTGAACTTTCCTTTCCGGGAGTTGGGAAATCCCGGAATGGATTGCGATGAATCACGGCACGGGATTCGATTATGGAGGGATCGTTGCAAATTCAAACGGCGTGCGTGGGCAGTTTTTGCAAGAAGAAGCAAAAGAGTCCTTCGTAGAAATTGGAACAGAGCATTATAGCGACACATGGTGCTTTTTAGCAGCAACGAGTACGTTAAGAGAATGTTAGAATTTTTTGCGAATTTCAAAGTTCATTCGTCACACATTTGGAGGGAGAATCAAATATATGGGTGGTGTAGTGACAAGATGCTCTTTTTTTTTTAAGAGGACTGTTCACTTGTTTCGTTCTAGGCAGGCACTCACTGAGGGTGAAGCGTTGATAGCGCGTTGATATTGTAGTGAAGATAGTCCTTAGCAGCCTGCTGTTCAGAAATGGCGAGTGCATTGGGGTCCTCCATCAGCATAGTGCGGGAGCTCGTACCTGTAGAGCTCAACCTCAATTAGGCACAACACGATTTCCTTACTCAATGCGACCTCGGAATTCGCTGCTTACGGTGTTGTCCGAAGTTAAGATCCTACCAAGGTAACAGAACTCCTCTGCCGACTCGAGATCGTCGCCGTCAACTGATCTGTTGTCTACTTCCCAGTCGGGTTTCGAGCCTCCGGCAAGCAGGAACTTTGCCTTCGTCACATTGATCCTCAATCCAATCCTATCGGCCTCGCGATTCAGTCTGGTGGACGTCTCAGGTGTCCGTCCGATGACACCAATGTCACCCGCGAAGCCAAGAATTTGGAGAGATCGGGTGAAAATCGTGACAGACCTTTCAGAGCGATGCTGAACAGCGGCGTTTTTACTGTCTCGGTTTTAGCTTGGAATCGTTACCAAGACTATACGCGGACACTTGTTATTGCCGGAACTTATTTCTCATTCAGAGATACTCAACCGAACGGCTTCGAACTACATTCTACTGAGTTCGCTACAATGTTACGACAAGCAAACGATTAACGTGATTGAATTGACGCTCTGTCGATTGAGAAGTTTTTATTACAAAGTATAAAATACACCATATAAGCAGCTTTGATGCAACGAGTTGGGAAATTGATACGCGTCTGTGAGTGTTCCTGCCAAATCAATCCATTCATTTTCCTAAGCTTATGTTTTCCGCCTGTCGCCTGTCAATTGGAAAATGGAAATGGGGTCCCGAATGGTCTTGGAGCTGGGAGGAAAACACTTTCGACGCGCGTCGTAAAAAAAAAACACAAGGTCGTGCTTTTGAAAGTGCAATCGTGCACTTGTAGTGCAATAAAATAACGATTTGCATAATGTGATCGGATAATTAAAAGAAAAAAAAAAACAAACCAACGCATAGATATAAAAGAAAGCAATCTGCTGGAAGTGTTGCTATTGGCCGGTTGGGATGTGATGATGAATCGTAGCAAAACTAGGTTATAAAAAAAGGAGAAGAACACGACATAAATCGAATACACTGGCCCGGTTTTCAAGGGAAGTTTTCGAAGAAAAAAACGTGGCAGGAGCTTAGCATTTTTGTGTGTGTGTGAGAGAGAGAGAGAGAGAAAGAGAAAAAAAAAGCAAAATGAACAGGAGGAAATGGTTGTGAAGTTCTGCTTCATACCTTCAAAGCGAAGTCCGAAGTCCAGGTGTTGCCGTACGACGGTAGTGAAAGCGGTGAAACATACTGGTTTGGATGAGTGGACGACGAAACGGGCAAATGTTTCATATTCATGCAGACGCCTTGTCACCTTCCTGAACACCCCCCCCAACACCCACCCATTGCCAGACGTTCTCCTGCACTCTGAAAGGAGAACCTCATTCTAATGCCATTGCAACCGATGCTATCTGTCTCTGATTGTGCACTAAGAAGATTTCCCCCCGCCGTTGCCAGCCTCGCCACGCTGTCAATATTTAGTTACGATTTTTATTTTAACGTCCGTCGTCTTCAACTTTCTAGCTGGACGAGCCTTTGCGTCCCTGGTGGGCAAGGGTTTTTTTTTGTTGCTGACGAAGGCAACACACACACACACAAAAAAGTGGAAGGAAAAATCTGATATACATTCGGCTGATGGCTACGGTGCACAGGTGGTGCATCAAAATGCAAATGTGTGCACCAAACTGCAAAAGGCTCTGGAGCGGTACGGTGAGAGGTACTCGTCGTTGTTCGTCTGCCTTCCTTCCTCCGTCTCCTGCCCTTCTTTCCCCGCCATGTTCGATGTTCTAGTGAGTAAGCTATGTTTGCAGCAGCAGGTAGAAGAACTTTCTGGCCCTGTTCTGCCCGCTGCAATCGGGGGGTGAGGGCGTTCGGTATGAAAACTGCAACGAAGCAGTGGCAAAGTTGGCGATGTAGTATTATGGTTTGGAATTCGTCAGCAGCACGGGATAAGAAAAGCTAAGGGAAGCATACAAAAAAAAAAAAAGAACGAGGAAAATGCAGGCCCATGTTCTTAAGATCTTTCCGATGAGTTATTGAATTGATTTTCAACGAGAAAAAGAAACTAGCGCAATAGAGTGTTCGATGGGGTGTTGCACGGAGTGCAAAGGTTCGTTGCCAGTTTTAGCATATTTTTCATTATTCAATGCTGATGGTGAATGTACTGTTCCGTTATGCTCTTTGGAGGATGTGTATCAAAGGTTTTGATTTATACAGGACTGTGCCTTTTGTTATTATTTTCATTACCAATTTAAATACTCTACATAAAATATCAATTTGAAGTCTTCTTTTTCGTCTTCTTGGTTTAACGACCACGGTCACGCCGGCCATTGAATGTCTTACAGACTTGCAGAATAACTACGTAGTTGGATAGTCACAGTCCTCATCACGGAGGGACGGGTCTCTGGATGGGATTCGAACCCTGGTCCTGCCGATTGAATACCGGCGCCGCTGTCGCCTACACCACCGTCTCTGTAGTCTTAGTTCAGTGTTCAGTGAAGTTAAAGTTCAGTGAAGTCGCGAGCTATTTGTTTTAGTAAGCCAATCAGTCGGATGCCTTCCGTTTTGGCCGAAGGTTGCGTTCAATGTTTAACAGATAAAATGAACTTTTAAATTGTGCATTTTTCTCAATTCCAGCATATGCATCGAACGGAATATCTTCTTTTTGATCTACAAACACTGATTCTATGTTGTTTTGTAATAAACAAATAAATTCCAATTCAAAAGGAAAAAAACGAAAGAAAGCATTCAATTACTTCTCCCACTCAATCTCAATCACGCTTTTGTACTCGCTCTCCTTCAAAAGCCCATCGATAAACACGGCGAATCGAGTTCGAATTGGAGTGAAGTTACTATTATCCCAAGTATCCTATTTCATTTCGAAGGCAGTGCAAAGTAGGCGAAACAATAATGAGCTCCGCTTTTGGATGGGAAGCAACGAATGACGGCATTTTCCTTCTTCTTCCTCTGTTTTTGTAGCGAACGCGTTGAGAGACAATCCGGCGCACTAAAACTTAACCGAACCGAAACCGAAATCGCGACCAAATTGGTTGGAAGCAATCGAAGCAGCGGAATGTGCAGTCAGTTTCAATTCATTACGGATTTTGCGGGCTTACAGCGGGAGGGAGAGGAGGAATCGGAAAACGGGACACTTGTGTAATCGTGTTTCGAGCGAGCCCGGTTTAAATTGGGAGGAAGGACTTTTTGCCCAATGGAAGGTACCAATTTAGGCCATCCATTTGGTGACCCACTTTGCTGGAGAAGGAGGCAAGGATTTACTCGTTTTTTTTTCATGCTGGAACTCTAGTATTGGTCGTTTTTGGTTTTTATTTTTAATGCTCGTATTTTGGAGCGTCAAACAGAATAAAAAAATGCTGGGAATGTCGGATAAATGCTGCAGGCAATGATGATGTAAATATCTATATTTTGACACATAAAAATACTTCTCGATCGACGTTTGGGGCAGTCATCGTTGCAGTAAGTTTCGAGAGAAATTCATTTCACTTCGAGATTCTTAATGATAACCTACTTTATGGTCACTATAAAGCGCTGAGTGTTCTCTCTCTCTCTCTCTCTCTCTCTCCCTCTCTCTCTCTCTCTCTCCCCCCCGTATAGTTTTTTCTGCGCTGGGGAAGAACACGGATTGCAAAGTTTATTGGGGCGAAAATAACAAACGTCAGCGTACCAAGTAGCAAACAACTTTCTTCACTCTCTCATTCGGAAATAGTGAAGCTAGTAGCAAAAGTGACACAAAAATATTGAGGCACTGCATTTGCTTTACGGTGATGCGTTTATTTTTTAGCTTCCTGGAGCAATAAGAAAGCAAGAGTAGGGGGTTGTGGGGGGGGCGGGAGGTGTTGAGGAGTGGAGTTGTGGAAAAACTTTCCCGAAACTGGACCAATCAATTACGTTACGCGCAACCGAACGTTCACTTGAAGGAAGTTTTAACAATGATCCTTGCACTCGAAGGAAAATTGAATAGTCCGACAGGTTCCGAAACGTCAAGCTGGGTAAAATGGATAAACGCTTCACCAACATGCCAATAACTCTTGTGTGGGTGGTTGGGTGGGTATGTGTGTGCCTGATAGTAAGTGAAGACACAGTAGTGGAAACAGAAAACACAGGGCGAGAGAGAGAGAAAAGAGTGAGAGAGAAGAAAGAGATGTCATTCTGTTTCCAGGCGAATGATAGGCACAACCAATTAGTACACCTGTCAAATGTCACATTCTTCCTTCTTCTTCGACCGACAAACGGCAGGGACAGCATATGATCGGAATGATATACTTCATTAATCTCGCACACGTGAAGCTGAAGATCTGTTCCAGCTGACAACTAATTACTCTTGCTCGCTGGACCGCCCCGAAATACTTATACGCAACATGGCGACATGGCGTCATGACAATTGCATACGCTTCGGGCGTACATAGGCTGTGTTTATATGTGTACGAAAACAGACAAACAAGGGCAGCTACAAAGGTAAGGGAAACCGAAACGGACATCCCATATGGTGCATATGCGTGTATTATGGACGGGGAGTTGGAGTATAATAAATGTACCGGTGACCGAATGGGCTTTAATGGATGATACATGTTGGCTACCTTCATTCAATGTGTGTGTGTGTGCGTGTTTTTTTTTAGTTTCGGGGATTCGCTCACATGTCCTGCCCGTTGCAAGCAAGCGGTGTAAGCTCAGCTAGAGACCACACACGCACAAACCCCAAAAACCGGAAGGGTTCGCTATTAATCAAGCTCCTGACTCCGAAAAGAACCCTCCAGAGATTTGGATTGTCAAGATAAGAACAGACATAGATGTGAGATGTGAGATAGAGAGAGAGAGAGAGAGAGAGAGAGAGAGAGAGAGAGAGAGAGAGTGAAAAAGATAAGCCTTCTCCTCTTATAATAATATAACAACAACAAAACAACGACGCAAAGCCACAATCTTTCAGCTGGGATGCCTTAATAATAATCGTTTTCGTAGGATTTAAGCTGAAGTTAACTTTTTCTGAATGTTACCCCTTATTTAGAGAGCGAGAAATCTCTAATAAAAACAATGTAGTATTTGACAATTTTGTGTAAAGAAGCTTAGCATGTACGCTGAGGGTCAGAAATCTCTCCTATCACACATGCAAGCGAATAAAACAAAAAGTCTTGGAAGAAAAATAACACAGGGTGTTAACAGTCGCCCATACGTACTAAACGAGAAGCAAGGGGTCGCCCATAAGTTGTGTAACGCTCGAAAAGCGCTATTTTACACCGGTTGTACCTAAAAATTATTAAAATGGTTCCCTTATTTTGTACAAGCGCTCTGTGTAAACTTTCCCAATGCAAAAGCGTTACGTAATTTATGCTCAAACCCCTTAATTCTTAAAACAAAAGAACAAACAAAAAGTTAAAGCTCTTTTTGTGAAACTTGATTGCATTATGCCTACTTTTTTAAAACAAACGTGGAAAGAATATCGTTTTTTTTTCTTCTTTTTGCATAAAATGGCGCTTTCTTGTTTTTCGCACATCGGGAGCATTCCGTGGGCTTAATGCAATTACGCTCTTGTTTTTCGTCTTTCTTCAGTTGTTGCTCTGTTTTTTGTTTTTAATACCACCTCCCGATACACATCTCCCATTCCTTCTTCTTGATCTTCTTCTCCTCCCCCTTCCCATTAGCTTCATTTAGGAGGGGCGTTTGGACATTGGTAGTGAAAATTATGCCCTTTTTTTATTTTGCCCCCGGTGTACATATTTTGGCTTAACGAGTCGGAACTTGCGGGGCCGAAACTGGCGGGCGGGCTCGGTATCATCTCCAGGGAGGGGGGGGGGGGGCTTTTTTTTTTCTTCGCCCCCTTCCACAAACCAGACGAGAAGGAAAAACTTTTTACTCACGAGAAGACACAGGAAAAAAAAAACGGTTTGTACACTTACCAGGAAAGCCCCTGAAAGATATGCAAGCCGCCAAACGGTAAAAGCTTTTGCTTTGTTTCGTTCACATTTTGCTACTATCGCTTTTTGATGCTCTCTCCTCTCTCGTTCTCTCTCTCTCTTTCTCTCTCTCTCTCACTCTGTTGTTTTTCCTAGTAAGCAATAATTTGATGCACTAATGGAGTTTAATTTTTATACGCGCACAGTGCGATTCGCATCACCACCGACAGTTGCTCCTCATCCGACGGGTTCAGCGTTAAGCTGCTCTCATTTCATTACCTCCCGAGCCTACCTCCCTCCTCCTCCCTTCCCCTTCCAATGTCTGTCCCGGGGTTCGGGGTGTGTATTATCATCTCTGGCTCTGGGTGACGAGCGAGTTTCGCGCAATCAATGTACCCATTCTGCACACGCCCGGCGCCATGGCAACGCTGCAACCGATTTGTAGTAGCTATTTAACGTTTAACCGGGGACGCCAGATAAGAAACGTAGCAATTTTGGTGTACCCTGAAATTGTGCCCCATGCTCCAAAGATTAGGATAATTGCGCTGACATCGTATGTGCGTGTGCGTGCTGAGAGCTTAGAACACACACGTACGATTCACGTGATTACATTCTAGGATGTTACGTACAAAATTCGACTGGAAACAGCTGGATGACATAATATAGAACACAGCGAGGGAAAAAGAAACCGCCTTTTCTCGTCGAAGATATCCTTCCATTTTCATTAATCGTTTGGAAAAAAAAATAACGGAAGAGGCAGCAGCCCACATTCCGGCAGTAGTGATAGATGCAGATAATTCTAGCGCCACCCTTACCGCATCAATCAGCGAGGGGAGATTGGAACGCTTTCCCATCCCGTAGGCACACTAGTAAGTACGTTGGGTACGCATCAGCACACCGAAGGTGCTGACGTACGCCCGGTACGCACCCCAAAAACCACCCCAAGTCCTGGTAGAGATTAGAGACGTCAGCGCGGGAAATTTTGTTGCGAACGCCCGTCGAAATGAATCGCCAAATCGACGACGTTGGCTTTTGGAAATCAATTTAAAATAAAGCCACCACCAGAAGGAAGTAGTCGAGTGGAAAATCTTCCCCCTCTCTCTTGGAAGAGGCTTACAGATTTTTGTTTCGCTTGGTGAAGTTTCAAGTTTCCCAAGATACTGGCACGGTGCGTCGCGTGTGTATCGGGTTTGATGAAAGCTTTGGCAAGCGCCCATGAGCGCCATGTTTACGTGCGTAGCGTGTTTTATTTCATCTCACACTCGCAGCTGTTTGGTCGCTTGGCGCCAGACACTGGGGGTTTGGTTTTGTGGGAGCAAAACTTCGCTTTCGGGTACAAATCGTCCTGCTTCGCCCGGTGTTGTGTAGGTTTACGGTTGATAAGTTTGGTGCACGTGGTGGTGGGCCCTCCGCCGTAAACCGAGGTTGTGCTCGGTGGCTTGATGATGAACGATGCGGTTGCCTACGATTGGTGCCACCCGCTTTGGAAGGATACGGTGCACACTGGGTGCATGCACGTCGTCGTTGTCTCGAGGATGTACAGTGTTGGGTCCATACAACCACAGCAATTGGACTGGAACCGGGACGGTAGCTTGCAAAAGCGGAACGGCGAGGGATGTACATGGCCAGCGAGCCTGAGACATCACTGAAGTGGATTAAAAAAACGGACATGCTTCCAAGTGGTACAAATCCCGCCCATCCAAACACACAAGTACCTAGATAAGCTGAGAAGTCACCAGGCAAAAGCAAACAAACATAACGGCAAAATGGCGCGAAAGTGCGGCAGCACAAGCACAAAAAAGGCGAAGGGCAACCAGTCCAGAATTAATGTGTTGGCAATAAATAGTAACCGGATGGTTGATTTGCATCCGCGATGTGCGAAACTATTGAAACACGAGCGGCGGAATTGCGGTAGAATCGTCGAGGTCGATAAGTAGGGACGAAGAATGGCGTGAGGGTTGGTGGGCGAACGCTAACTGATCCCTTCCCATCCACCGTGGGTGAGTTGCGAATTCGAGCCGCGTTTTTCTATGCGCTATTTCCTTTCAGTTCCACTCCCTGTGCATCGATAATGGTTTCCGCAGTGTGGCACTGTCGGATGTGGTGTGAGTGGTGCCTCGCTAGTACTCCACGGGGGCACGATGATCAAGGAGAAAGCAGCCAGCGGCCAGGGATGGGTTTGGGAGCGTTTATTTTCGCGTGAACAATCAATCACGGGGTTGCGGTTGGCGGCATTGCATTGCATCCTCTCCCAGCTCCTGCCACCGTCCTCCGTGCACAGACGCTGCAAACGTTTGCACGGGGTACGATATTCAAGCAGTTGCTTTCGAACGCTCGCATGCTCTTTTTCTCTCGCTCGTCGGAAGTGACTTTGCCAATTTTGCTGGATTGAGCTTTTCATTGAAGGAGTCTGTTCACTCGTCTGTTCTTGCGAGTGGTGAAACTCGGCGATACGGGCGAAATTTGACAACTACTTCGCAATGATTTGATTGCTCCCGGGGTGGAGAAAATCTTCAAACTTGCTCACGCTCAAACAATTGTAACACAACACCAACACAGGGCTCTGCCGGCACTTGGAGTAGGCTCTCGAGAAGAACAGGATTAGTTGGGCACATTTCAAGGAGATGGTAAATCGTCTCACCTTGCGGTGCATGATACTCATCCGGTTCTTCCGAAATAATGAAATAACAACGAACGAATAACAACTGAGGTACCACTGGTACCTTGGAGTCCTTTTGCTGCCGATCAGGGGCTAGATCGGTTGTCTGTCTGCAATTAGAGATGCTTTGCTGACTGAGCCTCGGAGGTGAAATTTCGAGGACCATCTTCTATGCGTTAATCTAGATCCTGGAAAACGCTGACAACATGTAGATCATTGGTGTGTGGCTCTCGTATGTAGAAGAAAGCTGCCAAAGAATTGGAGATTCGAGTTGGAGTTTAATGACCGATTGAATAGCTCACAAACCACGAATTTGCGTAATGGTTGAGTAGAGATAGGTCGAGGATTGCTCCTCTTAAGTCATCCAAATTTCACCGACAACATTGACATTGAGCTACAGGCAACAGTGCTCTCTGCGACCCGGCAATCCTCAAAGTCATAGGAAACACCTTCACTCAAAATACCTGACGCATTTACATGCGGTTAGGACACATGGACTCAGTTACTAACTGCAGAATTCGTCTTTTAAGTCCCTGCAATCGGGTCTCGCGGCTATCAAGGGTTGGACTTTCCGACGTGCTGCTGCATTCGCCTCAGATTCCTCTTTCCTCTGTCTCTGTCACGAGTCATAATGGATTTGGCACAAGACGACGACAAGTCCGTGATCGCGTTTATAGCTACTTAGCTGACATTGCTCTTTTAGTCTACTGGTCCATTACTTTAATCTACGTAATGTAAAACACATCCGGGTGGTGTAGGCGACAGCGGCGCCGGTCTTCATACGCCAGGACCGGAGTACAAACCCCATCCGCACCGTCCCCCAGTAGTGAGGATTGGCTAACCAACTACCTGGTATCGGCAGTCTAGAAAGTCATTTCGATGGCCGGCATGACAGTAGAGGTCGTTAAGCCAATAAGAAGAAGAAGAAGAAGAAGAAGAAAACACATCATTCTGAAGCGAAGCCTATCCCTCTGGCTGTCGAACTACAAAGCACAAAACGTAAACAAATAGGTTTGCAGCCTGAAAGTATGCTTGGTTTCTGTGGAGAAGCTGTTAAAGTTTCTTTGGGTGAAAATTGCGCATCAGGTACCTATGGAACCGTTGGAGAACTATCCAGTTAAACCCTTGAGGATTGAGAAACTTAATGTCTGTGTGCGTGAGTGTTTTATTTTGTTGGAAACGACGGATCATCTTCAGGCGATTCTACGTAGAATTTCTCGACAGTATCGACAAGGATCTAAATCGATTAATAAACCATCGTGTTGCAAGCTGGCTCAGCAAAAACGTTGCATCAAATATCTATTTCATTCTCTTAACATCAAACGCGTACACACAAACATATATGAGCGTTCACATTTTCAATCTCCTTTCTTCAATACCTCCCACCGCCCCCCCCACTTTTTTTTCCACATCTTTTCCCCAAATACTGTACGGCACACGCACAATCAGCCCAATATTTGATGACCTAGGTCCGGTTTAGGGCGACCTCCGGGGGTTGTAATCTCCCTCCCTCCACCTCCAAGGGGGGGGGGGGAGGGGGTTGGTATCTTAGCCACAAAAGGAAGAAGAAAATATCAAAGTAAAACAAAAAGAGTGCCCCAAATAGAGAGCACATCTTTTATCTCGCAATCCACTCCCGGACCCTACATCATAGTGGTTTTTTTTGCATTCTCTCTTCCTCTCTCTCTCTCTCTCTCTCTCTCTCTCGCCTGCTCTCTTTTTTATTGCTCTCATAAGTGCTTATCTAAGATGATTTTCACCGAAACGGGACAGGCCCAGTACCCGGGTACCCCGTGCATACCCAACGGCGTATGCTGTACCCAGAAGACGTTGGCCGCTGCTTATTTGCTAGGTCTATTGCCATTCTAGCAGGCAGCATGGCGATCACGACACTTTTCCTACCCTCTAAACAATAAGGGATGGGAAGGAGGTTTTGAGGGGGTGGTGGCGAGAGGGTTGCTGTGGAGCAAAAACAGGGAAGTAATAAAATTACATCCAAACCCGCCAGCCATTTTCCCGAATGGAAGTAAACCAATCGGTTAGTGTACAAGGACTCTCTCTCACTCTCTCACTCTCTATGACGCCTTCAAGGCAATAAGGCCAGCAAAAGGATGGTTAAGGGTAGGTGCGTGTGTGCTTGTGCGCCTTTTTTGCTTCACAAAGCCCTTCACATCCCTACAAGGTGCCTTTTAAATGTCATCTTATCATTCGATCATTTGATGGGTTCAATTTTTGGCTGCTGCTGTTGTTGATGATGTTGTTGGGAGTTTGGCTAGGGGGAGAAGGGGATTCTTTTCTTATGCTTCTTCTTTTTTTTTGAACTTCACTAAGCCAAAACTACAAAAAAAAAAAAACATTTACGGACATTCAACCGACGACCGTGTTGCGGACGTATGTGTGCGTGCTTTCCATGTGTCAGAGTTTTTTGTCATCCAATTTGGATTTCATTTCAACCGTTGTGTTTTATTTTACGGTTTCATTCTTTCTTCCTTCTAGTGCGTGATTTTTTGTTTGTTGTTCTTGCGTAAAGTCTTTCGTCAGCGTAAACTAAAACTTGAAGCAGAACATATTTCATCATCATACTGCATTTTATCCGCCTTTTTTTTGGGTTTTTCCCCCTTTTTTTGCTGATGATTTTGGACTCTATTCCTCCCATCGTTAGGCGGGCATTTTTATTTCATTTTAATACTGACCTAATTCTTCTCTCCTCCCCGCTTCCCTCCCCAACAAACAGTTGCCGGCGTATCATCCTCATCATGATCATTATCATCATCGTCGGGGAAAATTAGCGCTCGATAGAAGTTTGACGACCTCGCGTTTCTAAAGCACCAACCTAGAGCACCACCAAGCACCGGGAAAGCCTTTTTTTCTCTCTTTAGTTGGCTGCTGTTTATCTTCAGCTGGCACCGGAAGCGATCGGAGAAAAAGTTTGGCACGGGCAAGGGACGCATTTTTCAGAAAATGGAATGTCTAAACCAATTCGAAGCGCAAAAAAAAAAGAAGCCAAGACAGAGGGAACGAAGAACACAATTTTGGGCCGTCATCACCCCTTAAAACCATTGGGCAAACAAATCGTTTTGCAGCTGAACGGATCAGCCACGGTGGAGCACACAATAAATCTTATCCGATTATCGATGGCTTCCCCTTTTTATAGTGTTGGAAATTCGATTTCGATACCAAGTGGCTAACAGTGCGCAATAAAAGCTAGCGAAAAAAATGAAGAAAACATTGCCCAGACAGATGATTGCCCAGTGGAAGATTTTTCCAGCAGTTTCAACGAAACGAGTAGGGTGAATGTCTTATAAAATTGTTTTAAAATTATCATCAAAATAATTTTGCATAGTTCCTTTTAAAATTGCAGAATTGTGTCTGCAAATAAACTTTCCTTGATCATACGAATGTTAAGAACAAGAACGATAACGATACAAGAACTCCGGAGAATGCGCAGCATAAGCGTAAGCTTGTTGCCCATCGTTCCATTTATGGTGATGAAAACTTAACGCAGGGTTTATTCACATGTGTGGGAGAGGTCAGCAATCTGCACACACTACCACGGTATGCTATTTGCATGCAGCAACCCTTGAGGAGAAAAAGAAGTAACTTCAGTTTCCAGAGAGCGAGTTTCAAAGAGATGCAGATCGTCTTTCACAGTCGTTGTCAAAATAAAGTTCCCGGACTTGTTTTTTTTGGAACAAAATCCAACGAAAAGAATGTTGGCATGCGTTAAATTGAGTCTGGCGAGCAGCACTAGTGAGTCGATCCCGAGGGTCAAGTCCTGCAAAAAATAGTGTCTCTCGAGGCCAAGTAGCGCTTAGTTGCTTGCTTTACTGTTCCTTGCTGAATAACGGTCTGGATTGGCTACGAACTCCGGTACCGCCGTTGCAAAGACTGGTGACGCTGTCGCCTTTATCATCGAACTGGTAAAGGCTACTGCTTTCGATTGAATAGCTTGTGTTGGATTGCATCTGCCCACAGAACTAATTTCAACAATTCTCTTGACTTATCCGCATTTTCATTTGCGAATTTGAGCTTTGAAGCTTTATAGCTTGAATTCTTGCGAAAGAACGGCTATTTCCTAGCGCGCTAGTTGTGGAAACTTGTCGCTTTGATTCGGCGACAAAAAGTAACCAAAGGTTTTCCTAGATCTAGCTGAAGGTAGCCTTGGAACTCCTGTTTGAACCTCTCGAACGAACCTGATGTCCGAAATGGAGTCTGTCTTGGATTTCTTATCTCTGTCTGGCTTATGGCGTATTATTTTTGGCGTTTCTCTAGGGTTTTTATCTTCCTATTATATAGATATAGATATTTTATAGTGTTGCTTAACAGTCTGATAGGAATCTATCCCCACTTCCAATAACCCAAACAATCAGCTTTCGTATAAATTCGTTGCTCACTATAAAAATAACAAGCTGGTCGACACTATATTTTAGCAAGCACTGTAGCACTCAGTTGCTATACCAACATCTTCTGAAATTATGTACCGAGCTAGCGAGGAAGAGAGAGAGAGAGACTGAGAGTGCATATTTTCATTACTGTCACAAAGAATCATAAAGTTAGATGGCGGATCCTCCAGGGTTTTGAATTAACGCGAATTATCACAACTTCATTGAAAACAGGTTTCGATGCATTTTCAAACCAGAATATCTGAAATTGCATGAACTATCGTTCATGAAATGAGCAAAATGAGCAACAGACACGTGAATTGGCGACTGAAAAGCGCTAAAGTACTCTCCTAATGAGAATTGTGCGTTAAGAAACCCTGGAACCGGTTCTAAGTTTGACAAGGAAAAGCCTGATTAGATGTATAAAACCAACTGCTGTCTCTATCGATTGCTGTCCAACCACCCAGATACATCCCAGCTAACGCATCCCATAAGCCCCAAAGTCTAATGAACTGTAACGGGAGAGTGGGAATGTCGACTGTTTGTGCAAAGTCCTTCCATATCCGAAATAGTCCGTCCCATATAGCCCGATTTGAATATTGTATGATGTCGCTTTCGCTTTTATCGATCGACCCCGGTTTGATGAGCGATAACTGTTCGATGCGGCACTTTTATCTGACCTTCAAAAAACGGCTCCTCTGGGTGGAGTCAACCGAGGGCGGCTTGATGAAGATCACTGACCGGACCGGACTGTGACATGACGATTGGCGGGGAAACTTGTTTATGTTTGGCCCCGAAATCGAAACGCCACCACCGTCGAGGGAGACCGATTTTTTTGGGGTGTGCAATAAAAATTGACGAGACCGTGGGACGGGTTGGGGTTTTGTTGTTGTTTGGGGCGGGTTTTATTTTTTGCAGCACACGAGCCGACCAAACAACCTGGAACGAACTCCTGAAGAGTTAGCTCATCATGAAGGCTTTCTGCTCTCGTCATAATCCTCAACTGATGCAGAATGAATATTTATACGATTTATGTTTTATTTGTGTGTAACAAAGCTGGCGAGATAGACGGCGAGCGCGAAAGCCCTAGCCCACCGTGGACCGTCTTCTGATGTCCGAAAATAATTCTTTGGGTTTGGGTTGTTTTACGATTCTCAGCGTTCTCATGTATCGGAACGGAACAGAACACACCGATCGGCCAGTCGGACGTGATGTCCGAGACGCACGAGGCAACGTTGCAAAATTGGTGAGAGACTCCTTATCCTCGGGGGAGTAGCAAATTTCGGTGATCGACGGCAAAAGTCTTCGCTGCGTAAGCAAATGGACTTTCAACCAGAGAATCACTTTCGCGTGAAGTGATTAACCGTGGCTACGTAACGACCGGTAGGAAAGCATCTTATAAATAAACATGCGGCCCACGCCTCTTGCCCAAATCACACGAGCCGACCCCCTCCCCCCCCCCGCCATCTTTTGATGGAGATTCCTTGGATACTTAGTCGGATTCTTCTAGCTTCTAGAGCGCTTGCTTATGGTTGTGAAATGTGAAGTCTTACTGCCGGATGTTTGGTACGCACTGTGAGTTGGGTGCTGCAGTTAGTTCCCGAATACTGCCAGTCGTCTACCTATCGTAGGTGGTTAGAGCGGAAGCTCCAAAACACTCCATAAAACCCATACTCTGACAACTAATTTCGTTTCCGAGGGTAGAATTTGGGATGAACGCTTCTTTAAAACGCCAGTTGGCCGGATGTGCGGACAAAGCAAAACGGAACCCATCGTCAACTTCTGAAACCAATCAAGGTCATAGCACTTGGGGTCCAGAGCTAACAATTTATGTCATTATTGCAACAGTCCGTACCATAAAATCGAACCACAATGTTCGGCCGAGAATTTATTCCACTACTCCATCCGGGACGGGCGTCAAACCAATCCTGTCTATCCGATGCTCGCTATCTTATCCGATGGCCTTCCCTCACAAGTGGACGAAAAGATTCTCCGGGTGTGAACGTTCGGTTTCGGATCAACACACGAAATTCAATTAAGCTCAGAAACGGGCACATCGAGTCTTCCTTTTTTGTTGCTATAGTTGTTGTTCGCTTATTCCCTTGATGTGTGTGAGTCCTGTGTATCGTCCGAGGGAGAGAGCGAGCGAGCGAGAGATAGATCGTGATTGGGCATTTCCGTCCCGAATGATCCGTCCCGCCAGCTGAGCGCCTGGCAGAGGATAGACGAAAGCTCGGCCGGTGGCTAATAAATATTTGAACCCGGGCTTTTCAATTTCAGCTCGCTCGCTCGTGCTAGAAGTCGTGGCAGAAGGTGGTCCGTATTTCTAGTGGGAAGGTGTCATCGTTGATTCCACCGCAAGCCCCACCGAGGACGAAGAAGCGAACGGGAGCAATACAGGCGAGGGTCAAATTAAAGAGAACATCTTCCACCTTAAGAATCTAGCACGAATCGTGCGGCGTATGTGTGTTCTTTAGAGAAAATAGGTAGCCAGCGCTTGGTGCCGTGACTGGGATTCACTAACCTCATTCCGAACCGCTCATCGCAACGACTACGGGAGCCTAGTCTGGAGCGCGAAGGTGAAGTCTATATTTTTGCACACCCACCACTCACCGGGCGGCCACAATAACACCACCAAGAACCGACACCTTCAGGGAGTCCGTCTGAATGCTTTACGATAATGGCAAATGGTTTTCGGGTGTGCCGGCTGGCATCCTTTCGTCTGCCCGATTGCTCCAGCGGTGGGATGGGATTCTTGCCGAGTCGGCGGCCATACATGTACCGGAAGCACCAGGGATTTACCTTCCGGTACGGGGATTGAGCTGGTGTCGGAAAGTCGCAAGCCGTCACAATGTATAACTCGAGCTGTGGCTTACAAAACCTGTTCTGGACGTCCGTAAACATGGTCGCTGAAAGATTGGCCCACTTGGTCCTCCATTACCGCTCGTTGTAGGTAAACTTACGCACTACACTTTTCATACCAATAAATTTGAAGTCGAAGAATTTGCCGCTGAGCGTTATTTTTATTGTTGAATAAGATAATTAAAATGAATGAATGCAAAAAAAAAAAAGGTAAGTTGATGGCAAAGTACGAACATTAAACTTTTTTTATGAAAAGAAAAAAAAAAACAATCCAAGAACATCAATAAAATATGTATGCAATCAAATGTAACGTGTTCAATAATTTAATTTCCCGTACAGCTTGAGCTGTTAGCCAGTTTTTAATATTCTTTGCTCTTCTCCAAAAAATGTGCCATCACTTGTTAAGTTGGTTTTGTTGATTAGGAACGTTTTCTAAACGATGATATTTGTAACAAACAATTTTGCAGCTTTACTGTTGTACTGATATCACTTCACTTGCCTTATTTACCTACCGAGGCACTGATTGTCACCATAACTTCGTACAGGGCAAAACAGAACAATAAGGCCACTAGTTTCTTGAGAATAACTGGAAAACTTGAAGAGACATTCTTTTACAATGACGAGAATATTACTTCATGTATCATAAATGTAAAACATCTCGCAAAAATTCATTGCTTTCGTTTCAAAGCATCATTCTACAATCCTGTTAAAATACATACAGCAAGAAGAGGTTCCTAAATAATGCAAAAAATTTATTTTAATTTTTTTAAAAACGTTGGTGACTCGTCGAATGCAATTATTAGTTCCCACAGCGTGGTAAAGTACCAATAAAATGTTCAAGAGCTAAATCAGTATGGTTAGAAATGGGCCTTTATACGATATGAATTGTTTTAAGTGCGTCGTAAATTTCTATAGTTTTTAAGGAATTTTAAAACGGATGGATTTTCTTAAGCAATGAAGCAATTTTTGAGCCAGGAATAAAAACGCATGTATAAGTGTGCGTAAAACTGTGAAAAATTTTCTGTAAACGTAATTATTCTTTATAATTTCGCACAGTACCGGTCTAGTAAAACTTTCTACTATTCCCGTTTTTCTGTCCTAAAATTAGTTGCCTTACTGTGCTGTCATGCACTGTATCATTGTGAGTTTTCGAAATACTGAATCCAATTTAAATTTCTGACGTGTTTTCGAGCATGTTTTGATATTTAAAGTTTACATAATTTTGCCTATTTAATGCAATTGATCCAAAAGATGATAAAAAGAGATAATTTTGTATAAATTTACTTCTTCGTAAAGTTTTTTTTTCCATTGATTCTTGGGAAAACGTTGGTGAAGCTGTAATCAGTTTTGCCTCGGTTACATTGTGTATGTATCATTACCTTACTTACTAGTTCTGAAATTGTGCAGTGTTTGACATATATTGATAAACTTCAATTTGAAACATAAGAAGTTTCCTTCTCGCAATCATTTTGATTAACTTAAACTCACAATCATTGACCAGGAATTGACCATCTTTAAAAAAAATTGAAATCTTGGAGAGATATGTTGCTTTTGTTATTATGAATAATTTTTCTCATTTAGTAAAATCTGATATTGCTGCTTTTGATTCATTTTTTTTGTTCCTTTGTTGTCATTTTTAAAGCAAAATGGTAAATCTTTAGTAATTTTTATGCTTGTTCATTTGTCTTGATCATGAATTGTTTCCCATTCCTTAACGTACTTAAGCAGTAAGTGTATGATCATCTTAAATACTAATTCTGCCATTTTAGCAGTATTTCTCATGTATTTATTAATTATTTTGACCCTCTCCCCACAAATAGTTTTGATTTTATGTGTGCTTTTATCTCACTTTGACAGTCTGGTACCAAAAAAAGGTGATTATTCAATCGATTTTTCCATCAAATCCATTCCGACAAACGGTGCCTTTCTTCCAAATATTATAAATTTTTGTACACATTTTCTAAATATGGCATTTTTGGTTGTTCGTACTCGTCACGATTACGTTTGTGAAAAGCTATTTTGTATTGATCACAACGCTTACTGGTTTCGTTTCAGTAAGCGATTCAAACGTAGGACGAGTTTGCCTACACAGCTACGTCATTTCATTAGACACTTTTCCGCTTAATTGCGGTTGTCTTTATCCTATCGTTTGCGAGGGTGATTCCCGTTTTTTTGTTTTTGCATTTTATATAAAAATGGTTGTTTATGGTTTGAACAGGAACTCCTGTTCACCTTAATTTTTATGAAGAAAACGACAAAGCAAAAGCTTTGTTGAAGTTAGATTATTGTTAGAATGGAAAAAAGTTCAATTCCAACAATAATTTAAATCCACTACTGTTTCAATACAATTATTTATTAATTACTTGACGTCTTGACAACATTTCTAATTTGCCAGAAAGACCGATTTTCATTGCAAGCAACAAATGAATTACAAGGTTTATCACAAAAAAAATGTAAAATACTTCAAAAAAGATTTGTGTTGTTAACATGAACAATTTATACACAAAATTTGCGTCCGTATTTAACATTTGCTTGCAATGTTTATGATTAAAACAAATAGAAAAAAAAATGTTTTTACTCCAAAAAAACTTTTTTAAACAATTCGTTTGTTCTTGGTAAACGGTAAGGAACTCATTTGGAACAATCGAAATCGATTTTATGCTCAAAATATGCTTGCTTATCACGTAAAATGCAATTCGCCTCACCCATCCTGTTGTGGGTCATCCTGCTTTGGGTTGTGTTGTACAAGATCTTCTGAAAACTATGCATCCTGACTTAATATTCGTACCCATATCACTTATCATTTCATTGGTACCGCGCAATTATAAATTGCTAAAGCCATTAAAAAGGACCACATTTGGAATATTGACGTTAACCTAAAGTACCATGCCTTGCTTTGTGCGCAAAGTGAAGTGAAAGAAAACGGAAGTTGATTGTAGAACATGCACACCTTACTTGAAATAGCAAAAAAATAAAAAAATAGCGATAAAGTCATGTAAAGTAAAATATTAAAAAAAAATGTAAAAATTCTTCCTCAAAACGAGATCAAAAAGCCACAATATGAAATACGTTAGCGATCAGAGGCGGTGTAGTTTACCAACGTAACTGAACGATCGCATACTTATATGTGGCATTTCATCGAGGTTCGATTGAGGTTCGCTTACAGATCGCCATCGGTATCGTTGCCATTGTTGGACAAGTTGTCCTCAGCGATGTCCGACAAGCATGCCTCATACTGAATAAAGGGCAGCGGAAGGCTGCGTCTGGCGTACATGATCTCATGGTTCGCATGCTGTTTCGGGAATTCATCATCATCATCGTCAGGAGTGCCAGCGTCTGTGTCCTGGTTGTTGGGATTGTTCTCTACAATTTCCTGTTGCATCTCACCCGATGTGTCAGAGGAGCCGGGTGATGGTGTACCCGTCTCGGCTGTAGTAGCCGTATCGATCGTTAACTCATCGTATTGATTATCCGCATCCGAATTTGCGCAGACCGTATGTTTCTGCGTAATAACGCTCTCGTTGCTGTGCAGTGTAGAATCGTCGTCAGATGACGGTGGCTGTATACGTATCTCCAGATACTGTCTCATAAGGTTATCAAACAAAATCGGCGATGGCGGCGCTGCATTATGCTCTCCGGTGTTGGGTGTAGCAGAGTCAGACGAAACAGAGGTGAGTTCGGGCACTTCAGTATTGACCGCTACTGGTTCGTCCGCGTCCGAAACGGCCGTTGACATCGTGCGGGTATCATACTCATCCGAAGACGCAACATCCTCCGAATCGGAATCGGAAATGGTAATCGGACTATCGTTCGGCACATCCGAATCCGACTCAATCGTGATCACATCGTCCTCGGGCTGAGGTTGCACGTTGGCCTGCGCAGCAGACGGTGGTGGTCCCGGGTTAGGGTGATCGGTCGGGAAGGCCATGCCTGCCATTAGACACTCGTACCTGATGTCCCAATCTTGGGTCGTTTCGCCAAAGTACGTCGACGGTATCACCAGCGATTCGTTAAATTCATTCCTGTACACCAGGAAGAATTTGGACTGGGTGCTAAAGTATTGGAGCGCCCGGTTCATCACGCCCAGATCAAACACCTTCAGCATCATGCCGTCAACCAGCAGGGAAAACATTTCACAGCCCATGACGGCCACCATGCCGGCGTATATGTACTGCCGCAGTTTGAGGAAATTTCCACGCCCGATGTAGCGCAGACGGACGAATATGGAGTTGCGCGATACGCTCGCCATTGCGGTCGCCATCGAAAACAGCTGCGGCGAAATGAACTCCATTACGTACAGATGCATTTCGATGGTTGAACCGTCGTCGAGCAAAAAGGTACAGTCCCCAGGGCGGCCATTTTCGAGATCGAACCACATTCGGCGCAGATCGGAGCCAGTTAGCCCGAAATCCATCGTGCATATGAATGTCTCACTAATGCAACGCGCACGTTAATCTGCAAAAACAAAAAAAAAAAAACCGATGGGTGTTAGCAACAAGCAATGCTTGTACCTTGTGAGTAATCCATTTCGAATTCATTTTATTTCTTGTTTATTGTCTTCCAAACCAGTTCAAACAAGCTTCAGAACCCGGAGCGTATAGAATCTCAGTTGAGATTCTTCAACTAGAATTTAATTTGAATCTTTCTAGGAATTAAGTCTTCGAATCTTCCGAGATTTGAATCTGTCAAACATTAAAAGAACCCAACATTTCAAGTCTCGTACGAAGGTGTGCATTTTTGATTGGATATTTGTTACCTTTTTTTTTAAATAAACGAACACTTGTATTTGATTGTAGATTGATTGTGATTGTTTTTGATTGAACACTTGTTTGTGATAGTAGAGTAAACCGAGCTTGCATGAGCATCTTCACAGAATTTCTTACAGGGCGTCCGTTGTTAGCTCAGGGTTCTCCCTCAAAAGGAAACCTTCAAATAAAGCGACCTCTGGCCTGTGATACTCATCATTAGTAATGTCACATCTTCACGGAATCTCAAATGTCCCATCCCCATCCATTTAATTGTGATGGTATGAATCACCAAACAGCTTTTTCGCCATCGCTTCGAACATTTCGGTTCCGTGGAGGTAATGTTTTGTGCTGTCAAATCATTTTTAAACGCTTTCAAATGGAATGATTCATTTCATGTCAACCCGAGTATTAGTCAAGCCACATAAAATAATCTTCTTCTTGGCTTAATGATCCCTGTGGTCACGCGGACCATCGAGTGCCTTACTAGACTTGAAAATAATCACGTAGTTGGATAGTTAGTCCTCACTAAGGGGGGACGGTGTCCTAAAATCTAAATTGGACATTTGGATTTCTAAAACCAGCAATTTATCCTCCAGCAATGTGTGCAAATTGCACACGGTCTAGCAATAGATAGCAAATGGGAAAATCAATTCTTCGAACACTGACGCGCAAGTGTTATCAGCACTATTTTATTACCAATAATTGTTTGTCTCTCGTTTAGGGCTGTTCGCCTATGCACAACTGTGCAGGCAAGCACAGGCAAATCCAGGCATGATTTATCGTGCTTTTAATTAACAAATAAATATCTTCCGGGGTATATTTCGTGCTAGTAGCTCTTAAATATTAGTCGATCAGCTAGAGCAGCAGTGCAGGCCAACATTACCATATGTGATCTCTGCTGGGATCTGCACCGATCTTCTCGGTGGGAGAAAAACCTAATGCAAGTAATTAGCAATAAAAATAAGGACGCTGCAAAGGTTTACAGCCAGTCGCTTGCCGAAGAACCCCGGAGGACCCCATTCAAGTGAGATGTCTCTTCCCATGGGCCATGGGATGCATAAACAAATGCAAAAAATTTTTTGCATAAAGCATCATAAAAACAGCCTCCGGTATGGCAAAGAGTCAGGCTCTTTCTCCGTTGTTATGGTTTTACGTTCGCTTGCATTTTACGACCCGTAGCGAATGCCCGTGACCAAAGCCTGTTCCAGGGCCGAAGCGCACCGACAAGAATGGAAACACCCGGACGAAAGAAAACGCTGGAATATCGAAGCGAAGACACGGGCGATGGGCAGGAAAAGGTAACCGTGGGTGTGAAGTGCAAAAACGCAGTTGGAAGAACGATCGGGAAAAATTGTTATCACAAGTGTTGGATTCTTGTGCTTGGATTCATTTTTGACGGCCATTTGTGCCGGTACTAGAATTTCCTAACCTAACTTACTAGCTTTTCAACCGAGGCTCACTGTTCACCGATCGTCCGAAACCGCTTGACACACTTTGATCGTCTTTTTCGGCAACTGGTATGGTCACACGACGCACAAGCTAGTCCAGGGTCACAACACAAAACAGATCTTGCCGAATAACCGTTCGAACCTGAGGCTCACTTTTCACCGAAAGCGTCTCTAAACCGCTCGAAACACTTCTGTCTTTAATCGTCTTTTTCGATAAATGATACGGTGTATGATGCAGAGAAAAACTAAATCAGTACAACACACACACAATAACACCAGGTTGGATACCACACGCACAGAAAAGCAAGCACTAAAAATTCGAACTGTTCACCGGGATGAAGATAAGGGCACGACTGCTTCAACCAAACGTTTGCTTTAGACTGAACGAACCCTTTGAGCGAAAAACGGCACCTCAACGCGATCGCTGGCTGGTGGGCACGACGACCAAATGTCTGTATGTGTAGCAACACTAGTACATCGCGTTGGTCGTTCGATGTGTGAGTGATGTAACGCGCCCAAAGGGACACTCGCGCGTCAGGCGCTCTGTTGCCAAATCTGACCGCGCAGAAACACCCCAATGGTGGGGTGGCGGGATTGAAAAGTTTTTCTAACGCTGTGTTGGTGCTGATCGTTGGGACGGTTTTTTGAAAGATATATCACAAATAGCTCGAGCCACGAGCTGATTGCGTGGCTCGGCTGGAGAGTGATAGAGACAGAGATTATAGAGACATTGTGTCTTGGGGACCTCGTATGGGGGCACATATGGTTTAATTTTAAAGAGTGAAGGAGTGTGGACTCGTTTGAGGTGAACCCAATTGACAAATGCGTCGTAAATCCGCCAACTAAGGCACTGCGAAGGCAAATTTGTATAGCGAACCCCCCTTAGTAGTGATTATTAAGGCAATTTTGTCATCGGGGCAGTAGTGGACGCCGATGCATAGCGCAGGGTCCGACCATTGTTGCCGATGTGAGCTGATTGTTCCACCTGTACCAGCGACTTATCAAGCAAAGGTTACGATCGCAATCGCGAAAAATCGATGCTTCGAAGCTGTTGATGGAACAGAGATGGCGAAAGCGAAAGACGCAGCCCCACGCACCTGACCAAAGCAAGCAGCGCAAGCGAGTGTGAGCGAGAGCGAACGAAAGCGCTTCCTGCAACATAATGCTTGCACGGGGTGGAAAGGGGTTGCACGTGTAATAATAGTATCCGCATATGTATGCTGTCTACTGCTTGCTGTGCCGCTGACTTTGTGTGTGTGTGCGTGTTAGAAAGATTGCGTGTGTGTGTGTGTCAAGCGAAGCTGGATGGAGCTGAAATTCATCTTTCTCGGCTTTTGCACACAGCAGCCTGAATTATGCAGTTTTGGCGAACGCTTAATTGCCAGCTAATGGTGAGCTGTGTTCGCCGGCCGGCAGGAAGTTAAGAAAGCGGGCTCGTAAAACTGCAACCGGCTCCGAGCGGCTGGAGCGCCCAGGCAGCGGCGCGACGAAAACCGGTGCAATGAGAGAACACCGTGCACAACACCAACAAAACCCTTGACATCGTACATCTCCCGGAACGTTTATGCGTTCTTTTCTTTTTTTTTTCTTCCTTTCCACATCCAACCACACCCCGCCCGCTTTACTGTGCTCCCTTTTGCCACCCGTCAAACATCGCGCAGAATATCTGCAACCATGCGCAAGCAGAAGGTTACGACTTTTCGTTTTCTGTGCTGTGGCCACGCCACAAGACAGAATGGCAAGCGTAGCAAAGCTAGCTTAACAGTAACAGCTTCAACATCTCCCTTCTTTCACCAACATTCCGCTGACCGCCCAACCGTAGATTGCATTGACATTTTGAACCTCTGCCGGCTTGAAGTTCTTGGTTCTAGCTTGCGCATTCGGGCATCGATGTCGATCACTTTTTACGGCGCGCGTTTTATTGCGGATCATTTGCCGTTGCTGGGCTAGCCACTACGGCTGACTGTGCTCGGTTGCTCGCGCAGAAAAGCACAAGTGTTGCGGACAGAACCGCTCGGCACCGGTCGCCCCGGTTTGTTGCGAAAAACACTTTTATTATCCTTTCTGCCAGCAAAAAACGAAACGAACCTATTCCCAAGCGATCCCCTTTGGACGGTTGGGTGCGATCGGTAAACAGATTGAAGTTGGAACCGGAGCGACCTTTAGGGAGCCTCGGGGAGAGGGGAGAGGGGGGCCTGCATCGCGGGATGATCGGGTCGCGGACGGTTAATTAGTTCCCGGTCGGACACATTCCTCGCTCTTTCGATCCGCTGCGCGATCCGGGAGGGTTTTTGCTGGGTAAGGAAAACTCGCGCGCTTCTGAGCGGCGAGCAGCAATTTCAGCAAAACTGGTTATCCTGCTTAAGCTGCTGCTGGAAATTGAGTTTTACTTCCCCCCTCCCCCTCCAGTGGAGCGTTTGCTGTTCCGAAATCTTCGGTAGGGTTGAGGCTAGGTGCCGTTGTACAGTCTAGTGCGGGGTGCATGGAAATGAGAGTGAATAACAATGTCCAGGCCCCGTAGTGATTTTGTGGATATCGTTCGCTTCAACTTCTCCAACAACAACACGAGCAAGCGAACGATAAAAAAAAAAAACGACGAGCCAAAACAAAAACCACTCTCGAAGTGGGAGGTTTTGTGAAATAAATTAAACATGATGGATAATCCGTTTCCATTATTTTGCATTTTAAAGGCAAGGTAAGGTATTTGGTTGGGCGATACCTGTGTTTTCACTTTTCCACGAGTATGAGCTTAAACCGCTAAAAAGGACATACCTCAATTTTCTCAACTCACCCACTGGCTCTGAATAAAATCTCATTTACTTCCAAAATCCGGTTTCGCTCCCTCGATTCGACTGGGCGTTGTGTCGCTGCTTGGAAAAAGCCTTCAAAACCAAACACCCTTTCATCTCACCCTGCTCACCGGCCGCTTCATTTCACTCGCGAAGTCGCAGAGTGAGACAGCCGACACTTTTATCCACTAATTGGACAGATTGCATGAAGTGCTTGTCTTAAGATCTGTGGCGCTATTTTTTTGTTGTTTGTTTGTTTGTTGACAACTCTCGCCCTATCTCCAGCGGCCGCTTTTTCGTTCCTCGGAACCATCGATTTGTTTCCAGTCACAGCAACCATCAACGGTGAGGTTTTGTGTGTGTTTTTTGTTGTTGGAGCAACCTTAGCTCACCTTAATCAGTCGGGTTTAGTCCGTAAGCCGGGATCACCGATCTTGGTTCGTGGAACGAGGTGGGACGGGACGGGCGGGTTCGGAAAGGTGATGGGTTGGCAATAAAATGATGATCGCTCGATGCTGCAGCGCGAAGACGCTGCAGGAACGGACACGTTTTACAACACGTGGTCATGTTTGCTGTGGCATGAGCATTGAGCATGGGTCCAGATTCCCGGTGAATGGATAGAGAGGAGCAGGAGGAGTGTGTGTGTGTGCTATGAATAGCACTGCATAGCTTGCGTGGTGATCATGCTCTGGTGAAGGTGTGCGGGTGTTGTCCTCACTCTCGAGTGTGCTATTGGAAAAGTTAATTAATTTCTGTACACATTTATTGACACATCTTTACGTCTCGAACTTTATTGCAAAAGCCCTGTAATGTTGATATTACCCACCCAATTGCTCACCAATTGCGGACCAATTGTGCTTCACCTTTTCCGGGCTATGAAGGTATAAACATACTCGCTTTTGTTCGCAATAAGAAGTGCGTCACCCTGGCCGGGTGTTGTATCGGCTCAATGTTACACAGGGTTTTTCATACGATAGAAAACCGTAAGCGACTTTTAGCGCAACTGCAGGGGATGACAACTGAACGGCTGTATACGGCACGGCAAGAACAGATAACGCTTATGATAACGGGAGGAACATTATAACACTTGAGCCATAGATGTAAAAGTAATTTGGTTGGACTTTTTCACAGGGTTTTTAATACAAAATTATTTAGATATGGGAGCGGCCATAAATAACGTAACGCTCGAAGGGAGCAACCAAAAGTCGGTTGCTCCAAAGTTACAATATTTGTTTACGCATATAAGAATGCAAGCAGAACTACAGGAATTATTGTAAATATGTGAGTTTAGATCAGGTTTAGGATAGGTATTATTATTAGTTTAGGATTGTATAATACAGGTGTAAAATAAAAATTGTAATTAGTTTTAAGACAAACCCCAACCAGGCTATAAATGGAAGAGCGATCCGAAATTACCGAGTCGTCGAAACAATATTACTCCAACAAAATCCATGTTTCCAAAATCCAATCCATCAATGTTTACAATAAAAAATTCACAACTTCCTGCCATGTAAAGCGCCGCTGTCCTTTCCCTTTCCGTAGTATTTCCGATAAAACGTTAAATAAACTTGACATTTTATCCATAAATTGTACCGACATAATCAAATGTAAATAAATAAATAAGAAGCCACTGACAGGAGAACCGGACATCCTGACAGTGGCGAAGACCGGCAGGATACGATGACTGGAGCATGCCCCGCCAAGAAGGTATTCGTCAGCGACCCCCAGTTCGGCGCGAGGCGTCGGGGAGCACAGCGAGTTCGTTGGCTGGATCAGGTGAAGGGTGACCTGTCGGTGACCGGGTGTCTACTTGCATGGTAAGCTGCAGACAGGGATCGAGCTTCCAGGAAATCTATTGTTGACCGGGCCATGTCACGACGACGTGCTCTCTAAAAGAGCAGGCCAACATGAGTGTGAGAGAGAGAGAGAGTATCCAAAAGAATAAAATTTAAGTGAAATTTGGAGAAGGGAGGGAGGAGGCGGGGTCCCTTCCAGCGTAACTTTTTGTTACAACAGGGGACGGGAGGGCGTAAAAAAATCCCGATTTTAGCGTTACGTAGCTTATGGACCGCCCCTATGTTCTTTGCTTCAAGTTTGTTCAGTAATTGTACATCAAACTACTTACTTAAGCATCGTATACTAACGCTAAGGTGACATCCGCTACAGTTGCGTGAAGCTAGCGTTGTTCTATCATACGAAAAACCCCTTGTATTGCTGATGGTGCTGAAGTCGCATAAGGAATCGGAAAGATGGAAACATGGAGCTCAATAAAACTGGCATCTAGTCTAGTTTTACAGTTTCTTCTTCGCTGTTTTTTCGCTCGCTCGTAAAATGTACAACGAACTAGGAAGGTAAAGGTACTCGACCAGGAAAGATGCCAACCTTAGTGGCGGATGGATAATGTTTTTTGATTGAAAGTTATGACATTTTTAGCGACGTGATCCTTCTGTACATACTATGATGCTCGCAACCAGATGTCCGAAGCGATGCTTAACCAGTGTCTCCCCTCGCTTCCACTCATACATTTACTCGTACGTGTACGTGTATGGGTGTGACCGCACGAATGTTGTGCACCTCGTTATGCGCATATATATTCCAATCAAAAACTGGAGATTCCATGGGGAATTTTCGATTTCGGTTTCGCCAATCTATTATTGCCCGATGGATTTGGCACAGTTTTGGAGCTCGCTTGCCAACAGAATGCTAGAGTGTAATGTGTGTGTGTGTGTGTGTGTAGGTTGGTGGGAGGGGTGGCCATCCCGGCCAGATGGGTTGGTTGGATTTGACCATAGCAACATAGAGAGACCCACGGGGGATGTTTTGGACACGGTTCTGCGGTATCTTCATCATTCACTGTATATCCCAAGGATTCTTCGCCAAAGCTATTATCCACCTCAGCACACCTGTACACGTGCGTGCGTTCGTGTGTGTGTGTGTGTGAGTGTCTCACAGACGTCTCTAACATCGATAAAGCTTCTACTTCAGCAGTCCCCCACCCCTTATCGCGAACCGGTCACGATGAGCCGTTGCGTTCCTTATCGTTTCGGTTCACCTGCGGTGCGTCCCAGTGCGTCTTTGAGTGAGTGGCAAGTGAAAATTGATGGGCCTCTTCACGGTACGGCCCCGGCCAGCTTCCCTCTTGGCCCGGGGTGGGGTGGGAATGGCAGGCGTCGCAGGCGTGTGAAGTAAATTAAAATATTACCATCATCATTACGATGCCACGGTGCATGTGTAGTACAAATTGGACTCTTCCGGGAGTCACATTCCGGGACGGTGTGTCTTTAAGCAACCTCGCGCGCGCTAGCCGGTTCGGTTGGCTCCGCATGAACACGCTGCGAATGATGAAGCGCTGTCAGGGATGAGACGAATGGTGCTATTGATAAGCAGTGGGATTTTGTGCCGCCAAAGCTGCGGAAAATTCACACACACACACACACGCGCGCACGCACAGCCAACAGGACCGGAAAGCTTGGAAACACCATCGAAACGCCGGTACAAATCCATTTATAATTTTATCCTCTTTTAGGGAGTTGATTGGATTTCGGGAGGCCTCAAGTACGGCACGCGGCTTAAGAAGCTGCTACCGCCATCTTCCTCACCGAACAGGGGAAGCGCTTGCCACCGTCAGAGTATCCAGCACGGTGTAAACACAGCGTATGATAATCGAAGATATTGATTGGACAGTATGAATCAGTCGTACTTACATTTAATCGATCTCATTAAAATACGCCAACCGTGGCGTGACACACAGACGGGCCCGTTTACTGCGTTGGAAAGGGATACCGGGTGGGGGAGGGGTCGATTGTGTGGGCGTTAGAATTGTGTGGCCTGCATTGTGTGACGTTGCTCATTAGGTAATTTGCCGATGCGCGTTGATGCTTGTCCAAATGGGCGCATCAGCACCGTTTTACATCGGCCGGCAGGGCGCGAACCAGTTGATGCGTCTTTATTACGCGCACAAAGCCAACAACTTGTTGCAAACGGTGCTGATAATGTCTTATGCATTGCGTGGCTTGGGACATGATTTAATTTACGTGCAATTAGTGGGCCGCAACTGGTCAGTCGCACTATCGGGAGTGATTGCGGACATGAGGAGGTGATTTTATTCGGAATTAATTATTAAACTAATTATTCCCGATACGTCCGAAACTTTAACGTGTCGTAGAGTGTACTCTCCTCCTCCTTTTTTCGTTTATTTATAGAGGCTTTGAGTCTTAGAGACTACATTCGCCTCTCTACTGTATAAAGAAAGGATGGTTTAATCTAATACAAAACTATGGCATATGTGGCTTAAATATTATGGAAAACTATTAAGCTATTAAACTATGGAAACTATTATGGCATATGGTATCGGATAAGTTTGAACTATTGCTTAAATTTCTTTGTATAAATGACTGATGCGTAATAATCTAAATCTGGAGTTTGTCGGGTGATAGGATTGTCGTTAAATCAGTTTCTAGTTGACTGGTGGCTCGGTGTGTCGTGTATCCATGGTAATCGGTGAGGATGTGGCGGACGGTGATGTCAACACCACAGAAACTGACGAGTGGAGGACTGGATTTTTGTTGGCGGTAGGAGTGCGTAAGGCGGGTATGTCCTATACGAAGGCAGGAAAGGACTCGTTGGATGTGGCTGGATTCGGTATCTTCCCATGAAGAGGTGTTGTTCTTGATAGGACGGAGTTTGTTGGTGAGGTCTACGTTGTGCCATGTGGAGTTCCAGTGTTGGGAGATGATGGTGTTGGTGAAGCGGATGGCATCACGGCGTGAAAAAGTGTTGTACGGTTCGTCAGGACGGAGCCGACCGTCGTTGGCAAGTTGGTTGGCTTTCTCGTTTCCGTTGATTCCGGAATGACTCGGAATCCAACAGAAAACAATTGTCGGGGACGCAGGTATGGAGTCTAGGAGCTGGATGTGGGGGTCTTTGGAGTTGCCGTGTTCCAGGGTCGCTGAAGATGACGTTCGGTCGGCCAGTCTGTAGTCTTTCGTCGGCGATAGCCTTTGTAATGAGATCCAAAGATGAACGGCTCAGCGCGAAATCAGCAACATCGAAGATGGATCCTCAGCGAGACGGCACAATTCGCGAAGGTGGCTCGCGATCGTGAAGCGAAGAAGGAAGGTAAACGACACACTGGGCGACCACCACCACCGGTCAGTCATAAAAGCAGGCAATATCGGCTCTCGGCTCGCTTCCCATAGCACACCAGTCTTCTATGCAAAACGTGTTTTATTCACAATCGCATCCACGTAACTGTATGAGTGATGGGTTGAACTTTATGTTTGATGTTTGACCAACAATTAATGGTTAAAATTATGCTGAAAAATTGGGAGTTGGAAGAATATTTAGGTTCCGGCGACAAAGGTCTTGGTCGATTATGCTGACGTAATCCTAAATAGGAATGCTAGAGACATTGAGGCCTTGTCTTCGAGGAAGTCACTAGGTTTTTTAAGATGAGTCCAGAAAAATTCTTGCTCCACGCTTTTTGCTTTGTACTGCCTTTCCTTAACTCAGTGTACGGTGAACGTTTTGCCCCAAGTTGGTTTAATGCTTTCTGTGTTTGGGCACATTAAGTAAAATAATTGTATTTCGCCAAAATAATTTTCTCATTATTTTTAACAATCACATGCGGCAGTCATATAACGGTAATGAAGTGCGCCGTTTTTATGTCACGCTAATAAGCGCCTAAAGGCCAAAAAGATCTTCAGTGTCAGGAGATTGCTTGTTTTTTTCACGCTGCTCGCGCGACAGTTACTTTATGGCTTCCTTTTTTGCAGCCTTACCCAACTATGGGTTGGGGTGCTTTTTGTTTGTGTTTTGTGAAAATAACGTAACACCATGTAAATGATAGTATTAAGGTGTTGATTATGGTCCACTTTGTGATAAGCCTTTCCACAAACCTTCCCTTATCAGATTTACTATTGACTAATTGACTATATGGCGGTGAGTCGTGATATTAAAATAGAAATAAAAATAATATTGTAATTAAAATAATTTGAATTCTACGGCATTATGGCTTCGAATGAGAAACGTCAATCACTTGGCATTTGTTTAGCTGTGACAGCTATAGCCGCGAAAATGAAAATTTTGATATAAAAATAATTGCCACCAAAGCTGATCTCATGTAATTATAGTTAAAGATGTAATGTTGTGAGCGGCGCGATGGTGTAGACGATAGCGGCGTCGGTCTTTACACGGCAGGACCGGCGTTCAAATCCCCGGTTCGGTCCTGGTAAATAAATCGATAAACGTAAATAAACGTCGAATGGTCCACTTTGCTTCGATTTGTCCCATAGTGGAGTTGTCCTTCTGGTTCCAGGGCGCTATTGGTTCTACGGCTCACTGAGCAGTGCTGGAACTGCTGGTGTTACTGTGTTTTTGGTTTACCCCACATCAACAAACGCACCACACCATTTCGAGCGAGAAATTATGCAAAAGCTTGAGCTTACACTGCTAAAGCCTAGTCAAGGGTTTGTGGCCTGTGGTGGTCTCCTTCAAGGTTTCAAGGCTTCCAAATTCCAAACTGGGCGCAATTTTTTTATCAGCTAACCGTTGTTGCTTTCCAATGCACAGGCTGTCCCAAAGCAAAGAATCGAATCGCATTTCATTGACTGCTAACCGGAGGGTTGCCAAAAATGGAATGTGAAGCAAAGGACGGGGAACGTGCTCTAGCACAAACGCCAGAAACAATCACTTAGCAATCATGCCGATTTCTGAATCTAGCTCGTCACGCAAGATGTTACACACCGAGGTAAGCAGATATGTTACACTCGCTCGTTGCTACCTCCTGGCGGTGTTTGCTCTCCAAATGCCTCACCTTCCTGAGCCTTGTTGAAGTTGTAAGTGCGCTCGTCCGAGCGGGTTTGTGTTACCGCAGCGTAAGCATTTCAATATTCGATTCTACTGCTCGATAACTGCATGTTATTAGCCATCCCGCGCCCTGTTCGTGCCGAATTCAGATGACGCGGTGCGGAATGTTACGATTAGCATACAATTTGCATAAAACCTTGATGGCGTTAGTGGGAGCAATTAGCTAGGTTAGCGCACCCGAAGATCCTGACTGTTCGCTTCACATTGTTCCGGAACATCATTGTTCCGCATCTTCAAACATCTTCATCATCTTCCTGCTGCGGTATAGAGCAGAAAGGGGAGGAGAAGGACTGGGAGAGCGAGTTAACAGGGTGAATTTCCATTAAAGATTACACGGCAAACTGAGCGGGGGTGTGTTACCACCGGCGCAGCTAATAAAATCTCATCCTGTTTTGGTGTGGAAACTAAATACATCGCCGTTTCGTGACATCCGATCCGGGGTTGTTGAGAGTTGCTGGTGCTTTAGCTTTATACTAGTTTGAATGGCGCAAGGAAGAACACGCTGAAGTAATTTCCTTCAGCCTTTCGTGAGCACACGCTTTTGCAGCACAATTTTTCAACGTTCCCGCAGCGGGAAAGGCTTGAAGCAGACCGAGATTGATCCCAGAGCGCATTACACTGGCTACTGGCACGTGACGTTAGGAAAAGGATTGGCTTTTCTAGCCGGTACGAGCTGCTACAGATACAATCCACCGTGATTCCGATTGGTTCGGTGCGCTCAGCAAATGTTGTAAGCTTATAACTCTATGGAGATTATGTTGCTGGACGCCTGTATGTCCAGGCAGGATTTTGGATGCACCACTGGTAGTTACAATTTTTGAAGGTGTACGTGAAACCAACCTCAAATGTTCTTCTTTGTTGGGAAGTTTATGCTTTATCTCGGCCCGGATAAAATAAATTGCGAGCAGGACATTGAAGTTGCGCTTGCGGGCGCTGTAAGTTGTACCACGCTGTTAGAAAGCCAAACAAACTTTCTAATGGCTACTCGATAGCGTTTGATAAGTGGAATGTAATGTCACCGTAGAAGAAAATGGTGGGAGGGGGGGGAGAGGAGGGGGAGTGGTGGTAAATATATGAGATTTGCCCCTCCCGATGTATTTTTCTGACCATCATGCTTAATTCCCAGCGTTCGCCGGGACGGTTTTTTGGTAGAAAATCGATATTCGAGACATATTTGAGCCTGCAGTCAGACGGGATGAGGTTCGAGAAGTGGTTCAATGTGTACCGAATCGTACAGTTGGTAGCGCAAAGTCTACGTAGTAAAAATATGACTCCGCTGCCCCATTCCATTTCACCCGGTTAAACCTTCGGGACGGGCAAAGAAAACCCGAAATTAGACCGGAGAGTTTGGATGACCGATTTGAAAACGGAAGACCCTTTTTTCAGGACCATTCCTATCGGCAAAAGCAAAGCTAAAAAAAAGGAAGAAGGAGAGCAAAAATAAAATGGAATATCGCCGCGGCACATGCGGCCCAACTTTTGCGCCTGAATCTCTGCAACAAGATGTATTAAAATAGTCTCTGTTGATAAAACTCTACTATTCGACCCCGGCCAAATAACCGGGGGCAAGGTTTTTGGTGTCGGGAATTTCGAGGTTTCCGGGCGTTTTTTTTTTGTTGTTGCTTGTTGCGGGCGCCACACAACTGTGCAACAAACTGTGTTATACGTTAAGTACTCAGCAATCGCCCAACGCCCGCCCTCCCCGCTCGAAATAAAAAGGAAGTTAAAGGTAAGCGAAAAAAAAAGTGAAACGAGAACATCATCCCCATCCATGCTAGTTTTGGATGCATGAATAGGGAAGGGTGGAACATCCAAAAAAGAATATTTTGAAGCGGTTCAAAATCGAGCGATAATGAAAGCAAGTGGTAGCTCGGCGATGATGTGAAGCTTTCCCCGTAGATCGGGTTTAGTCTTTATCTTTACATTTGACTGCCTCCGCGTTCCTTTTTGCAATTTGCCTTGCGAGCGTTGCGGTGTGTTTTGCTTCTTTTTTTTGTGTGTTTGTCGGTTACTCTCGGTTAGATTTGGTTATCAGAGCTCAATCTGCTTGTACCCTCGGGGGATATCAGAACACCCGGGACCCCGATGATGTAGACCGGGCCGGGCCGAAATCAGTAAGATGAGTTTGTTGCACGAAAGCGATGTAGTTCCCATACACACAAACTGTCGTACTTTAACACGGTTGTTCCGGCGTTGAGGGGAAAGAGCGAGAAAGGAAGAAGGAAAAAGGTCGAACATCCACTTGAGTGTCCTTTTTCGGGGTGTTTCGAGGGAATGTTAAGTTGAAAAATAAGGAATAAAATTTCCAAAAACCAAAAATCCCCTCCTCATAACTGTGTTTGTGAGGCGAAAAGAAAAAAAATGTATTAAACTAGCACCGGTCCTTAAATATTTCCTCCTACGGACTGTAAATGCTTCAATATAAACGGACATGAAAATGGAGCGAACGATGGTTTACTGGGGGGTTTTTTTTCTCTACAGCTTTTCATACGGACACTGTTCAAACTGTTGCTAGCTCGTGATTATTATCGCTCAATTGTGTCCGAATGGATTTGTGAAAGTGAAACAGCTAGGGAATTCATTTAACCGTCCCTTTTGGGGACGGTAGCGGGATGATGCTTTACTTGTTTGGCTCGTTGTAGTATGCTTTCTCTTGCTACTGGGAATGCGTTTTTAAGTTTTTCTTCTTCCCAACCCTCAAAAACCATCGGCAAGTTAACGATTTGGAGATTGTACGTAACATACGATTTTTTTGCATTGAAAGTTTTTAGCCTTAAAGTCGCAATTTGGTAAAGGATGAATAGTTTCCTAGGCATGACGATTTCTATGATAAAAATACTTAGTTATATTATTAGAAAACATTTGTCGGACATCTAGAGCTCAGCGACTGTAGCGGTAGTGCGGGATTGAATATCGCTTGTAGCGCCTGCATCGTATGCGATGTTAAATCGAAATTATAGCACACTAGACAAGAACAACCGGAAAACCGGAAAAGAGCACGGGCAGTAAGTAGAGATTTTAAATAATAATGATTAGTCTGAGGTAACCAATCGCGACAGGCAGTAGGACACTTTGGCGCGAAAAACAAAACCATACGAACACCATCGGAAAATATGCTTCTCGGCAGCTGTAATGAGTTTAAAAATGGTTCCAAAGTACAGATAGCTTAAGCCTATCTTTGTTAAAGTAAACATATTTTTGAACCATTTTATTTAACGTCTTTGACTTCTCGCCAAGCAGTTTTAACAAGTGTAGAGAAAATTTGCTAAAACTCCACATGGCTTCACTTGGGTAGCAAAAATCGGACATTTAACAAACTTAGATTCAATGTGATGGAGAGGCGTCCCAATTTCTATTCCGCTTTGGATCTCCGAAAGGCAAAATCCGCCACTGGTTCGACAATCAGGCCGCACAGATCCTCTGCGTCATACTGTGGGTTGCTTCAACTGTTCAGCTCACAGGATATTAGGATAGGCTCTTCGCTTTGGCTTAGCGGCCTACGAGGGAACGATCCGGATTGGGTTTCAACCTCAGCCCTGCCGTGTACTACCGGACCTCGCTAGGCTTGTGAGTTGAGCTCCTCAGGATAAGCTCAGGGAGGTTAAGGGCATCGGACGACCTAGCCCTCGTAAAGTCCTCTTGAGGAAGTCTCCAAGGCCGTAGCTTCCTGCGTAGTAAGTTCAAATTTGAAGTTTTGGTGATGACGTTGATGAACACAACAAATTTTACCGGATTTGGCCTGAAGTAGTCGCAAGGGTTGGTCTTCAACAAGTTGTCTATTAATCTCTTCCTCTTAATCTCTAAATCACATCATGATCCCCTTAAGATCTTGAGAATGTTGTTTTCTTCCTACTCTAGGAAGTACTTCCAGTGAGCTCAGCTATAGCAAAATCTTGCATAAAATTTAGAGTTAAAAGATATTTTTAAAGAGGTTATGTAACTTGTCGAATATCATGTTTAAATTGCGAAAAACAAAACAATGCTCCAGAAGTGGTACTTCTTAGGCGGAGACAAAAGAGAAAAAAGAGAACATTCGTAGGAGAAAAATAACACCATCAGTGAAGTGTAAAACAAGAGCAAGTTAAGGAAATGGAATGGCACTTTTTTTTTTAGTAAAATAAGCATTTGCGAGCGATTTCGAACAACGGTTTCGGCGTTGCGCGTCATGCCCGGTAAGTGCCGAACGCGCTTCCGGTACGCAAGGAATAATGTCACACGACCGTGTGTAAGGTGTGCGTTTGTGTGTTGGCAATAAAATTTTATTTACAGATGCCCCCAACCTCCCACGTTACGTTGCCGTTGCGCAAGAACTAGTGTGAAGGGGCGTGCGAAGACACAAAAGGCACGAAGAATTCGGAACGAAACTTTTCGCCCGCTCGACGGAACCCCCCAAAGTCCGTGCATGTGTTTTATTTTTGTCTTGTGTATTGAGTAGGGGTGGCACAGACAAAGGAGAGAGAACCAAAAAAAAAAAAAAAAAGAAAAAAAACACGAAACGACACGGGAAAAGGACATTCGCACAGTGAAACGTGCACGATGCGACTTTCAAATGGCTTGTAACAGCAGAAAAACCGGTCTCGAAGGCGTGCGACATCGATTTAGGCGTTTTTTTTTTGTGTGTGTTGTAGGTGAGGGATGGAGTTGGTTCTGTACGTGCTCAAAGCCCCACAATATCTTGTGGGGCAAAAATATGGTTTAAGAAGCGTAAAACACACACACACACATATATGTATTTCATGCAGAGCTGTTTTTCGCATTCCTTCGCAACGTTTTCAGTGGTTCGCAGCTAAGGATCCACGGTAAGGGAAAAAGCCTTGACCCAAGGCACGTCAGGGACAACAGGCTCGAACGCTGGATCGTCTTATCGTCTAGGCGTTTCTGTACAATTAGTACGAAAGTCATCCGCGAATGGTGTGATGCCTTCCGATAGTGTTTGCACACCGACACCTTTAACAGGTCGACCGGTATGGAATATGAGCCGCTAATCGGGATGACTGTACGATTTGATTTTACGCCAAAACCACCACCTAAAACATTAGCACAATTAGTACCACCCTGTTGAGGTTTAGTGAAGCAAGGTGTGTCTATGTGTGTGCCCCTTTTTTGTATGTTTGTTTCAGCTTTCGGGGAAATTGATATTAGAGATTTCATGTACCGCTTTTCGCGTGTCCTTAATTAGGTTTTGTAACGCCCTTCTTCTCAATCGTGCGTAAAGTGGTTCCTGTTCCCCGGGTGAACGTGGGGCGTTTGAGTGAGAAGCGGGGAAGGGAATGGCAATAATGGACTTGCAACAGTTTTGCTGAATGTTTCAATTAGCTCGCTCGTTGCGGCTCGGTGCAATGGAAAGCGAATAATTGACGTTGTCGAGAAGGTAACCGGCCGTATCCGATTGCAGTGTGAGGAGCGTCTTTTACCGAAGGGGTGGGGGTTGGGTGGAGGTCAGGGGTTGAATTCTGTAATTAGATAAATAATATTGTTGGCGAGCATTATAGCCATGCTTCTGTTTTAGAGCGACAGAAGCTGGTGATACTATGACGTCCTTACTGTTTTGGCACCACAGTAGACATGGAGGGAGCCATCTACATGTTGGAAGTACTGAAATATTAAAGCAGTATTGGAATCTAATGATCGTTTATTGCGGTCAAAGTCTGAAGGACTAAGTTTTCTGCAAGGTTCAAGGATTCTACAAATGAGTCATTTTGATGCAGGACAATTCCAAACGTAGTCTTTGCCACAAAATTCACACAAACATCATGAAGTTTGTCTTGTTGAGCCTCAAATACTTACAAGGGCAATTAAGAGATGAAAGACTTCTTTAAGGATCAAGGGAGTGACACAAGTATTGTACACAAGTCTACTTCGTCTTCTTTTTGTCTCGTCATGGCTGTATCCCATCTTCGACAGGTTCAACTCTACCTGATCCAACAAACGTACTATGCTATGCTCCTCTACGCCGCAAAGCTTGCTGGTGAGCTCTATCCTGATGGGGCACGAGTGCAACATCCTTATGACGTGTTCTTAACATCCTAATCTTCCAGCTTTGACTAGCGTCAGTATATCTGCACGGCCAAGCGGCTCAGCAAGTTCGTGGACAGATAAAAGTGCTCGTGACTTACATTTCAGAGTGTCGTTTCAGATCTTTCGAGTTCTTTAGTTATAAAAAAATCCTTTATATTTCATAAGGTTGTCGAAGAACTACCTTGTGAATATGTCAAAACGTTCCTATCTTCAATTTTCAAGAAAAGTTACCGAAGGCTTTTCTGCAGAAATATGATTGAAAAAATAGCTGCATGTCCTCATGACCGCAACGTACATTAAGAATAGGCTATTTTAAGAGTACCGACTGCCCATAATGGCACAGCGAAGTATTTTAAATCCATTAAAAAAAATGATAGAATCGCCAGAATACCTTAAGTCACGTTAAACTCTTTAAAAAAGAATCCAACTTGATGGACAACCTTACCTGCACAAACAGCGATAAGGAAACCGATGGCATTCCACGCTATCTGGTGTTTTATTTTTGTGCTGCCAGATGCGCTTCCGGCAGCAAACGGATAGCTTTCACCACCACCGCCGTGGTACAGCCAATGAAGGGACCATTCATCGTTCATCAAGAATTAGACACCAATGGAAGGTTCTCAAGTCAACCATCATCATCCAGCAAAGCCGGGCCCAAAATTCTCGAAATCGATTTGAATCATTCGTCAAGTTCAGACAGTTAGGAACGATTAAAAAGGGCGCGATGGAGGGAAAGAGAGAGCGACAGCTATACACTATACACAGCATCCTGTATAGTGTTTGCGGACGTATCATCATCCAGGTCCTGCTGTCAGCCCGTGGATCAAGCGAACAAACAAGCTTGACAGGTTCTCGTGATAGCTAACAATTCGCACACACCGTCCTGAAGCGTGTACCGCAGCGTGATGATTAAGGTAGCTTACGGAAGAGAGAAAAAAAAAGGATCTGCACTGCACAACTGGACGGCGATGATGTGCGGGAAGTCTGAGAAGTGTGTCAGTATTCGCTTCTACGCGATTGGTTTTTATCTATTTGTTTAGTCATCAGACATTTGGGCGAAGCTCGTTCTTCGGCAGTTCTTGCAGGCGCCTGGCGAGGAATTCTGGCGAGGGGAACACGATAATTAAAACTACGATGATTTATTGCTCTGCTGGTGTGATCGCGAATCTCGTGAATCTCGCACAAGAGGGCTTAGCAGGGCGTGGGGCGTTAGCTTTCTTTGTGATGGCGTCGGTTTTTCGAAAGGTAGCTCAATTTTTGACATCTGCCCTCGCACCATACTACGCTCCCGAAAATGGTAGCTACCATTGTGTTGATGTAGTTGATCTCGCTAGAGGGCGGCACACTGTCAGGATTTGGTACAAATACGCCCGCCACTGCAACAATGCCTCCGAAACCATATGGAGCGATAGTATCGGTTTTGTAATAAATAAAATATGACTTTGCCGGGTAAACACTGGTACGAAGACAAAGCGACGCGGAGATAGATTCGCTTTAATTATTCAAACACCTAGCAAGCGGCGTTCACGAGCGCATTTGGCATGATACGCATTCGGCAGGTCTTCAAATTGCGCTCGTTGGGTGCTGCCACACGTAGCAGCGGTTTCATCGCAGGGACAGAAACCGCACACCAGGCAGCATCTAGGCATCTTCTCACACCGCCGGTTCTATTCATCCGGTTCCAAGTGAAGCATACGGGCGGTACGCACACGGCACCATTACATTCTGCCTGTCGACCGATCGGAAGATTCGCAACATGACGGTGGATATTCTGTGTAGTGGTTTTGTAGGGTGCCCTGCACCCTCCCCATCCCCCCTTCCCCCCTCCTCCAAGCCACAAACATCCCCCTTAAATTCCCGCTCGCTACTGTCTCTAATATTGACATTGTGTTGATAAATGATCTTGCCATTGCATTCAGTTGGTCAGCAGAACAAATGCTAGATGGCCGACCGGTACGGAGCTGAAAAGCTCGAACGAGCGCCCCGTTTAGCTTTTTGGATTGGGGTTTTTAGAATTGCGGTGGAACGGGAAGAAGAAGAAGGCAGGGGGGAAGTACAAAAAAAAATGTGCGTTCGGCCATTTGCGAGGGCTCAAGGGAGGTGGGCAACATGTCGGTTGCAAACATAGAGGGCGCTGTGATAATATGTGCCGGGAGTTGCTGTAGGCAATGAAAACGAAAAAAAAAAATGGAGGAGGTAAGGACCGGAAGACATTAGTGAAGAGGGGGACCAAGAAAAGGGCGGAGTGTGAGATTCAAAGCTAATGCGGGGTGTATTGTGTCGGTCAGGAAGTTCTATGAGACTGTTTCTGTTTTGTTGCGATGCTGGTTTACAAGTATATTTTGGGGTGGAGTACGCATTCTTGGGACAAATTGGAAAACCTCAGTGTACAGTGCAAAAAAAAAAAAACCGTACTAAATGGGAGAGAGTACCACGGGTAACCATATACTGACTTTACGGTATTATATGAGACTTTAAATTATGATTTGTTCCACAATGAGACTCGATGGTCTTCTTAGCAAATAAATTCGAATCCGCCAAAGCTTAACGAGAGCTTACTGCTTTAGACAGGAAACCCTGTAAACAATTGAAATCGAACTCAGGATGCTTTTGCTTCCCAGAAGGACCAACAATTTTCAAAGGTCCAAGAATTCTATTCCAAGTATTAAGAGTGCACCGTTCGAAGAGTTACAATTCGCCAGTTTCTTCTACTGGTAGGCATACTTTTTCTACAACTGTACAGGGCTGGGTGAACGCATTCTATACATCGAGAAGATTATAAATTAGATCTAAGACTTTCTGAGCAACATTGTGTTGGGCATCTTTGATTAGTTGATGAGTTTATGGAGAAAAAATCAAGGTAAATAGATTTTATTCATCTTTTTGTGTAATCTTTGGTAGCCTTGAGTTACTAATGAAGGAGTTCCTGTATTTAGAGTAAAGTTTTCTCGAACGTTGGTCCCTTATTGCAGAACTCTTCTTAAGCAGTTGTTTAGCAAGGCTTACAATATCCCAGCGTAGAATATACTTCAACAATTTTTAAGGTTTTAGGTTTAACAAAATCAATTCGTAGATGGTGGCGTAGAATCACTGAATATTTAGAAGGGATTTAGATAGAAGGATATAGAGGCAGTCAAGTCAAATCTAGTGCTTGATGCTTGAAAATACGAGTCTTTTTGTAATTGAGTCCTCTTAACCAACTTTTTAAAAAAAGGTTTTAAAATGTACGACCTTATACATTACAATGTAACATTTGAAAGGGCTTTATCCGCTTCAAAAAGTGTATATTTTGTCACATTTCATAACGCTCGCCCGGTTATGCTTGACCAGCTCATCTGGAACCATCCTGCGAAGCGCTACAAGGATGAGCCGGTTTATTTTTTGGCACACAGCGGAGCGATTACCTTCCTTAAGCCAGGTACGAGCAACACCCAGGCTGGAGTGCAGCGTTTTTGCAACAAAAAAAAAAATGTTTGCATCACACACACACACACACTTGACCCGGGCAGATTCCCGTTCGTTCGCGAAGTACCGTGCGCCGTCAAGCAACGAAGGATAAAATGCTCCTCTTGAACGCTTGGTCGCGTTCGAATCCCATACACACACACACACGGAGTGAAAGTTACGCCCGTAAGGTATGGAACCGTCGTGTCATCGCGACGCTACGTCGAAGGACGTCCACTTACACGTGAGCGCGATGGCTTGTTGGTTTGCAAACGGCCAAACGGCAAAGTAATGATGAGTGACAAGCCAAACAACGGTGAACATTGTTTGGGGGCCGGTATTGCAAACGGTTGCATGCCGCCAGTGCACCAGCAGCATCCTCAAACGCTTCATTTCGGAGCACTTTAACAGCCGTATGTGTGTGTGTGTGTGCGTTGGATGGCCGGGTGTCGCGGCTCTCTTGGTAGCTTCAAGTGGCAGGTTTAAGCAACGAGGACCTCGCTGGGAACAGTCCCTTTCCATTGTGTGTGTGTTGTTGGTCGAGAGTGTGCAACCTGTTGTAAAGCTGTAGCCTGAAGTGTTTTGCAACCACACACACACACACATATAGTCACACCGACGACACATCGTTTAACAAGGGAAGATTTTGGGTACCGAACAAATGGATGCCCCACTGCCCCACCCGATGGGGGTTTTTGTTTGCTTTAATTAATAGAAAATGGTGCCACGGTGTGCCTTTGCTGAGCTGGCGCGGTGTTCCCGATGCGCCGACCTCGCTCGGTAAACGCAGCGTAATTAATGACAGGAACAATAGTTTCCTAGGGTGCCGCGCGAACGTTGGATAATGCTGAATTGAAAGGAGCGTTTAAGTGTCTTTCTGGGCACCTATTTTTTTTTTGTAGAGTGTGAGACGACGATGTGAGCACCATTTCGCAACGTTCGATGGTCGAAACCGCGACTCGGAGCACTGCTCTGACCGAGTACCTGATGATGCCTGAGGTCTTTCCATGGGTTTACATACAATAGCCACCAGGACTAGCAGAAAAAGAGGGAAAGAGGATGTGTGTGTGTGTGGGTCAGGAATGAAAGTTTCAATTATTTAATCAAGCAGGGGTGCGAACTGACATACATCACGGGATGTGTTGTGAGGGTGGACATACGGGGGGAGCTGTTTTGAGGGGGTGTGATGTATTCTTCTGGTGCTCCGAAGCGATAGCTTCTACCAAAAGCGATGGGACAGTTATTCATGACTAGCGATTAGTTAGTTGGCGTTACACCGCTTGGGTGCTGCCAAACTTCCCGATTGCCGTGCATCCTAGAATAGAGCAAAACAAAAAAAGAAAACCCTCCAGAAAAGCTAGAATAGATTTCGTGCTACACCGTGAGCTCCATGCTCAAGCAGCCGCCTTTCATCACCTTTAACCTTTCAGGTCAACTTGCTAACCTTAGTTACAAAAAAACAAGAGAAGACTCCAACTGTGTTTTTAGCAGGAGAAAATCAAATACCCAGGGCGAACCTTCTTTTTTTTTTGGAGAAATTTCGACCAAGAGTGAGATAATTGATAACGAGTTCAAAATTCAGCGGGACTCCCGCATACCCGTTCAATATTAGAGTGTGGCTCGCTGCAGAGCTTTGGGCAGAATTAAGTTAGAGGGTGTTGTAACACTCAGCATCTTCCAGTCTCGCCACTGCCCTCCACCCAAACTCTCGTGGCACAGGAGAGTAATTTATACAACAGTAAACCCTTTCACCTGTGTACCTTGATGCCCGGCTTTCCAATCACCTTTCAGGATCCGAATGGTGGTTAACGGATGACCGCGGCGCTCTCGTTCCGGATGAATTACTTCCAAAGACTCGTCCATTTGTACGCCATTTTTTTTTGCGCTTTTGACAGTACCGCACTGACACAGTTGGTCGGTGATGTTGGTGTGAAAAATGACCTCCACTTATTAATTGAGCATCAAAGTACGAGGAAGATTTGTCCGGGAATCACTTTCGGGGAGCATAGATTTGTCTGTGAGTTTTTTGGGACGCTTTTTGGGGAATTGAGGTTTGGAATAATGCCAACCCTGCTAGGTGTGGCAGGTAAGAAGGGATTAAAAAGGCAGCACCAACAGCAAAAAAAAAAAGCTCGAAAAGGATAGCCAGTCCCAATTGCTCTGGTTCTTGTTAAATTGGTGTAAATTAAATCCATTCGAATGACAAAACCAAGAGAACCAGGCCGAAAGAAACAACAGCAAAACACTGGAAGAGAGTTTGATGATAACTGGTGTTGTTGTGGGGCACGCTAACGATGATGGTATGATTACTGTTGCCCGATCATGGTCCGGATGTTTGGTCCCGGTCGAGGACCAAACGGTCCAATTAAAAAATGAAATTAAATCCTTAGTCTTCTCCTCCCGCAGTTCCAAAGTTCGGGTGAAATTGGTAGTCCTCGATGGCACTAGCAAGCAAACAGTAAATTAATCTCCGTGTATTCAGGGTACAAACGTATGTGTTTCCTTCGGTTTAATGTGTGTTTGTTGTTTTTTTTTTTTCTCGGTTTGTTTGGCGCTTGTTGTCCGTATTGTTTTGTGGGGCTTCAACCTACCAGGTTCGCTTGTGTTCCGTGTGTTCTATAGAACACGGACAACAGAATACAGGGTCGCACCCACACAGCACGTTCGATTTGTAAAATAGGTTGTGGAAGTTTGACCGGGCCAGAACCCGGGCCCGGGTGAACATAGGCGTGGTACGTGCTTTTGCCCTGTATTCTTGCACTGGGACCGGCCGCAATCAAGAGCAGTAAACTGCAGTAAACATGAAAACAGAGCCCGAGCAACAGCCAGAGCAACGTTACAGTATTCTAAGCTTCCCAGAATCTCCGGTCTGCTTGTCTGACGGCGCTTCGAAGCTGCTTACTGCAACTGCAACTGTCGAGACCGTCCCAAGGGAGTCTCACCAAAATTTGGGTTGAGTTTTTGGAGTGGAGAGTTCAGTGTAGTTGTCGCCCAGCACAAAACAGTGGCAACACGCAACGGCACGTCCGTTCGGAGCTGGGAATGCTGTCGACATTGCTGACCGGGCCGGAGGCTTGTGTCTACGCGCGTGGAGCGTGTGTGAATGAGAGAAGATGGCGTTTTTACACATTTGCTACTCTGAGCCGCAAGTTCAAGCACCCTCCCCCTCCGGAGGCCCGGATATCCACGTTGATCAGATAAGTATGTGTGTGTGTGCTACCCGTGTGAGTAAATTAATTTGTACGATACGATAGTACAGATAGTTCCCGTATATTCCGGCACGATTTGGAGTTTTTGGGGCGAATGGCGAAATTGGTCGAACGGCAAAAAGTTGTTCCTGTGAGCGTTTACCCCCCCACCCCCACTCCCCTCCCCTCCTGCACCTCTAGGATCAGGATATTCAAGGCCTACACCGAAACGGTTATGATGTCATTAGGGGATCGTTAGTGGTAAGTTGGAGTTGGATGGATTTTACAAAGGTGATGGAAAGTGTTTCACGAAACCTGGCAGCAAAGTGGACCGGAAGAGCTGGACCTAACGCTGGCTAGAACGATGAACCCTCAGTAGTACTGTGGTTGCTTTTGTGTCTGGTTGAACTTACCGATCTGCCTACCCAGTAAACCGTTCCCGTACGGTCGTAATTAATTTCATTTTTAGCAAATTAAACAATGAAACAATTCCACTGGGCCGGGACAAAGCCAAACATACACCATATGGAGCGAGCGGAGTAGTTCTTAAACCCTTCAGTCTAGATTCATTGGCAGCTAACCGCAGCCGTATGCAGATATCTCCGGGCAGTCAGGATCTGTTGTTTAGAGTTATTTGAGTGGTATTATATGGGGAGAGAACTTCAAATTACTTCGGGGAAAAAGCTTCATATTGATCACAATTTCCCAACAGTTTGTTTAACTCCAAATTTCAATCGATACTTCCAGCAGTCGCCCCTAAGACGTTCGTTTTGCATAGTGAAACCTGACTTTAGCTAACAATTTCACAAGTCCTCAAAACAGGCGTTGACAATTTCTCTCTGGACGCTCCTCAATTAGCCGTCGCCATTAAGGGTACGGTTCGGGTAACGATGAATAATTGTTCTTCCGCATGAAGTTGCCGCAAGCACAGTTTAATTAACAAAATGCATAAAGTCTTAGGAATAGAGAGAGAGAAAGAGAGAGAGAGAGAGAGAGAGAGAGAGAGAGAGAGAGAGAAAAGCTCCCCGAAAACAACAACATCCATGTCAGGTTCAGCGAGCCACAGAAAAAGTGTCCTCGCTAATGGTTTGGCGTATAGCGTTACCTGCAGTAGGTGTGTATCGATAAAGCACCGCTATAATGACGAGTTGATGGTGATGTACCAAGTCGGCGACGGCGGCAACGACTACAACGTTAATTTTATCTCCCCCTCTTACTGCAACGCAAGTACAGCGGCCCAGTCAACAAAAGTTTGCTAAACAGGCCCCAATAAGAAGCTAGCAGATTGCATGGATTAAGGCGCTATTTGATGATAGCGAGCAAGAAAATGCAAGTAAAGAAGCCTTCAGGGTATGCAATTTGCATGTCACTCGAATCAATTATTCCTTAGCCTTAGAAAGGTAGCTTGTTAAGCTGCTGCGAGGAGCATCGCGTGAACTGCCGCTGATAATAAAAGCTTCGTCCAGCCCCGGGAGCTGGTTGCTCTCGATGGCAGATTGCTACGCTAATGGCTGATAGCATCGATGATGTCGGAGAAGCCCATTCGGATGTAATGGCTGTTGCCAGTGATTGCTTCAATCAACAGGACCGTCTTAGCAACGCAGTACACCACGAGCCCTTGAGTGGGAGCGAATTTGATCGCCGGTAAGACAAGATTGTGCGAGACGCAAAACAACGGTAAACAGGTAGTTTGTTTTTGTTTACAGCGTTTTTTTTTCTTCGTGTTGTTGCACTACCGAAACAAAATGGCGTACGCGTTTAGGTGATGGTTTTGGCTGTCGGATAGTATAATGTTAGGCGCGTGAAGGTTAAAGCTGCTTAAATGATGTCCTTTTTCCTGCTGTGTTTTTCAGAAGATAAAGAAATCATTAATTATCGATTATCGTTTGAGGGTAAGCTGTCCATATTGGGTGTATAATTTCGCTTATTCATATACCTGTCATCGTCGACGCTTTGTTTTACACACAAAGTCGATTATTTATACCAGGTCTCAATACACCTGTAGCGCAACAAGCCCACGATGGATCGTATTTCTTTGTTATCGCCAGATAACAAAAAAAACCTTATTTGCCTGGGCTAGAAGGGAAAAGGAAAACCCAACCCCGAGACAGCATTACAAGCGAGGGGCAGTTACTCAACTACCCGGGCCTCAAATGAGGCCGTAGAGATTTGGAAGAAATGTTACCACCGAAACATGCGGAAAGTGTGCATGAATATTTTACAGCGCGAACTGTTCACCCAAAGTGCGCGGGTGTGCCCGGTACCTGTTGGCTATGCGAAAGAAGAAAAAGAAAACAATTAAATGGAAAATGTGCTTTTATCTCAACACACACACGCCGTGAGTAAGGGACGGTGAATGCATTAACATTCGCACCACTTTGAGAGCGCCTGTCGCACGATTTTGAAGATGAGCGGGGAAGGAAAACCGCAAACATATGCCAATTTTTTTTCCGTGTACGGCTCGTGAGCGTGTGGTTTTGTTTTTGAACATCGGCACAAAAATTGAACACGCACACCCTTGCCGGTCGTAAAGGCGTTCCACGTTCCGTAGGTGGAGTGGCTGTTTCTTTTTAGCATTTGTGCCTACCGAAAAGTGCAAACGTGTCTTGCGGAATGGCTGTCGGTGTGCTGTTTTTAATCGACACCGGGGGAATAATCGTGCGTCGCACGGAAAAACGCGCCGACATCACGATGCCACGCCGTAAGACATCACTAGCGCTACTCCGTTACGTTCCGTGATCTACGTGGTTAGCGTTTCGGTTAGCAACTTTGGAGCAGTGGGTCGTTTGATGAAGGGCTACCGTATCTGACACTGGTAAACCAAAAAGCACATCACATTTGTGTGTAATTTTTATGGCACAATGAAAGCTTTTAAATATTTTAGTTTTTCTTTCCAGTTCTTTGGAAGCAGTATTCACAATAGTCTCTGATGCTTGAACGTTAAAATTATTGCTGGACTTTGGTATTTGGTTGTTTTGTTATTTTTCAATTTCAGTATTGTTTTTTTCTGTTCTGAAAGCCAAGTAATAAGTGAAACACTGAAGAAGACCCTACGCTAACGAAATTTGGGTTTCAATATGGAAAAAGCGCCTAAATGTATGCAAAACGTAGTACAAGCTGTCAAGAATGCACAATATGTTTTCAATGTGGTCATAAATAATTGGATTAGTTTATAAAACATGCATCCAAAATTTAATTTTGGATCCCCTGCCTCTTCCCCTCCTTCACGAGCACTTGTTTGATAATTGTCGGCTAGCGGATGGTTCGTCGAATCCACAGTGTTTTTCATATTGTAGTTCCTCATTACAGTAGTTCAGATTATCAGGACTAAGCAGCAATGCAGGAAGGAAGGAAAATGAAGAACAGAAGCGTCCAAAGTTGTCCCCTTGAGGCATCCCCAAAGAAGTATACTGAGACTTGCATCAATCCTCTACTACAAGGGAACGGGCTGGATGGGATTTGAACTCAGGATTTTGCCGTGTGAAGATCGACACCATTGTCGCTTCGTCACTAGGGTGGCCACCCTTTTTTTTGCGACCTAAATTACCCTTAGCTGTTTCAATCAGTCTTGTGTTGGCTGTTAGGGAGCATTAAAACACCTGCTTGGCTTCTAAAAATACTCATTAGTCGATCTCTGTTTCATAAACCATGTTGTAGTAGGTTGCTTAATTGAAAAAGCATTTTCATTCAATAAAAAAAAAACGTATCACGATAAATCCAAATGTCTAGCAGCAATCTCTGTATCGTTAGCAATCTACTCCAGAAAGCACTAGCTAAAACGTCCCCAAACCCCGGCGTCGAGTAGGTCTATGTTTTCAATGCAACCCCGCTGCGATCGGCGCCAGTTGGCAGCTCCACACTCTCAGCCTTTGCACATAGCATCAAATGAAACGAATTTGTGTACGAGACGGGCAAGAAGTCACGTCACACGCGCGCGGCCGGAAGGGTATGTCGGGGTCGGCCGGTTGGTCGGTTTGGTGTGTGTGCACAGCTTGCCGGTGCCGGCTTTCATCAAGCTCACTGAATCACAGCTAATCTCCGGTGCTCAGGTGACATCTTGGGTTTGACAAATCGTTTGACGAAGAAGCTGCTGCAAACGAAGAGAACGGGGAGTGCGGGGCGTGGTTCTGCGTTCTTCCTGATGCTGCAGCAAGCAGCAAGGATAATGGTACGGTTGCCGGTGCGCCTGCTTGCATCTATATACTGCCAAGTCGGATGATGTCGAACGTCGATGACGGTTGGATCAAATGGCACCTCCCCTCCTCCCCCCCCATCCCATCCTTCATCCCCATGGATGGTGTTCGCACACTGGCGTGGGAGGCAGCGAAACAAGCGAAGCAACAAACCCAAAAGAAGCACCAAGAGAAGTATTGCATCAAACTGCATTCGTAATCGAATGCTAAATGGATCATAATAAAAGCTGACGGCTGTGGCGGAACGATCATATCCTTTTTCCTGCTGGAGTTGGAAGTTCTTTTGCGCTGGACGAAGCTTTGCCCGAAGCTTAGTCGGTCTGCTGCGGAAGCAGAGTGTGTGGGCTCTGTTCCGTTCCCTTTCAGAGATTTTTTTTGTGGCTATTGCTGCTGTACAAGCTGGGGGTATGCATTTGCTCGCTAACTATGAACGATGGGCGAACTTCGATCGAATTTTGATGTTGCGTTAGCTGGTGTGGTTGGTGCTGAGCCTTCTTATCTCTCGTACCCTTTCTTCGCTATCTTGTGCAGTGGTGTTGACGGCTTATCCATTCTAGTTGCACGTTCGTGCAGAAATTACCAGGTGTTGCCTCAAATAAAAAATAAAAAAAAACTCACACCCGGCTGGGATTGTGTAGCTTGGAGAGGAATGGGAGGAAACAGTCCTAGTGAAGGACTGGATTACGAAGATTGTGAAAGCAGCAGTATCCTAAAATATCTCTCAAGAAGGAAGAAAAAACTCCAGCACTACACTGGTAATATTTGCCATCGCTACACCTTAAATTTGAACAGTAATACACTGTCTGGGACTTGTGAGACTTCAGCGGAGGAGCACTTCAACAGAACACGAAGTTACGACACGGAGATCACCGAGATGTTTACAAAAAAGGAACCGGGTTAAGGACCTCAGAGGGCCTGCTCATCGACGATCGATGTGAGTCCTGACTGTGGAAGATCAAACAACTGAACAGTATTACAGTTCAGCTCAACCTATCCAACGAACACTAGAGCAGAGCACAAGGGATTGCTAAAATCTCTGGCGATTTCTAAAGCACACCAAGGATTCTTGAGAGCAGTACCAACTACAAACTCTTATGAGGGCGAAAGATGAAACCACAGTCAAATCAAACACCGAGATACATACTGCTATTAAAATCACAAGACAGAAAGCAGTTATCTCTGGCCGATGAATGTAAAATTACCGGCGTAATGTTAGTAATGTGTTAATAAATTTTCGATTTCACAGCATCGGTAACAAGAGCTTACATTCAATGACCAAAATCCAAAATTCTTGGTGTCTCTATAGGGAGCGCCATCAGTGTAGAATTGGCATTTGCAGCTCGTACTGCTCGCGCCTGAACGGTATGCACGTCGCATCAACACGGACGCGTTGTTTGTGTACAACTACACGGGCGAACAAATATCGGTTGTGCCTGTTATCCTAACTCGCAAGGAACGTGTGTTGGGCGGAGGAAAGGGGGGGGGGGGGGTTGGAGATCGGTGTTTGAAGCATCCTGGGATCGCTTATTCGCATTTATTGCTGGCAGCAGGTTTAACATATCGTAACGGGACGAGCTCGGTCAGAGAGCTAACTCAAGGACCGAAGGTGAGGGGGGGGGGGAGGGCGGGGGTGCGGGAGGGAGGACTCCTAGATTTATGCACTCGTGATCGTACATCGTATCGGTGGCGTTCGTCATGCATATCACTTACCTTCCCCTTACCCTACCGGACCCACAATAAAACCACAAAGCGAGCACACACACACACACACACACACACACACACACACACACACAGAAAAGGGGTAGCTTTCTGTGCCGCTTTTCGCGTGGTAGTGTACAATTTCCGGACTGCGTGTATGCGGGAAAAAATGATCCTCACGCATCGAACATCGTGGGGTCTCACCATCTTAGTGCCCGAACCGGAGCGAAAGGTACAATTTTCGTTTGCAGTTGCTGCTTTCGAAAGACGGTTTACTTCTCGTCCGCTTGGGTGAACTGCTCGAGAAGGATGAGAAGAAATTGAACCACATGCAAGCAAGCAAACCGAAACAAACAGCAAAGAAAAAGGAAATAAAACCGAGTGAGTGTACGTGAATAAATGTGAAAGCTGGGCTGACAGGATGAATGATTTATGATGCGCCACCGCGCCGTGCAGCTCGTGCGGCCGATCGGTATAGTGTCACATTTTTTTCCCTTCTCGCTTCCTTGCTTGTTCCGATTCACCCATGCTTTTCTTGTTGGTGTTTTTTTTTCTTCTGTTCTCTCACTCGCCCTCACACTGGTGGACTTCTGGTTGTTGCAGATGTCACGCCAGGACATGAATGCTGCTTCCGTCGGACGAATTGAATCGATCGGAATCGAAGTGTATATATATTTTTTGGGACGTAAAGCCTGAAGAATCTCGTGCGTCTCGTGGCGATGATTTCTGTTGATTTGTGTGTGCGTGTGCGACAGTAGTTGTGAATTTTGCCCATGGGATCGATTTCGTGGAGTAGATTGTGGGCACATTTCAATTTTTCCCCGGATTCTGCTCTGTTCCTGCTCTGTATCTGTAAGCTTCACGCGGCAGGGCCGTGGATTGAGCTGTCGTTGG